>NW_027527386.1:1868762-1876388 GCF_008692635.1 Crocuta crocuta
GGGCTGGAGCAGGGCCTCCTCCGGGGTCCCGGAGCCCCAGGCGCCGCTCCCCAAATCCATGATCGCTCAGTGTTCCAGTGGCCCCATGACACGTCCCCCTCCCCGCTATGGCCTGAGCGGCCTCGCTCACGGCTGGGTCCCTCCCTGGCGCGTATTTACTGATATTCGTTAAGCACCTTAAGGAGACTTGTTTCTCCACTTTGTGGCTGAGGAAATGGAGCCCAGAAAAGACTTGTCCGAGGTCACGAAGCAAGTGAGAGAGAGTCTGAGCCACAATTCAGCCCCACGCGGCCGGCCTTCCCGCCTGGCTCAGGGCTTTCCTTCACCCTCGGGCACTGCTTGCTGTCCTCTCTCTTTCCCTCCCCAGGCGGCAGGGTCTGGCCGGCCTCTCTGGGGTTCTCACTCTCCCTGAGATCCTCCCTCCCCCCGCCCCCAACAGCTTCCTGCAGAACCCCGAAGGGTCAAGGCAATCTGGGAGGGCTTCCTGCAGGAGGCAGCCCCTGGGCAGCGAGGCGCGCTGGGGATTGCGCCTGACAGCCTGGGATGTGTGATGTCCCCATCGGTTTGCGCATCCTCGCCTCTCCTGGAGCCACAGGGCACAGGCGGGAAATCTATTTCTACAGCTGTCCTCACACCCCCCCCCCCACTTGGTGACTTCATTGGGGCCAGGGCTGGGGGTGCGGCTGACCTCATCCTCCCACCTTGGGAAGATGTGTGAGCAGAATCCGGGCACTCAGCAGCCCCACACGCGGCCCGAATCTGGGGCAACAGGCGCTTTCTGAACCTTATCTCAGAGTTCCCGCCCTGGCGCCTGGAGGAAGGCTCCTCAAGGTGCTTTTTTACTAGATAAGAAAACGAGCCCAGAGACAGACTTCCCTTGCCTGGGGACACACAGCGAGTGAGAGACAGAGCTGAGACAGCCTCCCTTCAACCATCGCCCTCCCTTTCAGTGCATTCTCCCAGAGGCGCCAGAAGATGCCGGTGCGCCTGAGTCAGGCCACACCCTCCTCTGACCCTGGCTCTCCGGAGTTCCCACCCTTGTAGGGCGAACAAGCCCTTTCCAGAGGCCCCAAGTCTCTGCACGACTCGCTTCGTCCCCTCCCCGCCTCCCTCTCTCCCCTGTGCTCACTCTGCTCCAGCCACGTGGGTCTCCTCGCTGTTCATCATGCCAGGCAGCACCTGCCCCAGGGCCTTTGCATGAGCTGTGCCCTCTGCCTGGGATGCTGTTTCCGGAAATCATCATCGAGCATCATCTCCTTAGCTAAGGGTGAGGAGTTCGGGGGTGGGGCAGGGGGGCTCCTGCTCATAGATTGGCGAGAGGGTGGAGATGACGAAATACCTTCTACTCCCCTTCTCTCTTCCCCTCCTGGAGAAAGATCTTCAGCCCACCAGTGGGTGGTGGTCACAGAAAGTCCTTCCCCTTTCCTGGGCGTCTGCTTCCCCACGTGTAAAACGGACAGGTCACATTTCCCGAAACTGTGCAGATGGTCTCTTCCACTCGGCATTTCTCTATGTCCCATGATTGTTTAATCAATATTTTCCTTGAAGCGCGGCTCACATTTGGAACACCAGTACAGGTACTGGGGTTTTTTTTAATTGTTTTTACTGTTTTTTTTTGGTTTGTTTTAATGTTTTATTTATTTCTGAGAGAGAGAGAGACAGCGTGAGCAGGGGAGGGTCAGAGAGAAAGGGAGTCACAGAATCTGAAGCAGCTCCAGGCTCTGAGCTGTCAGCACAGAGCCCGACGCGGGGCTCGAACCCACGAACCGTGAGATCGTGACCTGAGCTGAAGTCGGACGCTCGACCGACTGAGCCACCCAGGCGCCCCAAGGCATTGGTTTTTAAGCGTTTTCCTTTGAGTCACTGAGGTGAAAGAAACAGCCTCCTCGCAGCGGCTGGGCGGTAACTGAAAGACGTCACCTGAAGCTCGCTGGTCACGCAGCCTTCAGAAGGCCGGGGCCTCCGGCGGGTGACAGGTTCATGGTGGAAGAGACGTCCCAGAGCCCCCAGGACCCACCGCAACTTGAGAAAGACGGAAATGACACCTACATGCAGCCTCTGCCACTGGATTTTCTGGTTACTTCGTACCCTGCTGAGCACCCCCCACTCATGCTCTGGATGACGAGGGACACGTCTGGGCACGTCCGGCAAGATTCTGGGACCGGGTGTGGAGACATCACCATGTCAGGCAGGCCCTTCCTGACAGCCAGCGTCAGATGCTCTCTCACTAGAGTTCACGCCCAAGGGACTCCCTGCCGTGTCTCCAGCACCTAGAACAGCTGGGTATACAGTAGGTGCCAAATAAGTGCAGCATGAATGACTGCATCCGTGTCCGCATCTCCTTGTGCCTGGCAGAATAGCGATCGTCCCCAAAATGACGTCCCTGTCCTGGGCCCCAGAACGGGTGCACGTGTCACCTTGTCATGGCAAAAACAGGACTTTGCAGGTGGTGTTAAATGAAGAGTCTCGGGGGGGTGGCCTGGAGTATGTGGGGGGCTCCCTGGCATCCCCAGGTTGTCACCAGAGAGGCGGGAGCACCAGCGTCTGAGAAGTGACAACAGAGCTAGAGAAAGGCGCTGACGCCCTTCGAGGAAGCCTTGAGCGGCCCTTCCTGGCTTTGAGGGTGGAGAAGGTCATGGGCCACGGAGGGCAGGAAGCTTCTGGAAGCTGGGAAGAGCCAGGAAATGGATTCTGCCCCGGAACATCCGAAGGAGTGGCGTCCTGCTGACACCCTGATGTGAGCTTCCGGGAGGAGCACGGGATGGAACCCGCGGGAAATAATCGTGTAAGGACCCCGGAGAGCTACATCCAAGCCCCATGCCCGCTCAGCAGTATCTCTTATTAGACACCTACTATGTACCAACATTGTTCTGGGCGCTGGGGATACAGGAGTGCAGAAAATGACAAAAATTCCTGCCTTCATCGGGCCGATAGTCCCGTGGGGAAGACACACAAAACACAATCTAATAAAGTAATAATATAATGGCAGGTTGTAAGTTCTCTTACCAAGCGTGAAACAAGTTACCAGAGGGACAGAGTGTGCATAGAAGGCATCTCTGTGGAGGTGACATATGATCAGAGACCTGAAGGAGTAGGGAGCCACATGGGTATTTGTGGAAAGAGGGTTCCAGGCAGAGCAGCAGCACATGCAAAGGCCCTGAGGCACCAACTGGTGAGCCGTTGTGTGGGGGGGCGGCTGGAGGAGAATTGGTGTTCACCGAGTGCACACAGCCAGTGCCCCAGAGATACCATCTTTAGTCCTCGCCCTCAAGGAAATACTTTGCCAAGTACGCAGAGGGATGCACCGCATTAACCTAATTAACCTAATTAATGCAAACCAAGCATTAACCTAAAAGTCCGTCAAGGGGAGAACAGATAACTGAAGGCATAGTCACACGATGGAATAGTATAGAGCGGTCAAAAATGAATTAATTGAATCTATACAGTAATAATCTCTGACGTTTACTGAGCACCTACTATGTGCCGGGTGCTATGCATTTTATATGTGATAACATAGAACATCTGTTAGGAAGCTTTTCTGAAAAGGGGGGAGTAGGGCCATCTGGGCGGCTCAGTCGGTTAAGCATCTGATTCTTGATTTCACCCCAGGTCATGATCTCCCGGGATGGAGCCCCGCGTCAGCCTCTGCGCTGACAGCGCGGTGCCTGCTTGGGATTCTCTCTCTCCCTCTCTCTCTGCCCCTCCCCCCCTCCAAATAAATTAATGAGCTTAAAAAGAATAAAAAGGAGTATCAGTGTCTGTATTTTCTAAACGTGGCGGCTTGAAATGTGTCCATGAATTCGTTTGCGATTTCTGTGGAGGCGGAGCCTGATTGCCCTCCCCTCGAGGGCGCCCTGGACCTGGTGGCTTTAACGCGCAGAATAAGGCAGAAGTGACAGTGTGGGCCTCCACGGGGCGCTCTGCCTCTCTCATTCTTGGACCCCTCAGCCAGGGAGGGGACAGTAGCCACCAGGTGATGAGAAGGCCCTTCTGGCCAACAGCCACGTGGGTGGACTATCTGGAGGTGCCCCACCCCCCGAGGCTGCAGGGAGTTTGTCGTTTTACTTATTTTATTCTATTTTTTAAAAATTTTATTTTCAAGTAATCTCTACGCCCAATGCGGGGCTCGAACCCACAACCCCGAGATCAAGAGCCCCACGCTCTTCCAGCTGAGCCAGCGGACTCACCGGCATGGTCGTCTTCAGCTGTTAAGTTCCGGAGTGTGTGTTATTCAGCCATAGATGACCACACATTAGGTGAAGAAACTGAAGCACAGAGAAGGTAAGTAACTTTCCCATGGTCACAGAGCTGCACATGAGCTTCAGTTTGAACCCAGCCAGTCAGAAATGAAATTATGAGGGGCCCTGGGGGGCTCAGTCACTTAAGTGTTCGACTCTGACTCAGGTCGTGATCTCATGGGTTTGTGGGTTCGAGCCCCGCGTCGTGCTCTGTGCCGACAGCTGGGAGCCTGGAGCTGCTTCGGATTCTGTCTCCCTCTCTCCCTCTCTGCCCCTCCCCACTTGTGTTCTTTCTTTATTTAAAATAAACATTTTTTTTTTTTTTTTTTTTTTTTTTTTTTTTTTAAGTTTTTTTTTNAAAAAAATAAACATTTTTTTAAATGAAATTATGAGGAGGAAAAAAGCAAGTTGCATAAGTGTATAGACTATATCAGTACATTAGTGCATATTTTTAATGCGCAAAATAATCGTGTTCACTGTTGGTGGCTGCGAGGGCGCCCGCGGGAGCTGAGCGGCGGGAAGTGTGTGAAGGGAAGGTGGGCTCAGGGGAGACCCCTCCTTGGTTCCAAGGTTTTGTTTGCTCCTGACAAGCTGAGAAGCACCTGCAGCAAATGGGACAGGTGTTAACCCTTCCTCGGCGTCCCGGCTGCAAGCTGCGCAGGCGTCTGCTATATGCGTCTTTGCGCTTTTCTCGTTTCCTTTTTTAAAATTAAAAATAAATGATTCTAATGAAGAGAGAAAGTCTTGGAGGATTTAAATAGGTGGGGCAGAAGTGGGAGGGTGTTTCGGGCAGGAGCCCTGCTTCAGGAAAGTCCTGGCGGCGGCACGGAACACAGCCCTGTGGGAAATGAGGAAGCCTGGAACCTTCCATGGGTCCAAACTTGTGCCCACCCCCCAGCTCCAGACCTGGCCCTTCAGAATCGCCCACGTTGTGGGGGATGGGCAGGGTAGAAGGTGGCGGTCAGAGCTAAAGTCTCCCTGATTCTGGGGCGCCTGGGTGGCTTAGGCGGTTAAGCGTCCGACTCTCGCTTAGGTCATGATCTCGCGGTTTGTGGGTTCGAGCCCCGCGTCGGGCTCTGTGCTGGCTGCCAGCTCAGAGCCTGGAGCCTGTTTCAGAGTCTGTATCTCCCTCTCTCTCTGATCCTCCCTTGCTCACGCTGTCTCTCTCTCTCTCTCTCCTAGAAATAAATAAAAAATACGAAAAAAAAATAAGGTCTCCCCGATTTTAATATGCACACAGGGGTGGGAACCATTGGATACACGGTCCAGTGCAGTAGCCACTCGAGCATGTTTGCTGAGTGGGGAGCGAGTTATTTAGGGAGAGCAACTGAGAAGGTGAAGGGGAAAGACAGGCTAATCCAGATCCCGTAACTGTCCTGAAGGACTTGCTGTCATGAGCCACGAGAACGCAAGTGGATAAAGAATATGTAGCAGAGCGGGCCGCCTGGGGGGCTCAGTCAGCTGAGCGTCCAGCTCTTGGTTTCGGCTCAGGTCATGATCTCACGGTCCGCGACTTGGAGCCCCGCATCGGGTTCTGTGCCTATACTGCAGAGCCTGCCTGGGATTCTCTCTCTCCTCTCTCTCTGCCTCCCCCCCCTCCGGTTGTTCTCTCTCTCTCAAAATAAATAAAGAATAATAAACAAACAAATAAATATAAGACAATGTAAGATGATGGCATAGAAAGTGAGTGGGCAGCTTTCTGAGCCGGGGCGGTCAGGGAGGGCTTCCTGGAGGAGGTGACACGGGAGCTGAGACTGATGCGTAGGAAAGTTGTACCAGGCAGAGGGGACCGCAAAAGCCAACCCCCAAGGAGGTGACGAACATATAAGCAGGCGGTTCTAGAACAGGGCGACCAGGGCTGTGTCTGCGGTGGCTCAGACGGAGGGGGTCAGCGTCAGGTTTCGGGGCGGAGGTGACTGGGATCCGGTGTGAGTTTTCCCGACTCAGCCTGGTGCTCCTCAGCCAGAAAGCGCCCCCCCCCTGCCCCCCGGGGAGTAAGAGCTAACGCGATCGCCCTCCCGCCATCCGATTTTAAATTTAGCCCAGGGCACACGGAACTCGGTTCGGGGACAAGAAGTTGTAACAACACAATCCTTNACCCTGACAGCTGGGTCCCCTCACCGCCGCGGCCAATCCGGTCCCCAGACTCACCCCAGCCCCGCCGCCACCCTGCGACCCAGGCCCAAACGCCCCCTCTCTGAGCCCCAGACAACCGCTCCCCAACCTGTCCCCCCCCTTCCCGAAACAGTCCCCAGGAAGAGATCCTGCCTGTTGTCTCAGTCATCTCTGGCTGCGTAAGAAATGACCCCGAACCTAGAGGCTTCAAGCAACACGTATCAATTACCTATGGTTTCTGTGGGTCCAGAACCCAGGCAGGGCTTCGCCGGGGGTCCTGCCTCCGGCCTCACAGGCGTCGTATCCGAAGGGGTGACCAGGGCAGGCCTGCCCGGCGAGGCCGGTCGTGGGCCTGGGGGTGGTGTTCAGCTCCCCGCCAGGTGGCTTCTCCGTCAGGCCGAGCAGGTAGGAAGTCAGTGAGAGAGCGAGGGGGAGAAGAGGCAGGTAGGGGGAGGCCGAGATCCTCTGACCCCTCTCTCTCTGCCCCTCCCCCGCTCATCCTGTCTCAAAAATAAATAAACCATTAAAACACTTATTAAATTAAAATCCCCTTCCCTGACCCCAGCCTGCTTCACTGGTCCTCAGCACAGCTCAGCACTGGACCGTATACGTTTATCTCCTTAACCCTCCCTCTCCCCCGACCGGAATATCAATGGTGCTTCCGCTACCTAGCACACAGTAGGCGCTTAATATTGATGGATAGAACAAATGAACTTACACACACACATTCTTTCATTAATCCCCTCCCCACCCCCCAGCAGAATCCTGAATGTGGGCCCCCTTTTCTTAACTGCCTCCCCACCCAGTCCCTGGGAGGTCAGTGGTCTTGACCGTCGGCTTCACCCTCGTTGCTAGGCAACCCGACGCTCAGGGCCACCGCAGTCCACACTCCTTTCTGGGATAGAAACAGGCCGGCTTGTCCCGTCTGCCGGCACCCAGCCCGCGCAGCCCCGGTCACCCTTCCTGGGAATGTCCGTGTCCCCAGGACCCCGTCTCTCACGCTCTAGCTGCTTTCCCTGTGCTGCCTTGTTTCATGGTCGCCCGGTGAGTTGGCACTCTGGCTGTCCCCATACCGATGAGGAAGCTGGACTTCTGGGGGTCACGCAGCAAGCAGGGCACCGGGGCTGCAGGGGGCTTCAGGCCAGTTGCTGTGTGACCTTGGGGAGGTGCCCTTCCCTCTCTGTTCCCTCCACCTCCACTCTCCCAGAAAAGGAGAAGGTGAGGCCACAGGATGCATTTCAATTCCGCCTCCCAGCTCTAAGTTAAGTACCTG
>NW_027527386.1:1876446-1898716 GCF_008692635.1 Crocuta crocuta
GGGGGGGGGTGCGGGGGGGGAGGAGGGACCTCGAAATAGAGGGGGCCCCACCTGGGGAGAGAAGGGGAGTGTGGAGCTCAGAGATGGGCAACGCTGGGGGAGGGTGCCCAGCACATCTGATCTGAGATCCCTGTTAACAGAGACGGAAATAGAATGCAGGGGAGAGGGGAGAGGCAGAGATGGGAAGTGGAGGGGGGGGCTGATGGAGGAAGGCCATACACTCCACCCCTCACCCTGTGGCCAGTGGGCCCCCAGGGCATGGGGAGGGCAGACGGGTGCAGGGAGTGATGCACGTGCCCCATGGGAGGCACAGAGACAAAGAGGAGAGAGACGCAGACACAGAGACACACTCGGGATCAGAGACACGCACAGAGAAGGTGCCGGAGAGAGCCTCGCCGAGACGGGGAGAGCCCTGGTCTGCCTCAGAGACTCAGAGTGACGTTCGGCTCATACATGACTGATGTGCCGCTCTGTGTTCTTTCAGAAGTTATTTTGGGTCCCTGGGTGGGTGCTTAAGGCCAGGAGTTTCCTCCACAGACCACTTCCTGGCCCTGGTGGTCAGGCTGGAGGGGAAGGAAGCGGGAGCTGTTTGGGGAAGGCTCACGGGAGAGGAGGCTGTGGTTTGGGTGGGAGGGTGAAGGCTGCACAGAAGAGGGACTTGGAGGAGGCATCAGAGGGGGGATAGGTGACCATTCGCTAAGAAGAAAAGATTGGGGGAAGGGCATTCCAGACAGAGGAAGCACCATGTGCAAAGGCCCTGGGGCAGGACCATGTGGCTGGAGCAGAGTGAGGGGGAGAGAGAAGAGGGGGTACGGGCAGGGGATGGGGTACAGGGAGGACTTAGGCTTTTACCCCAGGGAGGCGGGAGCTCCCGGACGGCTGCAGGCAGAGGAGGGATGGATCTGACTTGGATTTCAAATTGATCATTCTGAATCCTTTCACATGAGAAGAAAAAGAAAAGAAAAACCTCGGGCAAAAAATGACAAACCATTAACTATATGCATTAACCGAAGTGGTCTTTACGGGGTATGATTCTCTGGACTTCGTTTAAAAAAAATTCTCCAAATATAAATCACCTAATAAATGAGACACGACGAGTTGAACCTGGTTAGTCTCCACGTCCAGCTACGGCTCCGCTGACTGTGGGACACCCAGGCCTCCCTCCGGCCAGCACGTTTGACCCCTTCCGGGGCCCGGGGGCCCCCACTGCTACCCCCTCACCTTGAGACTCTCTGGCAGGGAGACTGGCTTCTTCCCCGAACTCCTGTACAAATGCCTCAGCTCTGAAGGCCTAATTGTGCATGAAATCCAATCGAATTATCAGGCCCCGATGAGCAATTCCCAAGATTATTTAGCTCAGTGAAGTAAATAATGACATTAGCATTCTCCTTCGGCTCCTGAAGCCCCCTCATTTCAGTCCCACACTCCGGTTACCCGCACGGTCTCTTGCCTGAGTGGTGGGAACGAAGAAGAGAGCAGGGGACTCAACGTCCAGATGTGAGCGCAGAGAGACTCATCATGCTTTACTACAGATGGAGAAACTGAGGCCCAATGCAGGACATGCCTGAAGTCGCGCAGAGAGTGAGGACCTCTGGAATCTGTATTCATCTCTTCTGCTATTCCCGCAGGCAATGATGACCCACCTGACGCCACTCTCCTCTCCATCCCTGGGGGTGCCAGACGGGAGTGGCGTGCAGAGTGGAGGCGGGGTGGGGAGCAGTGTATGTCTGATGTGCATGAATCCTAAGACCTTGTCGCCAGATGCAAAGAGACATTGATTACCTTTCTGCCATGATACACTCAGTATGCATGTGGGAACATACAAGGGTGACTGCCCAGAGGACAGGAATAGAATGAATAATTTCCAAAACACTAGAGGGAATAGAAAAGGAAATAAACTCCAAAAAATTCAGCAGACAGCTGAAGAGGAGGTAAAAAGGGACCAGCAGAAAAAATCACATTGAACGGAGAACACAGTGAAAGAAGGTGATGAAAATATATCCAAGTATGTCTGTAAATGCAATAAATGTAAATGAACTAACATCACCACTTGAAAGACACAGACTCTCAGACTGGATGCATAGAAACAACCGTAAACAAAATCCATCTCTATGTCTTTTTGAAGACGCACACCTAGAACAGAAATGCTACATCACCAACAAGGAAACTGCAGAGAAAAAAAGGAAGGATGGGAATCTATAGAATAAATGAGACTTAAAGACAAATCAACCAATGATGTGTGTGGATCTGATCAGGGTCCTGCTTTAAACTGTTTTTCTTTATAAGAAAAACATTATAAAATTTCTTACATAATTGGAAATTTAAAGACTGATGGGATATTCAATGATATCATGGAAGTATTGTTAAGTGCTTATCCACCACGACTCCTTATCTTTTAGAGAAACACACTGATCTATGATTTATCTACGGATAAATTATATGGTATCTAGAATTTTCATCAAAATAATACCAAAAGAGGTATTAGTCATAAAACAGGGTTAGTCATGAATTGATAAATGTTGACATTGATTATGGGTAGCTGGGGGTTCATTGTAGTATTTTCTCTACTTTTACACATGTTTACAATTTTCCATAATAAAATGTTTTAAAAATGATGCAGATAAGCTTAAAAGTCAAAGGATAGAAAGAGATTTACCAGGTAAATATGAAGCTCCCCAAAAGACTTCAAAATAATAAGCCAGACTCACCCCTGCATGGGTGGATTCCCTCTCTTTTTTTAATTTTCAAATTAAATGAGAGAAAATTAGATAGAGCGTGAGTGAGGGAGGGGCAGAGAGAGAGGGAGACATAGAATCCGAAGCAGCTCTGGGCTCTGAGCTGTCAGCACAGAGTCTGACGTGGGGCCTGAACCCACAGACTGCAAGATTGTGACCTGAGCTGAAGTCGGATGCTTAACCGACTGAGCCACCCAGGCACCCCACATAGGTGGATTCTTACCAACACATCCACATTTCCTTCTTCAGTTCTTTTTTTTTAATTTTTAAAATGTTTTTATTCATTTCTGAGAGAGAGAGAGAGAGACAGTGTGAGCAGGGGAGGGGCAGAGAGAGAGGGAGTCACAGAATCCAAAGCAGACTCAAGGCTCTGAGCTGTCAGCACAGAGCCCGACGCGGGGCTCCAACCTACGAACCGTGAGATCATGACCTGAGCCGAAGTCGGATGCTTAACCGACTGAGCCACCCAGAAGCCCCCCTTCTTCAGTTCTTATAAAGAATCTTTACTCTGGTTCTCACCCCAGGCCTTTTGCACGTGCTGTACCTCCCTGGACCATGCTCTCCCTGATCCCAACTCTTACTCAGCTTTCAGGTCTCAACTTCAACAACCCCTGCTCTAAGCGGCCTTCCCCGATCCCCACACTGGGCCAGGGGCCTTGCCTCCATCCCCCAAACACCTGGGGGTCCCCCCATCGTGACCTTCATCATCTTAAGTGGTAAACCGCTTGTGTCGAGTCCATCATTTCCACGGAGAGGGGACCCCCAAACGGTCTTGGCCACTGTAGCGAGCCCAGAACCCCCAGCACAGGCTCTGGCCCATGTAGGGACTCGGCACCTGTTTTCTGGTGAATGAACTGTGCCCCCCCATCTTTAGGCCTCAGTTTCCCCTCACTGTAAAATGGGCGAAACCCTCCCACACAGGCTCCGGGTGAGGGGTTGGAGACAAGGCAGGGGAAGTGCCGAGGTGGCTGGAAACCGTGTGGGTAACGTAAATGTGGCCTGTCAGTTTAGGCCTGGGAGGGAGGGACACCCCAAGTCAGGAGCTATGAGCTCTGGGTCTCTGGCTCTGCCTGAGTTGGGGGACAGGATCTTGAACTCCAGGGGTCTCAGGGCTGAGCCCAGGACCTCCGTGGTGGAGAGGCCCCACATTAAAAGTCCTTCGGGTCTTTGGGGCGCCTGGGTGGCTTAGTCGGTTAAGCGTCCGACTTTCGCTCAGGTCATGATCTCGCGGTTCGTGGGTTCGGGCCCCGCGTCGGGCTCTGTGCTGACTGCCAGCTCAGAGCCTGGAGCCTGTTTCAGAGTCTGTAACTCCCTCTCTCTCTGACCCTCCCCTGCTCACGCTGTCTCTCTCTCTCTCTCCTAGAAAAAAAAAAAAAAAAGAATATATTTAAAGGCCCTTCGGGTCTCAAGTACCAGCCAGGGGAATGGGGAGGGGCCAGGACAGGGCCAGAGCCACAGGACCAGCCGTGCCCCAGAGGGGACAGGGGGGCGGCTGTGCTCGGAGCCTCCCACACACCACCTCTCTCTGTCTCTGTCTCCCTCTGTCTCTGTCTCTCCTCGCCGCCCTCCCGGCCTCTGCTTCTCTCGGCGCACCCTCTTCCTGGGGCACATGGGGAGCCCCCGCACCTCAGCACACTTACTGAGTGCCTACTGTGTGCCAGGCACAGGGGGCCGAGACGGGCGCAGTTCCTGCCCTCCTGGCGTCGACATTTCACAGGATGAAGTAGAAAAAGTCAAACGCAGGTCTGTTGCCTCCCGGTCCCTGAACCTCAGAATGACGCCGTATCCAGAAACAGGCTCTTTGCAGGTGGAATCCGTCCCTCCGTCCCCGGAGGAGCATCTTTGTCGGAGGAGGGAGAGGACAGTTTGCACACACGGAGGCGAGGCTCAGCCGTGTGAGGACAGGGAGACACAGCCCAGGACCCCCCACCACCCAAGGTTTGCCTCAAAGTTACGGCTTAAAGCAACGCACACCTATTAGTTTAAAGCTCTGGAGGTCAGGGGTCTGGCGTAGGGTCTCGCGGGGCTAAAGCCCAGGGTGGGCTCCGGGATGACCCATGTCGAGGCTTTTCTGGGATCCGAAGGCCCCGGTTCCTGAGCTCTGCCCTCGCTCGTCTCCACAGCCAGCAAGCCTTCCCCCACGGCTTCCCCCAACCCTGGGTTTCCCTTGGGCTCGCCGGATAATCCGAAATAATCTCTTCATTTTAACATCAGCTGATTGGCAGCTTAACTCCCTCTGCAGCCTGAGAACCGTCAGCCACGTCCCGGGGATTGAACTCGGCTCCTCCTGCAAGGATGCTGATGCAGCTGTGGACGACCAGAACGTGCGGGGTCCCTAACCCCTCCCTCCTTCGGGTCTCGCTTCTATTCACCCTTCAGAGCTCCGCTTACATATCACCTCCTCCGGGAAGCCTGCCCTGATGTCCGATGCCCCCCATTGCGCCCCTGTGTTCCCACCACAGCCCTTAACACCCTGTGCGGGTTACCTGGTGACATGCCTGTCGCTCCCAGTGGACCGCGAGCCCCGGGGAGGGCGCAGCCACTGTGTCCCGCCCCCTGCCGTGCCCTTGCACCCAGCGCGGACCCTGGAGCCCCGGCCCAGCCTGGCTCGGCCCAGCGGCTGCGGCCCGCAGAGCTCTTCCGGCCTCCTCATTAAAGGAAGCCTTTTACTTAGGCAGCGCTGCCAATTCTAATCGATTGCCTGCGTCCCGGGGGGACCCGAGTTCAGCTGGGCTGGGGCCAGGCCACGGCAGGTGGGAGGGGCCCTGCTCTAGGAGGTAAAAAAAGGGCCAGGGGGCTGGGTCTTGCCTCGCAGGATGGAGCCCTGCTGCCCACCTGCCTCCTCTCTCCAGCCCCCCCCCAAGAACGGGGGCCCCCACTGACCTGTGGGCTCGGGGTGTCCATCCCCAGCCTGCGCAAAGCTCCCAGCATGTCTGACCTTCATGCCCTCGGTCAGGCCATGAGCGCACGGAGATGCACACGGACACGTGGACACACCCAGACAAGCCCACGACCCACAGATGCAGACACAGAGGCGGGTGGCGAGGTCACAGGGTGCCTCAGTGGCCCCACGGAGGCCTAGAGTGGAGTAAGTTACTGTTACCAAACGTGGGGTACCCGGCTGGCTCAGTCAGCAAGCGTGCAATTCTTTTTTTTTTTTAATGTTTATTTATTTTTGAGAGAGAGAGAGAGAGAGACAGACCATGAGCAGGGGAGGGGGAGGGAGAGAGGGAGACACAGAATCTGAAACAGGCTCCAAGCTCTGAGCTGTCAGCACAGAGCCCGATGCGGGGCTCGAACCCACAGACAGTGAGATCATGACCTGAGCCGAAGTTGGACGCTCAACTGACTGAGCCACCCAGGTGCCCCGCAAGCATGCAATTCTTGATCTCAGGATTGTAAGTTCAAGCCCCACATTGGGTGTAAAGATTGCTTGAAAAGAGGGGCGCCTGGGTGGCTTAGTCGGTTAAGCGTCCGACTTTCGCTTAGGTCATGATCTCGCGGTTCGTGGGTTCGAGCCCCACATCGGGCTCTGTGCTGACTGCCAGCTCAGAGCCTGGAGCCTGTTTCAGAGTCTGTATCTCCCTCTCTGTCTGACCCTCCCCTGCTCACGCTGTCTCTCTCTCTCTCTCTCCTAGAAATAAATAAATTAAAAAAAAAAAAGATTGCTTGAAAAGAGAATCTTAAATATATACTTACAGGGTGCCTGGGTGGCTCAGTTGGTTAAACGTCCAACTCTTGATTTCGGTTCAGGTTATGATCTCACAGTTCATGAGCTCGAGCCCCAGGTCCGGCTCTGTGCAGACAGCATGGAGCCTGCTTAGAATTCTCTCTCTCTCCAATCTCTCTGGCCCTCCTCCTGCTTGCTCATGCATGTGTTCTCTCTCTCTCTCAAAATAAACAAACTTAAAAAGAACTTCAAAATGCTGGGGTGCCGGGGTGGCTCAGTCAGTTAAACGTCTGACTTCGGCTCAGGTCATGATCTCATGGTTCTTGGGTTCGAGCCCCCCATCAGTCTCTGTGCTGACAGCTCAGAGCCTAGAGCTGCTTCTGATTCTGTGTCTCCCCATCTCTCTGATCCTCCCCTGTTCATGCTGTCTCTCTCTCTCTCAGAAATAAATAAAATATTTTTTAAAAAGTTAAAAAAGATTTCAAAATGCTTAACACAGGGCCTGGTCCATACTCAGCATTCTATAATGTTTATTATTTAGGCATCTGGGAAGTATTGAGCACAAATGCCTGTCCGGGGGAGCTGGGGAGGCAGAGAGTAAGCCCAACAAAGCCAAGGTTGGAGGGGCGCCTGGTGGCTCCGTTGGGCTCAGGTCAGGATCTCACGGTTCGTGGGTTCGAGCCCCGCATCGGGCTCTGTGCTGACGGCTCAGAGCCTGGAGCCTGTTTCAGACTCTGTGTCTCCCTCTCTTTCCGCCCCCACCCATGTTCTGTCTGTCTCTCTCGAAAATAAGCAAACATTTAAAAATTTTAAAATAATAATAATTTAAAAGAAGACACTATTGGAATGAGCTGCAGCGGGGGCACAGGTGGAGATGCGCCAAGCGCACACACAACCTGAGGAGCTGTCACTATTCCCATTTCACAGATGGGGTAAGTGAGGCTCCGAGAGGATACAATGGGCTTGTTCAGGGCATGTGGCCCCAGGACCTTTGCCAGGCATCCTTCCCTCTCCCCTCCTGTTCTCTGCCCAAGGGTCTCTTCCTCAGGGGAGCTCCCTCACTCCCTTGTGAGTCTCTCCTTGTGAGTCTGATTCCTTAAAACCCGGGCATCTGGGAGCTTCTTTCATAAATATCTGGCGCAGCCGCCACTGAGTTCCCAGAGTCCCAGACAGGCCTGATACACAGTAGGCACTCAATAAATGTGCACTGGCAGAAAGTACCAGCATTCAGACCCAACTATGGGATGTAGCCCCTCCCATACATAATCTGCAAACTGGCCGCTGGGGGAAGCCAGGCTGGGGGGCCTCCCACCTCCCGCCTTGATTTGATCTGGGGCTGCTCCACTTGACAAGCTTCTGGAAGCCAATTCCAGCTCTCATCATCCACCAGAGCCTGGAATCTGCAGCCTCCGGGCTTGGAAACGAACGCCGTGAAAACAGAAAGGAGGCCTCCACGTGGACAGCCTTGGGTCTAGACCTCGGGCTTCGAGCCCTTGGCGCCCCCTGTCACTTTTCGCCTTTCCTTTGTGGGCTGACGGGAATGACGGACTTTGGAGCCGTTTGGGATTGGCCCCAAGCGTGGGGAGCTGGTAATAACCGTCATTAGGGTAATGGATGTGATTATTATCTAATAAAAGCATATTTAGCAGTATCCGTTTGGTGAGCGTTTTACAGCGTTCAAGACCCTTTTCGTCTTTTCAAACCCCTTTCGCTGATCCTACCTTCCTCTCCAGTGACCACCCGTTTGTCCCCTCTTTCTCGAGGGATTCTGCCAGTCGTCTGTCTAAACTCGCCCCCTCCCTCCTCGCTTCCCTCCAGCATCTGCGCCAGCGGGGCCCTCCTGACCCCTGCCAGGAAAACACACTCTGGGAAGGAGGGCCCGGTCGGAGCACCCACCTCGGTGGCGGCGGCTGCCGGGACAGGCGCAGGGGACAGCCAGGCCCCATCTCTGCTCCGCGACGCCGCCGTCACCTCACTGGCCTCGAGCCCGCAGCCGCCTGCACCCAGCCAACTCTTGGCCAGGAGGGGGGGAGTCGGGGCTCTGCTCCCCGCCTTCCGCGTGTTAGCCAGCCGGGCTCGGAGTTGGGGGAGGGTCTCTCCCAACCTCGGGGGCTCTGGGTGATTGACGTCCAAAGTCCAGGCAGCGGAGAGGGGGCGCTCAGCGGGCAGCCGGGCCAGTCCCACACAAGCCTGGCTCCAAGCCTGGGGCCCCGAGGCCCTGGGAACATGACGCCCCCAGACACACAGCGCCTCGGAGCCTGCGAAGAGCCAAAGGAGAGGGAACGGGTAAGACCCCTGCCAGCCTCGTGGCCTGTGGGCCCTTCATGTCTCAGGGGCCTCAGGAAGTCCGCATGGCCACATCCCCATTTTACGGATGAGGAAACCGAGGCGCGCAGAGCAGGCAGGCGGCCTGGCCAGGTGCACAGCTGGTAAGCGGCCACCTGAGCTTGGACCAGCCTGTGCTCGGGTGGCATTTCCCACGAGGGAGCTGTGGCCTCCGGGGGACAGGTCGGCTCCCTGCACAGGGTGCGGGGGACGAGACGGGTTCAGGGACCGCGTGGGCGGTGCTGGGAGGAAGCGCGGGGCGGGTCCGANCCCCGTCGCCAAGGCGGGCGGGGCTCCTCGCAGAACGCGGCGGGGAGGCTGGGGGGGGCGCCCAGCGCGGGGCCGCGCGGCCGCGCAGGGAAGGCTTCCCCACGGGCCCCCCTGCCCACCAACCTCTCTCCAACCTGGGGCGGCCCCCTCCCCCCGCTGTCACCTAGAAGCCCCCGGCCGCTCCCGGGGGACAGCGCCGCCTCTGTGTCCAGGCTCGCGGGGCCAGCAACCCCCAGGGGTGCCAGCGTNNCCCTTCGGAGCCCCTCCCCTCCCTGGGCCCCCTCCTGCCTCCCAGCTCCCCGGAAGGGGGTGGCCTGGGACAGCGCTTCCTGGACTGTCCAGGTAGAAACGGGGCCCCCGCGGGTGGGACCTCCCCGGCCCTTCCTCTGCCTCAGCACCTTCATGTTTTGTGACTGGAACAGGCAGAGCTTTTGAGGCCCCCCCTCCCGGGGCGCCCCGCACCCCTAGTACCCGGCAAGCACCTGCAGAGACCCATCTGGAGCACCCAGTCCCGGGCTACATCGGTAGCCGCCGGAAGGACCTCATGCAGGCGTATCCCCTCCCAGTGTAGACCTCCGGGGCCTCAGCTCCCGTCAGGGAGTCAAGGAGCCCTCTGGGAAGTGGGGGATGGGTGGAAGTTCTGACTTCATTCATTCCTCTCTTATTCTTGTGCAACAAGTAACACGTGGGCGCGGGCGGGCTGCAAGTCTGTGCTGGGGGCGGGGAATACAGCCCCAACCGGAGGGGGCTCACAGTCTTGGGGGGGTGCTTGGTGGGTTGGTGGGGGTGACAAGGCTGCGACGGAGGCACACAGGCAGCAGGGCGGGTTGGGGAGCTGCTGGGCTGGGGGCCGCCTTCTCACAGAAGGTGTCACCCACACAGGGCTAAAGGCGAATTGGGTGGGGGTCAAGGGAGGGAGCGAGAACGGCAAGTGCAAAGGTCCTGAGGCCGGAGCAAGAGCCTCCGGGTTCCCATCCCAGCTTTGCCCTTCTCTCTGCTGTGTGGCCTGGACGGGTGAGGGTTTGTTTCTGAGCCGCAGTTTCACAGCGGTGACAGAGAGGCCCCAGCAGGGCCCGGGGGACGCGCAGGCAACTCCATAAATCCTGGCCAAATGTTGAGGGAGGCATCGAGGCCCGGAGGACTGTCAGGAAAGAGAAGGCCCAAGGCCCCTGTCTGTGAAGGGGGGGGCTTCGCTGGGGCAGCCTGTGACCTCTTTTTCTGGCCAAGGTGCCCCCGTCCCCGGGGCCCCTCCTCCCTGGCCCACCAGCCTTCGCCAGCTGTCCCTCCATGTGTGCGCGGCCTGTCAAGAGAAGGCGCCTGTTCCGGAACACCTGATGCCTGGCTTCCCAGGGACTCCGGCGGCGTGGATGCACGGAAGTCCAGCTGCCGCGGGGGCTTAACCCTGGAGCCTGGGCGCCGGGTCCTCAGAGGCCCGACGCCGTCCCTCTTGACCCTGCGGGCACCCCTGGCACCGCTTCCGACCTCCACTCGAAAGACCCCATCCCACCCCTCGCTCTGGCTCCGTGGCCTGGGCCAGTTAGTCCACCCCTCTGGTCACAGCCACCACCAAGGGCAGTAACAGCGAGGGGCGCCTGGGGGCTCAGTCGGTTAAGCGTCTGGCTTCGGCCCAGGTCATGATCTCGGGGTTGGTGGGTTCGAGCCCCGCGTCGGGCTCTGTGCTGACAGCTCGGAGCCTGGAGCTGCTTCGGATTCCGTGTCTCCCTCTCTCTCTGCCCCTCCCCCGCTCACGCTCTGTCTCTCTCTTTTTCAAAATTAAATAAATGTTTAAAAACATTTCTTTAATGTCCATCACAGATTATTGTATTTCCACTGCACCTTCCAGCACGGTATGAGCCACACACGAGCACGTCAATGGAAACTTAATCCAACTAAAATCAAATTCCAAATGCAGCCGCTTGCTCACACCAGCCACCGAGCAAGTGCCTGAGAGCCCCGTGGCTGGTGGCTGCCACATGAGAAAGCGTGGATTTCAAACACGTCCGTCATTCTAGAAAGTTCTTTCGGGCAGTGTGGTCCTATGGGAACGCACTCCCCGCTTGCCTTTGCTCTTTATCATCTGATTGGAGCCCAGGCCCCGGGAAGTCCCCGCTCCCTGGCAGATTTCTGCCTCAGGGAAGAAAACCCCCGCTCAGCTTCTGTTCCATGCAGGACATTCACCAGCTCGCATGTAACCTCATCCTGTTCTAACGTTCTTTCCAAAGAAAAGTCCTGATAAATACCCAGCTCCTTAAATGTTCCCAGGACCAGCTTGAGCCGGGAACGGGCTCCCCGAATAACCAGTTCATTAACCAGGGACACGTGTTCGCTCTGGGCTGGATTGAGCCACGTTCTCAACCTTCCGAGAACGGTGCATCGACAGCCCCGTTGTGCAAACAGGGAAACCGAGGCTGGCTCGCGGCCTTCTCCGTCCTGGGCCCCGGGGCCCAGGGGCCCAGGCGCCTGCGACTCCCCCCCCCCCGCCCCCCTGCCCAGCTCCAAGAAGCAGCTCTGAGGACCGGCTTCTTCCCTCCGCGGTGGAGAACCAGGTCAGCCAAGCGCTGGGACATCAAAGCGAATCTATAAATACAGCTGCAGGAGGAAGAATAGAGGCGCTTTCCGAGCCCCTCCCGGCTCCCCGCTCTCCCACTGCAGACGCTCCCGGCTGGGCTCCTAGGCCAGTAGCTGGGCCGAAGCCCCCCACCCCAGGGACCCCGACTGGAAAGGAGTGGAGGGAAGCAGCTAATGGTGCCTCAGTTTCCCCTAATGGGCTCAACCTCCCTCCCCTGCGGGCGACTGAGAAAACATCCCTGGGCCGGTCCCAGGGAGATGAAGATGAGATTCTACATCCAGGAGGGGGGGCTCCCAGGCTGTCAGAATCCTCAGACCCCAGAAACCTGGAATCTTCCTTTTTTCTCTCAGGGAGTACGCGGGGCCTCTGTGCTGCACACAGCACTGGGAAGTCAGCGGGACCAAGGCAGCTACCTCAGACTTGGCCAGGGCAGTCTGGAGGGCTTCCTGGAGGAGGTGATATGAGCTGAGGCCCCAGAGGATCGGGGGTGAGGAGCCAGGCAGGGAAAAGGGCTCAGGGGAAGGGGCTCAGAGTGCTCCTGGGTTCTTTCTTCTTTCTCACTCCCCAAGTCCCTTGTCTTTGCATCCAAGATGCGTCTCACACCCACCTATGTCTCCGTTTCCATGGCCTCTTGCCCTGGTCCAGGCTCCCGACTTGCTCTCCTGGATTAGGGGTCATCTCCTCCACGGTCCCCCTGGGATCCCGTGGGTACATCTTCTCCAAAAGACAGCCAGAAGGACCTCTTTGAAAGTTAGATCATCTTGGGGTGCCTGGGTGGCTTAGTCGGTTAAGCGTCCGACTTTCGCTTAGGTCATGATCTCGCGGTTCGTGGGTTCGAGCCCCGCGTCGGGCTCTGTGCCGACTGCCAGCTCAGAGCCTGGAGCCTGTTTCAGTCTGTGACTCCCTCTCTCTCTGACCCTCCCCTGCTCACGCTGTCTCTCTCTCTCTCTCCTAGAAATAAATTAAAAAAAAAAATTAAAAAAAAAAAAGAAAGTTAGATCATCTCACTTGCTCACTCTAAACTCTCTCCTGGCTCCCTAGTGCCCTTGAAATAAAATCCGAAATTTTCTCCAGGCTCCCTGTCTTCTCCCCGCCGTTCCCTGCTCTCCCTCCTTCCCACTGGCCCACCGGCTCCAGCCGCTCAGATCTCATCATTCCTCCAACACCCCAGGCCCCGTCCTACCTCAGGACGTTGGCACATGCTGTTACCCCCACCCTTTCCCTGTTTTCCCCCCAATCGGCTCTCACTTCTTCAGGTCTCAGCGCCGATGCTTCCTCCTCCGAGAGGCCCTCCCTGACATCCCCAGACAGTCCCTGCTTCTCATTCTTTTTTTTGTGCCCTGGCCCTTATAATCATCTGAAATTGTCTGAGTCATTCATTGTTTTCTCATTTCCGTCCCTGGATGGCGCGAGAGGCAGAGACCCTGTCAGACCTCCCACCTCCGTGAGCCTCAGTTTCTCCATTTGTAAAAGGCGGAGGACTTATGAGAGTCGTGCCCATGGAGAGGCTGCCCGCCTCATTCGTCGTTAACTTTACTATTTCCCTTTTGCCAGTTGACTCCTGCAATCATTTTGCACATTATGCTAATTGTGAAGGTTTTATGTAAACGAAGTAGAACATATTCTTTCCCCCCCCCGCCCCCCTGCACAGCCCTCACCCCCGGAAATCCCCACCGGCCTCGGCCTCGGGGACCTGGAGGCTGGGGCCCGGGTAGCTGTCTCAGCCCACGGCCACCCACGATCCACACTCAAGGGGGTGGCGAAGCCTTAGGGAAAGGGGGAGGGGCAGGGGGAGAAATCGAGGGACGCGAGAGACTGGGACAGAGACTGGAAGAGAGCGAGGGGAGCGGTGAGGAGCCAGAGAGAGAGCACGGGGGGCCTCCCCAACCCGCGCTTGCGCCACTTCCTACCGTCACCCCCATCGCAGCCCGTTGGAATCTTCTGGAAGGGGAAACTGAGGCTGGACAAGGGGAGCCCCTGGCCTCACGGCCATCCCGGGGCGGGGAGAGGGGGCTGGGATGAGAACTGGTCCGTTGCCCTGTTGGACCCCGGAGGCAAGGCGATTTCCCTGACCCTTGCCTGGACCTCACCCAGTACCTCGTCTTTACGGAGCGCCTACTTTGTGCCGGGTTCTCTGCCGGGCGGTGCTGACATCAAGCCCAAGTGCCTTGACCTAGACAGCGAGATCCTTGCCCTGGGCTCCCAGTCTGGACCGGGTAGGATTCAAGCTGAGCCAATAATGCTGGGAATGAAGGAGAGGTTATCCCGGTGAGCCTGGGAGGAGAGGGAGGCAGCCCGCAGGAGGAGGGAACTGCTCAGGCAAAGGCCCTGAGGCAGGGGAGAGCGGTCCCCAAGGCACACAGCGCCCTGCACGAGCTTCCCCCTACGCCCCCCGCATTCCCTCCCCTGTCTTGCCCCCTCACTGGCGTCTGCTCTGGCTGCTCCAGCCAGGTGCCTCTTCTAATAGGTCAGGCATGGTCCTGCCTCAGGGCCTTTGCACTGGCTGTTTCACCCTCCCCCCCACACACCTGGAACTCTCTCCCTCCCCATACCAGCACCACTTGACTTTTCCCCTCACCTCCTTCAGGTATCCGCTCAGAGGTCACGTCCTTTATAAGTCTTCCCCTGACCACCTGTTTAAAATCCGCCCCCCCAGCCCTTCCCATCTTCTCTCCTTGCTTAATTTTTCTCTTTATTTTATTAAATTTTTATCCTTTTTAAGTGTTTTTTTTTTTTAATTTCTGAGAGAGAGAGACAGTGTGAGCAGGGAAAGAGAGAGAGAGGGAGACACAGAATCTGAAGCAGGCTCCAGGCTTCAACACAGAGCCTGACGCGGGGCTCGAACCTACGAACCGTGAGATCATGACCCGAGCCGAAGTCGGACACTTAACCGACTGAGCCACCCGGGCGCCCCATAATTTTTCTCTTTAGCAACATCTGGCCCAGAAGAGATTTCACGCATTTCTATTGCTTCATATTTGTCAACCCCATTGGCACGTCAGCTGCACGAGGCCAGAGATTTGCCTGCTCTGTTCATTGCTGGGCTCCCAGTGACTAGAACAAGCTGGGTATCCGGCATCCTGTAGGTGCTTAATAAATGCTTGTTAAATATAATAACCTGGGGCGCCTGGGTGGCTCAGTCGGATGGGCGCCCGACTTCGGCTCAGGTCATCATCTCGCAGTTTGTGAGTTCGAGCCCCGCGTCGGACTCTGTGCTGACAGCTCGGAGCGTGGAGCTGCTTGGGATTCTGTGTCTCCCTCTCTCTCTGCCCCTCCCCCAGTTATGCTCTGTCTCTCAAAAATAAAAACATTTAAAAATTTTAAAAATAATAAATATAATAATCTTCTGCCTGCGCTGAGCCCTGTGCTCTGCCAGGACAGGGCTCAGCTCTGTCCTGGTCATCATGGGACCCCTAGCACCGCTCAGGAAAGTTATAGCCGGATAAGCAGGCGGACGAGGGTCAAGGCCACGGGCTTAGCTCTGCCTCCCAGGAGACCGTGGAGGTTTTGCGGCCAGGGCAGAGGCTGTCCCGGGCGGGCGGGGCGCAAGTGCGCAAGAAGTGTGAGCTCAACACCCACCCACGGCACCGCCACACGCTGACGTCAGCGTCACTTGAGTCGCGAGCCCTGGTGGCAATGACGGAGCTGGCACTCGCTGAAGTCATTCACACACACCCTCCGCTGTCGCCGTCTGGGATTTTTCTCCCTAACGGTTTTGATTTTCTTTTTTTCTGTTAATTGTGGTAAACTGTGCATGATGTAATAGTTACTGTTCTAATTGTTTGTAAGTGTGCCGGGCCGTGGGATTAAGTGTGCTGAGTACGTGCACATCGTTGCACAATGTCACCACGATCTGTCCCCGAAACTCGCTCATCTTCCCCAACAGAAACGGTTCCCGAGAAGCACTGACTCCCTTCCCCCGCCCCGCCCCTGGCTCCCACCGTCCGCTCTCTGTCACCTCCCGCGAGCGGGGTCAGGCAGGGCGTAGCCGTCCGTGTCTGGCTTATTTCATCCAGCATAAGAGCCTCGAGGTTCGTCCAGGTCGCAACATGTGTCAGAATGTCCTGAAGAGAAGCACACCCGCCCCACCCCTGGCTGGCTTGCTTCAGGCCAAGGGCAGCTCGCCACTCCATTATTGGCTCAGAAATGGATTAGCCAGATGATTTTAGCGGAAAGAAAACGGGGTGAGAAGAGCTGCCCTCTCCCCCACTGGCCCAGCACGCAAGGATCTCCCCAAGCAGAGGAAGCGGCAGGTGCAAAGGCCCTGTGCTCTGTGTGTTCACTAGGCTGGGGCAGAGAGCCCAGAGGCAGTGTGGGTAGATTCCGAGCAGGAATAATGTGACACTCTTCCCCGTCCCCTCAAGGGACGGTGGTGTGTGCCCTCTGTGCCTCAGTTTCTTATCTACACCCAAGCACAGACCCTGGGGAGCTCAAAGGTTCCTGGCTCCCTCCCCACTTCCCACTTCTGGGGATCTGGGGGTCCCTTGCCTCATTTGCACATGAGGCCTTGGGGAAGGGGGTTCTGGAACAACCTGGGAGAACTCGGGACCCACCTGGGCCTTTGGGGGGAGGGGCTCACTGGTTCTGGGCTGAGGAAGCGGTTGTAATTGCTATCACTTCGCTGCGAGGCTGCCAGTGACTCCCGCTGCTCATCTCTAACCCGTCCAGGGGCGTGTTCGGGCTTTCAGCTCCTGCCGCGCACAGCCAGCCACGGCCCCAGGTCCAGGGGGCTGGAGAGGGGGGGTGTGGAGGGCCAGCCCTCAGCCAGTCCCCACTGACTGCCTGGCCGAAGGCCTACTGCGCGTGCCCAGGCCTTGCACACAGCCTCTGTGGTGATCGAGGGGGTCTTGGGCAAACTCTGGGGCCAGGTGTCCTGGGTTCAAATCCCTGTCCCGGCTGAAAATATGCAAAGTCCCTGGAGCCTACTGTGCACATGTGCACACCGTAGGTGCTTAATAAATGTTCCTGTAGCTATTGTTTCACTGGGTACCCCTCCCCCACTGGGAGAGGAGATCTCTTGTTGCCCCACTTTCCTACTGAAGGAATCAAATGACCCTGGGTCCCTAGTCCCCCACTCCATACAGGAAGAACAGGTTCAGAGAGCTCTTGGGCTCCCACTCATTGATTCATTCATTCATTCATTCATGCATTCATTCATTCATCCATTCATCTGTTCAACACGCTTTGTTGAGTGCCTACTGTGTGCCGGGCCCTGTTCCAGACCCCAGGGACACAGTGCAGACCAAGGCTGACAAACTGGCAGGGTGCGGGGGTGAGGTTGGAAGACAAAGAAAGAGATAGAAAGAAATGCCATCAGTAAAAAATACAGCGAAGCCGCCACAACAGAAGGGAGGTGATGATTTGGTTTTATTTCTGACGGTTTCCCCTTCAGTGGGATTTTCAGTGTTCTTTTTATTCATTTATTTTTTAAGTAATCCCTACACCCAACACAGGGCTCGAACTCACAACCCCCAGCCCAAAAGTTGCATGGTCTACCAGTTGAGCCAGCCGGCCGTGTGATTGTTTAGATGGGGACATGCTGGGGGAACATTTGAGCTGAGACCGGAGCACATGGGAGTGGGGGGGGAGCTGTTCAGAGAGAGGTCTGGGGGAAGAATATCTCCACTGGGCAGCAGGCATAGGCTGTGCAAAGGTCCTGAGGCAGGGCTCTTGGGGGAACAGGGAGGAGGTTGGTGTGGCTGATGCAGACTGATGGGGTTAGGGCAGAAGGAGGTGGGGTCTGGGAGGGCACTTTTGGATGAAGGGGGCACAGGACAGGGTCAAGGCCCAGGCTCTTGGACATACACCGAGACAGAACTACCATGTGGTCCTTCCCGACTGCCCGCCAGCCCTCTCTTTGTGCCCGTGTCCCTGAGGTTTCTGGATAACAAGCATTTATGGAGCACCTGCTGGATGCCAGGCACTGGGGACTCAGCAGGGAACACAGCAGTGCCGTGGGGGAGACAAGGTACAGTATTTGGCTGTGAAAAATAAGACGAAGAAAAGCAAAGCGGGGTAAGAGGGCAGGAAGGGATGGTGTAGCTACAGACGTGCAGGTGACATCGGAACAGAGACTCGAAGGGCAGAGCGCAGGCCATATTGGAGATCTGTGGGGACAATATTCCAGGTGGGGAGAACAGCAAGTGCAAAGGCCCAGGGGCAGGACAGGCTGGGTATAAAACTACACATTCCAAGACACCCTCAAACCCTTGACAGCGACACCCCCCCCAATGTTTCAGAGTATAGCTTCCTCTTCTTCCTCCAGGAAGACCCCCTGGATCCTCGGTACCTCCAGATGAGAGTGGCACCCAACGGGGCTGAAGAAGCAAAGGAGGGTCTGTGCCCTGCTGGGGGGGGAGGGCAAAACAACGCAGGGGGTGGTTCCCAAGACCCCACTCGTTCAAGTGAGTGATCCTAAGTCGTTTGCCTTCAGGAGCCTTCCAAGCTAAGGGGTCCCTGGGTCCCCAAAATCATTAAAAGCATGGGGTTTAATTCCAGCTCCATTTCCTGGCTATGTACCTGTACTACAGAATCATGCCATTATAGTGGTTAACGCACCATGTGGGGGCCTTCTCGGCCGACAGGCCCAGGGGTGCTGTGCAGTCTCTGGAAAGGGCGACACCCTCTCTGGGCCCCAGATCTCCCAAATCCTTCAGGAGTTGCAGGAAGGTACTTGAAGTTGGGGAAGGGTCCACAAGAGGAGCCCCAGCCCACCTCGCTCTGCGTGGAGGGCAGAGGGCAAAGGGCATGGGATGGGGCAGGGCAGGGGCAGGGCCTTGCCCCACCCACGGGCGCGCGCACACACACACACACACACACACACACACACACACGCCCCTACCCACCCACAGTGGGTTCGAGGCGGTTAGCTCTGCGGAGGGACCAGCTGGGCGGATTTAGCCGGCGCATCTGCCGCCGGAGCAGCTGCCGTTCCGGGGGGGCTGGAGGGGGATTTGGGACCAGGGGAAAATCTGTCCGAGGAGAATCGCGTCTGCGCTGCCCAGCTGCCGCCGCAGGCTGGGGGGACACCCCGAATCCGCCCGGACCCCGGCCCCTCCCCTGCCGCGGCCACCCCCACGTGCCTGGGGGGGAGGGGGCGTCGGGGAGGCCCTGACGTCACACACAGCCTCAGCCAATCGGAGCTGCCCTTTCCGAGCCCCCAGGGGGATTCCCGGGCCCGAGCCGCTGCCCCGGGCGCGACCCGACAGCGACGACCCCCTAACCTGGGTTTAAAAGAGCTCCTGCACCCGGCTGGGGAAACCGAGGCCGAGAGTTGCCAGGGAGGAAGCGAGACCCTGGAGAAGTCTCTGAGGCGCTGCCTTCCGGCCCGGCTCCAGAGCGGCCCAGAGAGGGGCAGGGGCGGGCGGCCGTCACACAGCGGGGCGGCGGGACGGGGAGCGCTCAAAGGGGGCGCGCAGGCAGCCGGGCGGCGCTGCCCTTCCCCGCAGGCGCCAGGCACCAGGCCAGACCCAGCCTCAGCCCATCTCGGGGCCCCCAGGCCTGCTGGGCCCCTCCGGGTCTCCCCCGGCCCCCTCGGACCCCGGGATGCGGCCGGGCCGCGCCGGGAAGAAGGTGTCGGTGTCCGCGGGCGCCGGCAAAACCCGCACTGGATTCCGCCCGGGGTCGGAGCAGGACGGGAGCGCAGCGCGGCTCTCCCCGGCCGCTCGGGCGGAGAAACTGAGGCCTAGGGGGGCAGGCTTTGCTCGGAGTGACACACTTAGTAGGGTGTTGCTGGTGCCGGTGACCTCGGGCGAGGCCCTTCCGCTCCCTGGGCCTCCCTAGCTCCCCCGGAGGGCAGGCTGTGAACTTCCTGCCGCCCCTCCAGGTCAGGGCTCAGACAGCCAGGAGCCCAGGGCCGGGGGGAAGGGAGCAGCCTGGCCTGACCTTGCCCGGGTCCAGGGCATGAAAGACCCATTCATGTCCGCCGAAGCCTGGGTGGCAGCTGAGGCGGCCTGCGGGGGTGGGGCCTGCCTCAGGGCCTTTGTCCCAAGCTGGCTCCTCTGCCCAGTATAACCTTCCCACCCCTCACCCTCTACCCACGTCCTATGCCGGATCTATCTGTGGTCTTTCTATGCCCCGCCCCCCCCGCCCCGTCCGTCCCCTCCCNGCCCACATCTACCTCAACCTGTATCTTTACCTGGATACCTGCAGCACCCGGTTCTTCTATCCCATCCCCACCCCGAGTCTGAAGGTAGGGGAGTCGGCGCATCCTTTCTGTTACACCCCCATTTCCAAAGGAGAATCACCGAGGACAAAGCGCACAGAACACCCAAGGAGTTGGTTAATCAGGTTTATTTCAGTCCAGCCGGAAGGCCCCTCCCGAGCCCCCGAAGAGTCCTCGGAAGAGCGCCCCGCCGAGCCTTGGCTCAGGGTTCATGTAGGGAGAGGGGCGAAGCGGGTGTGCAGAAGCGAGAATTTTGCCGTTAGAGGTGGGGGTTGCTTAACAGTCGCTTGAAGAACATGTTTGACGTTCTAATCACAAAGTTCACGAAAGATTGACATCGCAGGGGCTTGCTGCGGCCAGGAGGAGGCAGGTTGCTCAACCCTGACCTTTTACCCGAATAAGTTTACCGGAATGAGTTTGAGATCAAACAATGGTTGGTATCCTCATTTGCAAGCCCCTCGCCTTTTGGTCCAAGGGAGTCTTTACATTTTGACTGCTCGGTCCAGAGCCTGGCATACGATAGGTGTCCTATAAATGATTGTTGAAGGAACAGACTGCAAAGGAGTCCAGTCGAGGCCAAGGCCACGGCCAAGGGAGGGTTTGCCAGGCAGTGGGCATAAATCATGGTGTGGAGGTGGGAAGAGGGTGCAGAGCTGGGGTGCTGGGCTTAGCCCCCTCCCTCGGCGGGCGGGGGGCAGGGGCTGGTGGAGAGCAGGTGCTGGCTGATTTGCCTGCGACTCTGGCTCAGCCGGAAAGCGGGTCAGGGCAAAACCGCGAGCAGGAAGGCCCGGCTGCCTGCGGAGGTCTGCGGTCCCAGGGCCGGCCCCCTGGCTCATGCCTGGAGCCTGCAAGGACCGGGTTGTTCTCCACAGATGCCAGGGAGGCTGATGGGTGTCCTGGGGAGCAGGGTTCCAAGTCTGGGCCCCACTTCCCTGCTGCGTGCGTGGCCGATGGGAAGCCACACGCCCCGTCCAAGCCACCCACCCCCAGACTGCCGGGGGCCCCTGCCGGGGCAGAGTGGGTGAGGCGTACACACCAAAAGCACTCAGTAACCAGCAGTAGAGAGCTAAGGCTTTCTTCCCATCCCTCTGTGACGTCAGCCAAGCCCCTTGACCTCTCTGTGCCTCAGGGTCCCGTCTAGGGCGGCCTCCTGGGGCTTCCGTGAGGAATGAGTGAAATGATTTGTGTACCAGTTGTTCGGAAGAGCCCCAGCATGCAGTGTGTGTGCAAGAAGTCTCACTAGATAAATACATAATAGCATAACACATATATTGAGCACCTGCTGTATAGTGGGGATGCCAGAGGGCCCAGGACAGCCCAGTGGGGGACACAGACACATCCACGTCCCACCCGCACTGAGGCCCCGGAGAGGGTCTCTTGCTGTCCTAAGGTCACGGAGGGTCAAGGAGGTTAACCTAGCTCTCCCAACCCACCCCCCTAGGGGGGCAAGAGTGCTCCGCATGGGCTGAGCGAGGCCTGAAAGGGAAAAGGGAAAAACCCCTTCTGGACCAGGCCCCAGGGCGCTGGACAGAGGACAGCCAGCTTGCCCGGGTTCGACTCCCGGGTCTGCCGATTTCTGACTGGGTGACCTTGGCCAAGGCGCCTTCCTGTGCCTCAACTTGCTTAGACGTCCACTGAGGGGTGTTGAACGTAATGCTTGTGGGCTGAATAACTGACCTCATAGATGAAAGGGGCCCCCGCAGACCAAGGGGTTCGTGATGCCGCATCATCTCCATCATCCCCTGGGGTCTGACTGGGGCTGGATCCTGGAGACGCGAGTCTGGCCAGAGTGGCCGAGCCAGTTAGGCCTCCCCTACCCAGACAAAAGCAGGGTGCCTTCTCTCGGGTCGCTCCCCCACCCCCACGCCCGCCTCCAGCGCCTCCTGCCGCCCACCAGGCTCCTCCCTCCGTTCCGCGCCTGCGGAGCTCTGGGCCGGGTTTTGCGCGCCTCCGGCCCCGCTTTGGTGGGGGGGTGTCCGAGGTTGGGGGGGCGGAGGTGGCGGAGCCNGCCTCGGTGGGGGGAGAGAGCCGGCCGGTCCGGATCCCCCCAGTTGCGGTGGGGGCCCGGGGGTTCGGGGCCCCCCAAGAGCTTTGACAAAGGGACAAAGAAAGCGTCTCTCTCGGAGCGCGCCGGGAGAGGTGGGGGCGCCGAGTGTGGCCCCCCTCCTGCGGGCGCTGATTGGTCCCCGGGGTGGGGGTCACGTGCCACCCCCCCCTCCCTGCTCTCCGCCTGCAGGCGCCCTCCGAGTTTAGGGCACCTCCCAGAGGGGGCGCCGCCGTAGGACCCCCCCATAGCCCTGCCCCTGCCTGGGACGTGTAGACGCTGGAGCTGGGGAGTGCCATTCACAGACCCTCAGCCGCTCTCGGGCTCTCTCTGGCTGAGGTCTTGGGCACCTCTCCCCGAGGTCTCTGACCCGCAGACCAGAAGGGAGCTGTGGCTTGCAGTCAGGGGAAGGGGCCCTCAAGTTTTGGCGGCCTGGACTTGGGCTTAAGGAGAAAGGTGGGGGGTGGCTAATGGCAGGGACCACAGAAGGAAG
>NW_027527386.1:1898723-1913865 GCF_008692635.1 Crocuta crocuta
TGGGCTCCCCCACCCAGCCCCTCTCCCACATCCTACTAGACGCTGTTGGTTTCCTTTCGGGGGTGAATTTGGGGGTGTGTCTGGGCAATTGCTCAAAACTCTATTTAGAATGAGTGCGGGATGTGGCTGGGGCCCACCGGGGAGGGTCTCGACGCTCTCTGGGAAGTTGGCTGGGAGGTCACTGTGGTCCCTAGAATACGGCACAGGGTGGTAGCAGCCTGGCAGAAGCCTCATTAAAAGGGAGCGTGTCAGCCCTGAGTTGGCCCGTTCTCAAGAGCAGATGGGGAAACTGAGGCCCAAGAAATTGGCGGAACCGGCAAAGAGGGAAGCCAGGCCTCTCCTGTCCTGGGGTTACGAGCCAGGGCGAAGGGGGAAAGGAGGCATCACATCATTTGAAACTGGATCCCAGCCCCTGTGCATTCTGGGCTGTGTGGAAATTTCGAGCCAGAGCTTCCAAAGGCCCCTGGCCCTCTCCAAAAAAAAAAAAAAAAAGAAAAATCCATGTAGAGGAACAGGCTGGGACTAAGAGGAGGCGCGCAGCTGGGTGACCTCAGACAGGTGTCTAGCCCTCTCTGAGCTGCCAGCCCGCACGCAAGAATGCCCTGGATTTGCATCTCTCCACTGTCCCTCCAGTCTCTGCCTACCTTCTGCCAGAGCTGAGCACCCAGGGGTCCTCAGCGTCCTGTCGTCTCCTCTGCTTTGAGGAGAGAAGGTGTCTCTGAGCAGAGGCTTTGCTCACCTGGGAAGGGCTACCCCGATTCTAGGCGTCTGTGCTCGCCTTTGTCCACTGGGCCAAGAAGGTGCTGGAGACGGGCTCTGGGACGGTTCGTCAAGCGCCGTGGCCGCCCAGGGCTCGCGACGCGAGTGGCTGGGGTTACCTGGGGCTGGACTTGGAAGATAGAATCAGACTGTCCTTGGGAAGGTGACCCTGACGTCAGCCAGCAGGCCAGGTGAGCCAGGTCCCTGGAGGCTGCACGATATGCCGGTCGCTCCCGTCTCCTGGGAAGGCGGTGTCCCTGGCTGACCCTGGGGTGTGGCCCTGTCCTGGGCCTGGCCCTTTGTCGGGAGATGCTGGGTGTCCAGAGGGGCCTCGAGCCGGGGTCAGGACGGGTGGAATCAGGGAAGACTGCCTGGAGGAGGGCGTGCTGGCATTGGACTTGAGGGATGGGAATGATGTTGCCAGAAGAGAGGAGACAGGGATTCGAGGTCGAGGGGAATGGCGAACAGGGTCACGGCAGGGTGTGTTGGGGGGAGCCCTGAGTGTCTGGACCATTTTAGGGGTGGGAGACCGTGAGCAATAGGCCTGAGAGGCGGATAGGGGCTGAGAATCCCAAGCTGAGGGGCGGGCTTTATCCCAAGGGCATTTGGGAGCCATGGGAGGTGTTAGAGCAGGAGCGGGAATGGGCCACGTTTTAGGCCTTGAGTGGCCGAAGGGAAGGGTAGCTACGAGGAGTGGGGGCGGGGTTGCCTGTCCCGAGGGGTCGGGTAGCTGTCTTTCCAGAATCCTGGAAAAAGCATTCAGGTATTGCTCAGGGCCCAGGTCAGCCTCCAGATGTCTTTTAAGTGTCCAGGTACTGAGGGTATTTTTGAACTGTAATGTTTAAGATACTGTAATCCTGAAAGTCTCAGCCATTTAAGGGGCTGGGGGTCCTCAGTCTGATTCCTCCAAGACCCAGCAGTGGTTTTGGGTTGACTGTGAGCGTGGCCTTGTTTAGCAGAAGTAGGGAAACTGAGGCCCAAGGCAGCCCCAGACGCGGGCCCCAGCCACCTGCCCCACATCCTGGGGTTGAATTGCCCGGGAGCCGGCTGCGGAGCGGCCCCCCGCCCTGGACGCCCCCGCCGTGGCCGACAGTGCAGGTCCGCCCCGCCCGGGCCCAGGTTCAGCGTGTGGCCTGCTAGGGCTGGACCTGAGCCATGTATTCGCTCATTATCACAGCCGTTCGTCGCCTGGCCTTTGGGGATGTCCACGTAAAGTGACAGCCATTAGATTGTGCTACAGAGGTGACTTGGGAGCCCAGAGCCCCCTCTTCCGTTCCTTTGGGCAGGGATTCGGCCCNCACCGGTGGCTGCCCAGGGCCTGCCGGGAGGGAGGCCGAGGCTAGTGAGGACTACATTTCCCAGGATGCACCTCGGCCCTGGGAGACCTTCCCAGCCACAGGAGCCCGGGGAGCCCCGGGGGAGCCCTGGTCCAGGGGAGTTAGGGAGACCAGTCACTCATCAGACGCTCCTGTGTGCCATGCTCCATGCCAGGTGACACTGGGATCCCAGAGAAAAGGGCTTTAGCTCTTGCGCCTAGTTGGTCCTCAAGGGGCCTCCAGGCCCCAGAAGAGGAAACAGAGACACCAGCCATTTCTGCTACATGGAGTCAGAGCCCAGGCACAGAGGGAGCCACCGGGGCCGGGCAAAGTTGGTCTCTGCCCAGTGGATCAGAGAAGATGAATGGAGGAGGGGCACTGAAGCTAAGGCTTAGATGGATGTGTAGGAGTTCGCCGTGCAGGTGGCCACATATTTTCTGATAGTTTTAGAACCTTCTCCCTTTCCCGGAGTCCAAGGGGTCAGAGCCTCTGGGCAGTTGAGACAACCTCACTGAACTATTGCCCTTACAGATTGTTCACTTGGATCAGACTTACCCGGGTTTGAACCATGTCTTTGTTCGCTCACTCACTCACTCACTTGTGCCCACTCTTTGAGACTCAGTTTACCCATTTGTAAAACATAAATACTGCCCTCTCTCCTTGAGGGTTGACCATTTAAAGAAGACACAGGCTAAACGCCAGGCATAGTCCAGTTGGTTTTCTTACTCCAGAAAAAGTAATAAGTTCGAAAAGCAGAAACTTGTGGCCTCTGGTCCTGATCTCATTTGGGGCTGTGTGGTCTTTGCTTTTATTTGATGGGTTGACAGATAATCAGTACCTGCTATGTGCTAAGTGCTGGGTACCCGGCAATGACCAAGGCAGACTGGGCCCTGCCTTTGTTGAACTCACAGCCAGATGGGGACACGGATACCAACTAGGGAAATAAAGTACAGCGAGTGTAATAAGTGTCGTGAAGACAGTAATACTGGGTGACGTAGCTGAGAAGGGCCGGGCTGTTTTAGCCAAGGGTGTCAAAGAAGCGTGTCTCTGGAGAGGTGATATCAGAGCTGAGACCCAGAAAATGAGGAGGAGCCACTCTTGCAGAGATCTGGAGGAAGGGCATTCCAGGAAGAGGGTACAGCCTGTGCAAAGGCCCAGGGGCAGAACGCTGCCAGGTGCGTCGGAGGGAGGCGGTGTGGCTGGAGCAGGGGGAGGGAGGGGGAGGGGGGCAGGTCGTGCAAGGCCTCGGGAGGCCTCAGGGGAGGACTTGGGCTTTTACCCCCAGTGAGGATGGAACCCTGGAAGGCTGAGAGCCAAGGAGGGAGGGCAGCACCTGACCAGGGTGCTCACAGGCGCCCTCTTATGACTGATGTGGGGAGGACAGGTGGGAGCAGCAAGGCCAGGGCTGGGAGACCAGACCAGCGGCCCCTGCGCCCGCCCAGGTGCCCAGGTGCGCGATGGCGGGGCCCAGACGGGCCGGGCTGGGGCAGGAGAGGGGGAAGAAGTTGGCGGACTTGCCTGCAGAGGGATGTGGAGAGAAACTGGGGCCCCTTTCCCAGAGGGGTGGAGAGTACCGTGGTTAGCGTAGTGTGTAGACCATCGGCCTGGCTTCAAGTCCTAGCCTGGCCATTTCCTAGCTGTGCAACCTTGGGCCTGTCACTCACCGACTCTGGGCCTCAGTTTCTTCAACGGTAAAAGGATAAGAAGAGCGCCCCCTGCCTACCCCCCTGGTACTTCCAGTAGCGCCGCAACGCAGGGCTTGGAGGACATACGTGCCCCTGCGTGTTTGCTCTTATTCCCCTTTGAAGGTCCGAGCCCCAGGCTCGGGGAGAAATGAGGCACAGAACTGGGGTGGCGAGTTCCCCAAGGTCACCCAGCAGGCAGGGGCCTCTGGCTCCCACCATTTTTCCCCACTGATGCTCAGTTCTCACGCCCCATCCCCCAGGCCCGCGTCCCTCGGCCAGCATCTCTGCCATTCCTGAGCCCTGACTCACCAGGACTTGTGGTCCACTCTGACCCCAGGGCCGTCCCCCGGGACCTATCTCCCGCCTTTGTCTTCTTCAAGTTCGTTCACCGGGGCCTCGTTCCCAGCAACATTCAGCGCAGCCCTGCCTGCCTCCCTGGCAGCGCCTCTTGGCCGGTGTCCCCTCGCAGACCTGCCCTTGGGGATCCCCGAGGCCTTCCAGACAGGGCGTCTGGGGAGGGGCAGGGTGCCTGGAGGAATTCGGGGCGGAGGGATCAACGTGGGGGAGAGGAGGGCTCCCAGAATCCAGAAAGGAGGACCGGGCCCACCCTCTTCTTGGATGGGGAAGACCCGTATCTCTTTGTCCTGCCTGAAGTAGAGCCCCCCAGAGCCGAGCCTCATTCCCCTCTGTCCCCGGAAACTGGGCCCCAGAGCAGGGCCCAGCTCCTCTGGCAGGGCCCGTCTGCCCGCCCAGCCCCAGCCCCGCTCTGGATTCCCTGGGAGCCCCCAGCCCCCTCGAGCGGCCCCCCTCCCGGGCCCTCTAATTACGCACTGGGTGTAAATGACACTTTAATTTCCTCAGAATGGTCGCCGCATCATGGAGAAAGCGGCCCCCCCTTCCCCGTCCCTAATTACAAGTTGCTGCTTCCGATTTGCCTCCTGGCGGCCCAATTTCCAAACAGTGATTAAAATTAATTACCCGGGAGCCCCCCCTCCCCGGGGGCCTGTCCGTGTCCCTTCCCTGAGGTCCTGCCTCTGACACCTGTTCTCCTCCCTGGCTCCCCGAGCGGCCTGGGGACCCGATGGCCTCTCTCTCCGGGTCTCCGCCCGCTTATCCGCCGAACGTTCACTAGGCTGTGCAGCCTGTGGCCACAGGGCCCTGGCGGGCACTCAGCGGCCCGGGTTCGAGCCCGCCTCCTCCCTTCCGCGTGCTGCGTGACCTTGGCCGAGTGGCTTAACTTCTCTGGGCCCGTGTTTCCCATCTGTGACATGGGGATGGTGGTGCGGGTCTCCGCCCCGTTGGCGCGCGGTGGGCAGGAAACATGAAGTGCTTGGCACCCGTGGGGGCCTCATACGGCCCCGGGGGGGATCCCTGCCCGGCTGGGGTGGCCGGGGGCGGGGCTCAGGCCCTCGAGTACCGAGTACCGAGTACCGTCCTCTTCCGCCGGGACGCTCAGCGTGAACCGCGTGTTTCCTGAGCGCCCGGCTCTGCGCCAAGCCGCCCGCACGCGTGACCCGGTCGCCTGAGCGTCCGCCGGGACGGTGCACACAGTAGGCGCTCAGAGAGTCTGGAGTAGACATATCCTGGCGGCATTTTGCACAGGAGGGACTGTGCGCGGGTCACTCGCCCAGCTGGTGTTGCGGGGGCGCCTGCCGTGCGCCCTGGCGCTGGCCCTTCGACCCCGGATCTGGAGAGGAAGCCGAAGGGCGCGCGCACCCGGGCCGGGCCGGGGACGGACGAGTTAATCGGCGTCCAGCAGGCGTCGGGGGCTGAGGGGGCCTCTCTCCCCGGCCCCTCCACGGCCAGGGCCCCAGGGACTCCCTCTGGGTCCTCGGCCAAGTTCCTAGACAGCCCCGGAGCCCGGCTGGGCCGAGACCGGGGGCGGCCGAGGCAGCTGGAGGGCGCGGCTGTAAGCGGAGCCGGTAACCAGACCTGGCTGGCGCAGCGGCGGCTGCGGGGCTGGGCTACCCGATCTCCCCGGGGACACCGGGCCCCGGAGCTGGAATCCTGGGCCGCTCAGGCTGTCGGGAGCTCCTTCTATGGAACTGGAAACGGGCTCCCCGCCCCCATCCTCGGCGGGGCGGACGAGACACAGGGGCTCCAAGCCTGGCCCGGAGTCACCGAGTTCCGGTACTTGGTGACACGTGTACCCCTGTCTCCTCACCGGAGTGGGGGCCCCACAAGCACAGGGCTTTGCCTGGAACAGTGCCTGGCATACAGCTGGCACTCAATAATTGCTTATCTAATGAGTTGACTGAATAGCTCCCAATGTAGGGTTCAGGGAGCCGGAGCTGGGGAGTTGCTGCCAGGCTGGAGAGGTTGGGTGGAGCTGAAGGAGGTGGGGTGGCTGGGGGAGCCCAGGGAAACTCAGCCTCAGCCAAGGCAGTCAAGGAAGGCTTCCTGGAGGAGGGGACATCTGCATGTATCTGATATGGATGGTGAGCAGGAGTTGACGAAGGGGCTTCAGGAGCGAAAGCAAGGTTATCATGTCTGGGTGACGGAGGGGTTCCTGGGGAGCAGCCGGGCCTTGAGAAGGCTGAAGACGTCCCTGGCGGAGGAGACGTGGCCTCAGCAAAGATCTGGATGTGGGCCGGGTGAGCTCTGGGCATGCCTGGTGGGAGAAGAGAGCAAGATTACGGTCATTCCCAGGGTAGGAGGCGTGCGGAAATGTCAGTGTATAGAGATCGTTGCCCTCTTCTGTGGGGGTACTAGGGAGCCATTGCAGGCCCTTGAGCAGGGTGTGGACTGAGCTCGTGAAGCACAAGAAAGAGCTGCTGGCGGGGAGGGGGGTCGAGAGGAGGGTGGCATTGCCCTTCAAGGCCAAATTCTCAAAAGCCCAAGCGGGGAATGCCCAGCTTGGGAATCAAGACTCCAACCTCCAGGGGATGAGCACTGGGTGTTATACGGAAACCAACTTGACAATAAACTCTTTGTAAAAAAAAAAAAAAAGACTCCAACCTCCAGGCCTTTAGCTTCTAGAAGCCTCTGTAAGCAAGAGGGATTTAAGGTAGACTGGAAGGGAACTTCCCTGCTAAGGCACGGAGGATGTGGGAGTCCTCCCTAACTTCCGGCTTATTCTGGGGGAGCTGCGGCCAGACCCTCCAACCGCACTTGGAAGTCAGTGGTGATATTTGTGTGACCACAGTGACAATGACAGGAACAATCGCCGCGCCCCAGTCACCCTGCTCAGCCCTTCCTCAGGAGCTGGGCTGCCCCGGCCGCTGGCCACGTGTGGCTGTGGAGTCACGTGTGGCCGGCGTAAGGCACATGCCAGATTCCAAAGATGAAATGCGAAAAACAGCGTGTTGAAATGTCTCGTTTATCATTTTTACATTGATTACCTGTGGAAATAACAGTATTTTGGATCTATTGGGTTAAATAAAGCACACTATTAGAATGCATTTCACCCTTCGAATGTGGCCACCAGGAAATTTAAAACGACACGCGTGTGCCCACGGTTTTCTGCTGGATGGCGCCGGTCGGGGTTACGCCTTCCTATGGCCACATTGTGGGGCTGGCTTGTAGCCACCTGCCGCTCAATGGTGGGGAAACTGAGGCCCACACGGCGGACCTGACCGTCGGGGCCTCACAGCTGACAGGAGGCAGAGCCGGGATTTGAACTGGGGCCGTGCGAATCTGGAGACCACGCTGCTGGCCTGGGGCTCTTCACCTGGAGGGGTTGTCTGTCCAGCCCTCAGTCTGGGCCTCAGTTTCCCTAACCCACCAAGAGTAGGCTGGGCAGGCAGGGAGGGTAGGTAGACCCAGGGGTGGGCCGGCTCGGTGCCCGCAGTTAGTTGGGGTCCTTGGAGACTGGTGGCCAGAGAGCCATTGATGGGGGTCGCAGGCAGCGTCTTCGGGGGTGGGGGGTACGAACTCCAGCACACGGGCGTGCGCACACACCTGCAGACGGCCTGCCGGAGCTGGGGCGCAGGCGTGTGCTGTGGGTGCATCTGCAGATACGTGTGGGCACACAGAAGCTGTTCTGTGTCATGGGTGTCGGGCCGTGGACGTCGTGGGTAGGACCCGCGCTCGCCTGTATGTTGGGGTGACAGGCAAGAAGTGGAGCCAGGGAGGAGGGGCAGATCCGGATTCAAATCCTGACGCTGACACTTCGTACATTCACTTACAACAAGCCATTATTGAGCGCCCGCGGTGTGCCTCCCGCTGCGGGGACACCCGGTGGACCGGNCCTCCGTTCTGTATTTCGAAGGGCTCCCTGTGAACCGGATGCTGCAGGTGTGAGCACCACATGCGGCGTGGCAAACGGTCTAAATCGGACCCTTTGGGAGTGTGATACCAGGTGGGGAGGGGAGCAGGGGTGCATGGGAAGGGTCGAGGCTACTAGGGTGAAAGGAGGTGGGAGGCCTGGAGGGCTGTGGGCAGGGNCGGCGGGGGCCTGGGGAGCACCGGCTGTCAGTCAGCAGATCAGCCGGATCTGCATGTTCCGCACCGAAAACCCCGACAGGTTTTATGTTTCTATCTGTTGTTTGGAACTTACCAGTTGACCCTAAAATTTATACCGAAGTGCCCGGGGGTGGGGGATGGGGGAGTGTAGCCCCGACCCCGTGGCCTGAAGAAGGGCCGGGTGGGAGAAGTTTCCAGAAGGAAACTGGAACCTATATCAAAGCTGTAGTAACTAAGGTGGCGTGGCGCAGGAAGACAGGAAGATGTCCGGACCAGGGGAGGAGGTGAAGTAGCGAGGCTCGTGGGATCTCTACGTCCGCCTCAATCTTCCCGTCTGTACAATGGGATTGTGCGCCCAGAGGTGGAGCGATGGACGGGGTTCCAGAGGAAAGGCCCTGCCCCAGCGTGAGGACTCGTGGATGGGGGCTGACGCTATTGCTTTATGACTGTCCCTTCTGCTCCCCAGGGGCCCGAGTGTGTGTCCTCAGGGCTGCGGACAGGAGGCACACCCCTAACCCAGGCAGGCAAACACGCGGGCGCATGCGTGCGCCACGCCACGGGGTGCACGTGCTGGCCATGCGCCGCGCGTCCCTCCATCTGGCTCTGGTGGCGGCTCCCGGTGGCCAGGTGCTGGGGCAGGTGCTGGGGCTTCAGCGGGGCAGCCGGGCGCCGAGTGGCTGCTGGCAGAGGCGCCTCGAGTTTCATGGAGAGAAGCAGATGGGCTGGGGGGGGATGGGGGGGGAGGACGGCGTTTGGGGGAGGTGCCGAGGCCTCCCGGAACCCCATGTCAGGGGGTAAACTGAAGCCAGCTGCAGGGGGCTGGCCCCGGAGCGGCCCACGCTTCCCAAAACGTGCCTGTGGGTTTCAGTCTTGCATTGTAATCAGAATAACTAATGTTGACTCAGGAGGTTTCAGCTCAGCTCCCTGCTTCCATTTGGGCAAATGCACCTCAGTTTCCCCATCTGTATAAGGGGCATATTAATATTGAATGGAGCAGGTGGACGGAAGGAGGAGATGAACTGCCCAGCCTCGAGTTGCTGCATCACCAGGAGATCCCACCCGACCCGGGGCCTCAGTCTGCCCATCTGTGCACTGGGTCTTAAGTTACTGCTAGCCTCTCTGGGTGGAGGGTCGAGGGACTGGGCTGGGTGATTATTAATCTCGTGACCAATTGTATGCTCAATAGTTAGGAGCCGAGTCCTGAAGCCAGAGAGCCCTGGGTTTCACCCAGGGCCACAGCCTCTCTGGTGGGGGCTCAGCCCCGCACTGGACCCTCACCTTTTGCATCTGCAGAATGGGCTGAATGTTACACCCCTCCCGCTACAGCCATGGTGGGCTTTGTGAAGTAATTCCTGGAAACCACCCAGCCTTGCTTCTGGTATTTAGTATGCCAACAGCAAGAGCAGGAATCAGAATAATTAGCATTTATTGAGTACCTATGGTATGCTAGGTGCTGTGCTAGTAACAACCACAGGCCTATAAGATCAGTGCTGTGTCTGTGCCCATTTTACAGATGATGAAACTGAGGCCCAGAGGCGGGGTGGGGGGGGTGGTAACCTGTCCGAGGTCACACAGCGTGTAAATGGCAGAGCTGGGATTTGAACCCTTTGTAGCCTGGCTCAGGAGCCAGTGAATAGAAGCTTTGTTTGAAAGCTTCTTTCTCTCTTTCCTTCTTTAAAAAGGAAGGAGCCTGGAGCCTGTTTCAGTCTGTGACTCCCTCTCTCTCTGACCCTCCCCTGCTCATGCTGTCTTTCTCTCTCTCTCTCCTGGAAATAAAAAAAAAAAAAACATTAAAAAAAAAATTTTTTAGAACCGAGGACTTGGGCCCCTCAGGGGCGGCTGGGGGGCAGCGTGGTGGCGGACAGTCCAGCGGCCCCTGGAAGAAGTTAAACGTAGGATGACCCCGTGACCCAGCAGCCCCTCCTGGGTGTGCGCCCACAGGAGTGGAAAGCAGGGTCTCAAAGAGGTGTTTGCCAGCCCATGTGCCCGGAAGGACAGCCAGGGGGTGGAGGTAGACGGATAAATAAAATGCGGCCCATCCTCACGCTGGGATGTGATCCAGCCTTCAAAAGTCAGGACATCCCGCCACCTGCCACCACGCGGATGGACCCAGAGGACGCTGTGCACAGTGACAGAAGCCAGACACAGCACACATCCTGCGTGACCCCACTCACAGGGGGTCCCCAGGGGCATCCCATCCACGGAGACAGAGAGTAGACGGTGGGAGCCGGGGGTGGGGCGGGGGGCGGGAGTCAGTGCTTCATGGGGACAGAGTCTCAGACTGGGAAGATGGAAGGTTCTAGAGACAGATGGATGGTGGGGGTGTTTGCACGACAGTGTGAATGTGCTTGACTGAGGCGTATACTTAAAAATGGTTGGGGCACCTGGGGGGCTCAGTCAGTTAAGCGTCAGACTTAGTACACTCGGGTCATGATCTCGTGGTTCACGAGTTCGAGCCCCGCGTCGGGCTGTGTGCTGACAGCTAGGAGCCTGGAGCTGCTTCAGATTCCGTGTCTCCCTCTCTCTCTCCCCTCCCCTACTCACGCTCTGTCTCTGTCTCTCTCTCAAAAGTAAATAAAACGTTAAAAAATTTTTCTAAATGGTTTAAGATGGTAAATTGATGTTATATACATTTAACACAATGTCAAAAGAAAAATGTTTTTAAAAAAGGACAGAGCCCCTGAGAGGCCGGGTGACCCGCATAGGTGTTGTTGGGGGAGAGGCTGAGGGTTCCGCAGCGGGAGGGCGCGTCAGGCGGTGTAGGCCAGCGGCTGCTCTGGGGGCTTTGACTGCTGGGGCCTCGGCTGGGGTCACTGGGAGCCACGGGAAGCTGCGGGGCAGGGGAGGAGCCAGGGAAGGAAACTCTGAAGGAGAATCATGTCCCACGAACACGTGGGGTGCGGGCGTCTGGCTGAGTCACAAATCCCGGAAGCCCAGGGTCATGGAGAGGAAGCCGTGCTGGTCCACGCAAGGCCTTCCTGTTTTTTTGGCCCCAAATCCTCCGAGGCAGGGACTCCGAGGCCAAAGTTCCCACACCACCTTCACCTCGGGGGGGCTCAGAATCCTGGAGCTCTGAGGCCGGGACAGGGTGTGGAGATGTCCCTGCTGCTCAGACGGGGAAACTGAGGCACGGGGCTTGCCGCAGGCTGCAAGTTTCTTACTCAGGACCTCCGGACTGCACCCCTGTGGGTAGGGGCGTGGAGGGCTCGGTTCCAGAGGGTGAGTTCTGTTCACTTCCATCCACTGATCACTACGGAAGGGAAGTCTCCACTCTACACTCAAGGAGGTTCTTCAGATGCTCTTCAACGGGAGTGGGAGTCAAGCTCCCTTGAGAGGGAGTGAGGTGCCTGTCACAGAGGTATTCCAGCAGAGAGGCCAGAAAGGCTGGACTTGGGAAGGAAGTCAGACTTACCGGGGCCTCTGAGGTCCCCGGCCAGCTGGAATATTCTGCAATTTGGAAGTATTGGCAATTCCCAGAGAGTGGTTTGTAAAATTCCAAGAGACTTCGAGAGTGTTTTNTGAAACAGGTTCCAGGCTCTGAGCTAGCTGTCAGCACAGAGCCTGATGCAGGGCTCTGACCCACAAACCCGAGATCATGACCTGAGCTGAAGTCGGAGGCTTAACCGACTGAGCCCCCCAGGCGCCCCGCGAATGTTGTGTTCTAATTCTAAGAATTCTTGAATATATGTATTGAGATTCAGTGCTTTAAATACGTGTTTTGAAGTGTTGTGTCTATCATCATCACGATTATTCGTTTTTTTACAATGATTTTAAATCCTTTCATTTAAAAGTTATTTGAAGACTGTCATTATTAATTTGTTAGAAACCATTTCCTGAACTTTCACTACGATGTGGCCGTAAGGTTTTTCTGATATTTAAGTAAGTGCGGGCATTAGTGTTACTGCCCTGGTTTGGGTTATTTTTTACTATTGGGCCGGTGGGGTATTTTTTGGTAGTTGAAGGCCCAGGCCGCTGCGGCTCGTGTGCGCCATCTCTCGGCGGAGCGCGGGACTGCAGGTCGCGCCGCTCACCGCCAGGCCCTCGGCTCTCAGGTGCCATTCTCTCGTCGCCCCGACCTCGCCATGCGGACCCCGCGAGCGCCCCCTCCTCGCCCGGCCCCCCTGCTCCTGCTGCTGCTGCTGGGAGAAGCTAATGGCCTCTTCCCGGAGGAGCCGCCGCCGCTCAGCGTGGCCCCCAGGGACTGTGAGTGGGGGTCCCAGAGGAGGGAGGGGGTCCCCAGGGAGGGTCTTGCTTCCCAGCTGGGTCTGCTGCCCACTTCCCGCAGGGGCTCGCCAGGCCAGGCTCAGCCCGGCCCTGGGTCACGCCCCCCAACCCCTCCCCCAGACCTGAACCACTACCCCGTGTTCGTGGGCAGCGGCCCGGGACGCCTGACCCCAGCAGAGGGCACTGAAGACCTCAACATCCAGCGGGTCCTGCGGGTCAACAGGACGCTGTTCATCGGGGACAGGTATGAGGATGGTCGGGCAGAGTGCGCAGGGTGAGGCGTGGGAGCAGGCGGGGGGGAGGTTGCATGATGGGGCATGTTGTTGACTGTAGTACAAATTGGTGTCCTTGGGGTGTGATTTTATGGGGTGCTGACTGGACGGTTGTGGTTGCAGCCCGGTTTGCAGGTGGGGACAGCTCTTTGGTCAAAATTCGCTGGCTGTCTACAGGGGGTGCTGACGTGGGGCCCCTGGGCTTCTCTGAGAAGGTGGCATTTGAGTTGAGACCTGAGTGAGGTCCCCAGCTTTGGGGATATCTCGAGGGAGAGGGAGAAATCTGGGCAGTGAGCACAGTCTGTGCAAAGGCCCTGGGGCAGGGTCTGGCCTGGTGTGTTGGATGAACATTGAGGAGATCCAGTTGGCTGGAGCGGAGTGAGCAACGGGGAGAGAGCGAGGAGGGAAGGGCCTTGAGGGAACAGTGAGAAGGGAGCCCTGGAGGGCTGGGCGGGGGGGAGCAGGACCTGACTCAGGTGCCCACGGGCGCCCTCAGGTGGTGAGTGAGGGGAGGACCAACCGAGGCTGGGAGCAAGGGCACCAAGTCAAGGCGGCGGGGCTGGCTCCAGGTAGGTTAGGGTGGTGGCCCCGGAGGGCGTGAGAAGTGGGTAAATTCTTGACAGACATTAAAGGCAGAGCAGATAGTATTGGCTGATGTGTGTAGAGGGTGACTCCTAAGTTGTGGCGTTCGTCCCTGGAAGGATAGAAGGGCCTTAGCCCCGGTGAGGGACGAGGCGGGACAGGTGTGGGGACAGTCGGGTGCCGCACGGCCGAGCGGAGTGTGAGACGCCCGGGAGCCCCCGCGTAGAGACCTCCAGGATCAGCCGGACCCCAAGTCTGGAGCCCAGGGGGGCCCGGGCTGGAGGCACGGCTGTGCGCGCCTGCGGCTGAGACAGGGTTCGGGTGTCAAGGGTGGCTGAGGCTGCCCTGCGCACCGGGGGAGGCCCCAGCCTGCACACCTGGGGAGGGGTGGGAGATGGAGGGGGCCAGAGAGATGGGAGGGAAGCCGGGTCCCCGAGGCGCTCCCAGGAGGAGGGGGGTCAGGCCAGTCAGACCGTGCGGGCGGGGGCAAGGAATGGAGACCACGTGACTGCTGGACTTCACACGAGGTCGCCAGTGACCTTGACCAGGGCAGTTTCTGCGGCATGGGGGGAGGGGAAGAGCCTAGGGGAGACTGAGAGGTGCTGAACGGGCACCTGATGGAAGGGCTTTGGACATTTCATCACGTTGGGTGTAGCCCCCAAGGCCGAGGGGTGTGTAAGCGTGAGGTGGCATGTGTCAAGGTATATGGGCAGTGCTAGAACCTGGGGGTCACTTTTGGGGACGAGGAGGCGCGTGGTGCCAGGCGCAGGCACGCGAGGGCATGTTCAGTGTCGCAGCTGCTGGGGGCTGAGGCTCTGGCACCCCCCTGCGTGTTCCCATTGGACACAGCTTCCGCCGCAGGGAGAACGGAGAGTGGGGGCAGGGGCTGGAGGCCCCCTTGCTCACAAACTATACCCCCTCCCCCCAGGGACAACCTGTACCGGGTGGAGCTGGAGCCCCCCACCACCATGGAGCTGCGGTACCAGCGGGTGAGGAGGGGACGCAGGTGGGAGAGACGGGGGCCGCCCTTGAGACTTCCGCGGGGGTGGAGGGGCATCAGACACGGTGCTGGGGAGCAAGAACTGGGCGCGGCCCGGCGGGGGTTCCTGGGGCCGCGGGGACCCCGCTCCCCTCACCACTCCCTGTGCCCTCAGAAACTGACCTGGCGCTCCAACCCCAGTGACATCAACGTGTGTCGCATGAAGGGCAAGCAGGAGGTAAGTGGGCCCTGGCCCCGCCTCCAGCCGCTCCCGGATCCCGCCCAGCCTCGGGCAATCTTCCTCTGCCTCCATCCCAGGCCAGCGCCCTCGTGTTGCCATGGCTACGCCCAGAGCCTGGCCACGCCCCCCAGTGGTCCTCAGTCCTGGCCACGCCCACACCCCCCCCNGGCGCGCCCACAGCCGTGGCCACGCCCACCACGGCTTCTCTCTTCCCGCCCCTTCCCAGGGCGAGTGTCGGAATTTTGTAAAGGTGCTGCTACTTCGCGACGAATCCACGCTTTTCGTGTGCGGTTCCAATGCCTTCAACCCCGTGTGTGCCAACTACAGCGTGAGTCTCCGCCCTTCGAAGCCCTGCCTGCCCCAGGTCCAACTTCCTGGTCCTTGCTCAGCTGCCCTCTCCTGGCCGTACCCTTTCCCCAGGCCCTATCACCTCCTTCGGGAAGCCCTGCTGAATATGCCCCCTCCTCCACCCCTCACCCGGAGCTCCAGAGAGGAGGCTTCCAAAGGAGATCAGGGAAGCCATAGCTACTTAAGCTACAAGACAGTTATAGGATTAACTAGGATTGACCTAGACCCGTTCACAGATCAGTAAACTAAGCCCCAGAGAGGCTAAGTGAGCAAATCACACAGCACCCAGGGTAAAGCCAGGATTCCCAGTGGGGGGGGGGGGGGGGGGGCCG
>NW_027527386.1:1913918-1921035 GCF_008692635.1 Crocuta crocuta
GAGGGCGAGCGGGGGGGGGGGGGGGGGGGGGGGGAGGGGCGCCAGGTGTGGCCAGGAGCTCTGTTACTCAGGCCCTGTCCCCTTGCAGATGGACACACTGCAGCCCCTTGGGGACAATATCAGCGGCATGGCCCGTTGCCCATATGATCCGAAACATGCCAACGTTGCCCTCTTCTCTGGTGAGTGTGCCCCCAACTTGACCATCTGATGGGACCCCAGCCCTGAGCACCGTGTGGCATTTTCCACTCTTGGAGTTGGGTTATTATGAGCGTGGCTGGGAGGCCATCTGTACAGCTGTGAAGCAGGTAGACTCTGCCAAAGTCAGGGCTCAGCAGAGGGGTTGGAGATCAGCCTGGGCTCGGGCTTCGATGGGGTCAGGGCTCAGCCTAGGGACGGGAGCTCCCTTAGTCTCTGGGCTCAGTCTTGAAGATCAAGTATCGACCCACCTCACCCCTGGCCTCTGTGATCTAATTTCTCACCTGCTTTTCCCCAAATCACGTCCATCCAGAAGGGATGCTCTTCACAGCCACCGTTACCGACTTCCTAGCCATCGATGCTGTCATCTACCGCAGCCTGGGAGACCGTCCCACTCTGCGTACAGTGAAACACGACTCCAAGTGGTTCAAAGGTGAGGCAGGCATTCATCAAATCCCCCCACCAGAATAAGAGGCCCAGCAGAGACAGGGAGGGGACTCCTATTTCATCTTTGCAACTTACTGACCTCTTTGAGGATAACGCTAGAGGAAGGATTTCAATTGGATCTAAAGTAGGACTTGCTGGAAATGGGTGGCTTAGAGCCTGAAGTAGAATTGCAAGAGGGGTATAGCAGGAGCTTAGCTCTCCAACACATTAAGGAGGAAGGTGACAAAAATAGTAGACGTTGCTGTTTGCGGATGGTAGACACAGTGATTTCAGGATTCTGACACCCAACCCCCCCAGAATTCTTTGAGTCTGTTTTATTTTGCCGGGGCAATCAGCCAATGTCCTCCCTTAACTGTAAAAGCTGCCACCCCAGCTGATGTGTTCGCAGCCTCAGAAACACCATTTCTCACATCAGGGGCTGGGTTCTGACCCCTCCTCTCCTACAGAGCCCTACTTTGTCCACGCGGTGGAGTGGGGCAGCCACATCTACTTCTTCTTCCGGGAGATCGCGATGGAGTTTAACTACCTGGAGAAGGTAAGGTCCTATCCTGACCCCCACCCTCCCACTGAGAGCCCCATGCAGTGGGGCGTGGAGCTGAGAGGCTCTGGTCATGGGAAATGGGGAGCAGAGGTGGATCTGTGAACCTCCCCCTGGGGCAAGAGGGTCCGCCCTCCACCTCTGGTCCTTGAGACCCTCCACTCGAGTCAGGACCAGGCGCCTGAGGCTGGAAGATATTTACGGAGTGGCTTTGGTGCACACAGCCCTGGGTGAGTCATGGGTTCGAAGGCAGGTGACACTTCTGGCTTCCAGTCCTGGTGCTGTTGCTATTTTCCTGTCCACCCACCCATCCCCCAACCATTTATCCATCCTTTACCCGCTGTCCACCCACCTCCCCACTTGCCCTGTCTTCTGCTCATTTCCTTATTCATCCATTTATCTACCTACCTGTCCATTCATTCATATACCTAGCCATCCATGTATCTACCCTACCTATTAGCTCATGCATCTCCCCCTCTACCTGCCCACCCTTAAGTATATCCAATTATCTACCCTCCTCTTAACCTACACGTCCACGCCATTCAGTCTTCTCCCCACACATCCACTCATCCATCTTCCCGTGTGCCCATCCATCTTCTCCTTCTCCACGCCATTCATCCACTTACCCGCCCGCCCACTCATGCATCTCTACCCATCCATGCATTCATCCATACACACATCGTTCTACCCATCCATCCACCCATCATCTCCTTCATTATTTTTTTCATTATCCACCATTATCGCCTTCAAATTCATCCATCCATCCACTAATCCATCCATCCATCCATCCATTCATCCACTAATCCATCCATCCATCCATCCTCTAATCCATCCATCCATCCATCCACCCATCCACCCCCCCATCCATCCATCCATCCGTCCATCCAACCACTAATCCATCCATCCACTAATACATCCATCCACTAATCCATCCATCCATCCATCCATCCACTAATCCATCCATCCATCCATCCTCTAATCCATCCATCCATCCATCCACTAATCCATCCATCCATCCATCCTCTAATCCATCCATCCATCCATCCACTAATCCATCCATCCATCCATCCTCTAATCCATCCATCCATCCATCCACTAATCCATCCATCCATCCATCCTCTAATCCATCCATCCATCCATCCACTAATCCATCCATCCATCCATCCTCTAATCCATCCATCCATCCATCCACTAATCCATCCATCCATCCATCCTCTAATCCATCCATCCATCCATCCACTAATCCATCCATCCATCCATCCTCTAATCCATCCATCCATCCATCCACTAATCCATCCATCCATCCATCCTCTAATCCATCCATCCATCCATCCACTAATCCATCCATCCATCCATCCTCTAATCCATCCATCCATCCATCCACTAATCCATCCATCCATCCATCCTCTAATCCATCCATCCATCCATCCACTAATCCATCCATCCATCCATCCTCTAATCCATCCATCCATCCATCCACTAATCCATCCATCCATCCATCCTCTAATCCATCCATCCATCCATCCACTAATCCATCCATCCATCCATCCTCTAATCCATCCATCCATCCATCCACTAATCCATCCATCCATCCATCCTCTAATCCATCCATCCATCCATCCACTAATCCATCCATCCATCCATCCTCTAATCCATCCATCCATCCATCCACTAATCCATCCATCCATCCATCCTCTAATCCATCCATCCATCCATCCACTAATCCATCCATCCATCCATCCTCTAATCCATCCATCCATCCATCCACTAATCCATCCATCCATCCATCCTCTAATCCATCCATCCATCCATCCACTAATCCATCCATCCATCCATCCTCTAATCCATCCATCCATCCATCCACTAATCCATCCATCCATCCATCCTCTAATCCATCCATCCATCCATCCACTAATCCATCCATCCATCCATCCTCTAATCCATCCATCCATCCATCCACTAATCCATCCATCCATCCATCCTCTAATCCATCCATCCATCCATCCACTAATCCATCCATCCATCCATCCTCTAATCCATCCATCCATCCATCCACTAATCCATCCATCCATCCATCCTCTAATCCATCCATCCATCCATCCACTAATCCATCCATCCATCCATCCTCTAATCCATCCATCCATCCATCCACTAATCCATCCATCCATCCATCCTCTAATCCATCCATCCATCCATCCACCCATCCATCCATCCATCCATTCATCCATCCCATCCCTCAGTCCATCCAGGCAGCCAGACAGTTGAGTGCACAATCTTCCATTTACTACCAGTGTGACCCTGGTCCGGTCACTTCTCTTTCTCTAGTCCTCAGTCCCATCTGTCTGAGGGGATATCGGTCCCCTCCTTTGTAGAGTTTGTGAGGAATGTAGGAGATGATGAGAATAAAGTCCCTGGTACGTAGTGAGTGATCCATAAACAGAAGAGATTAAGATTATTCCAGTCACAGGTGCAGTGATCATCGCTGACGTCGCCACGTTTCCGCTGGGGACTGTGGTGCTCGGAGGAGAGTGGCGACTGTCCGGGATCCCTTAGGGACACACTCCTCCATCATGGCCTGGGTGACGGCCAGCGCGGCCCGCGGGCAGGCCTTCCCGGACGCAGGGCTCAGGCCCCCGTCTGTGCCGCTGCACCAGGTGGTGGTGTCCCGCGTGGCCCGGGTGTGCAAGAATGACGTGGGAGGCTCCCCTCGAGTGCTGGAGAAGCAGTGGACGTCCTTCCTGAAGGCGCGGCTCAACTGCTCTGTGCCTGGCGACTCCCACTTCTATTTCAACGTGCTGCAGGCTGTCACGGGCGTGGTCAGCCTGGAGGGCCGGCCCGTGGTCCTTGCTGTTTTCTCCACCCCCAGCAACAGGTCAGAGCACCCCGGTGGGAGCAAACTGGGGCTCTGGGTGGACATGCGCGGAACGCTCCCACGTTCATCATGTATTTCCTGGGTCCCGGGCTGGGCAAGACTGGACTCCCAAGAAATGCCCGGTTGGAGTGGGACAGAGCCAGATACCCTCCGTAGCCCTTGGGTCAGAAGTGGGCAGATGGGGGATGTCCTCATCATCTACCTTTACAAGAGGAGGTCAGGGAGGGCTTCCTGGAGGAGGGGACATGGGAACTAGGCATCAGTGAGTATAAGGTGGAGGGAGAGGCAAGAGCATTCCAAGTTGGAGGAATAACATGTGCCAAGGCCCTGAGGCAGCAGTGAGTTTGGTATGTTTCAACAAGAGAAAAGGAAGCCCCTGTGGCTGGAGAGGAGGGAGCTAGGGGGAGAGTAGAGGGCAAAGAGAAGCCACTGGGAGAAGACTGGACTAGGGAGCCATGGGAGAGTGAGGAGCTCAAGAGAGACAAGGCCAGATTTACATTTTTGGAAAGCACCCTGGGGAACGGTATGGAAGGAGCCAAGAGTGGCATCTGGGAGACTGGACGCCCAAGCAAGTGACGGGGCGGGGGCGGGGCGGCTGGACACTGGTGGCCACAGAGGAGCCCTGTTCAGGAAGCAGAGTGACTGGGCTGGGTGGGCGGCACCCCCGGCCCGGGGGACTGGATATCCGACAGCTTCACAGGGACAAAGACTCTTCCGCACGCTTGGCCAAGGCACGGCCCTTCATCAGGCTCACCTCTCCCCTCCCCCGAACCCCCCCAGCATCCCCGGCTCGGCTGTCTGTGCCTTCGACATGACGCAGGTGGCCGCTGTGTTTGAAGGCCGCTTCCGTGAGCAGAAGTCCCCTGAGTCCATCTGGACGCCTGTGCCGGAGGACCAGGTGCCACGGCCCCGGTAAGAGTCCCCTCGATGCTCAAACAGGTGCCCCGGCTGGGGTCCTGACCCCAGGATCAAGGGCTGGGGCTCCCGGGTGGTCACCTGGTGCTGAGTTCAGCTATACCCATTATACAGATGCAGAAAACTGAGGCCGTTTGGGCAGGGCAGCAGGTCCCCCGGGCAGATCGGAGCCCCCGGGTGGGGATGTCCAAGTCCACCCTGACCCGACCTCCTCCCCACCTAGACCCGGGTGCTGTGCGGCTCCCGGCATGCCGTACAACGCCTCCAGCGCCTTCCCCGACGAGATCCTCAACTTCGTCAAGACCCACCCCCTGATGGACGAAGCGGTGCCCTCCCTGGGTCACGGGCCCTGGATCGTGCGGACTCTAATGCGGTCAGTCCCCTTGCACGGCCGGGGCCCTGGTGGGGGCGGGGAGGCTGAGCCCAGCCTGGAGGCCTGTGTCTCCTTGATGCGCATCCCTGTTACCGCACCTGTGCCCTCCGTGCCTGGCCCGTCGTGAGCCCAGGGCACCTAACCCCCTGGCGCCCTGGCCCCAGGCACCAGCTGACACGAGTGGCCGTGGACGTGGGCGCCGGCCCCTGGGGCAACCACACCGTCGTCTTCCTGGGTTCCGAGGTGGGCACCGTCCTCAAGTTCCTCATCTGGCCCAACGCCAGCACCCCAGGCACCACTGGGCCCAGCGTCTTCCTGGAGGAGTTTGAGACCTACCGGCCCGACAGGTGAAGTCGGCAGAGGCCGGACGGGCGGGCGGGGAGGCGGGGCACGCCCTGGAGCCTTACCAACCCGCTCGCCCCTAGGTGTGGACGGTCCAGCAGCGGCGAGGCAGGGCGGCGGCTGTTGAGCCTGGAGCTGGACACGGCCTCAGGTGGCCTGCTGGCAGCCTTCCCGCGCTGTGTGGTCCGCGTGCCCGTGGCCCGCTGCCAGCAGTACTCAGGGTGCATGAAGTGAGTGCCCCCTGGGGGCAGGCTGCGGAAGTGGGGGGGAAGCAAGGGGAGATGAGCATGGGAAGCATGGGAAAGTCCAATTCAAGTCCAGGGCCCAGTGGCCTCCTGGCTTATTGAAGAATGAGCCAGGCAGCGGACACAGCCCGTGCAAAGGCCCTGGGGCAGGATCGGGCCTTGTACATTGAAAGAACAGCAAGGAGGCCAAATTGACTGGAGCAGAGTGAGCGAGGGGAAGGGAGGGAAGCAGGGGAGGGGACGGGCAGGTGGGATTTGGGCTTTCTGAGGTGGGAGCCCTGGGGGGCTGTGGGCAGAGGAATGTATGAGATCTGACTGACATCTTTAAGGGCACCAGGAACAGAAGCTGGGGACCAGGGAGGCAGCTGTGTCCCTGCCTTTAGAGTCGGTGGCAAGAGCAGATGTACAGGACTGACACACCCCGGGTCTCAGTGTGGGCCCTCAACACGGTGGAACCCTTTCCCGAGCCCGCTGTTGTGGCAGTAATGGAGCCAAGGCACAGGCCCTGGGGCTGGACGCCTGGACCCCACCCACCACTGGGGCGGAAGTGAACTGTCCCAGCCTTATCTGCAAGGGCCGAGGGGGAGGGGCGCGGGGATAAGCAGCCTCCAGTGCCGATCTGTCCCAAGGACTCCTGGAATTGACACTCAGAGGTGCCTCATAAGGGACCGTGGGTGATGGGTCACCGTCTGCTCTAGGAATTGTATTGGCAGTCAGGACCCCTACTGCGGGTGGGCCCCTGATGGCTCCTGCATCTTCCTCAGCCCCGGCACCAGGTACTGGGGGACAGGGGGTGGGGGAGGGTGTGTGACCCACCTGACGCTCAGGCTCTGAGAGCGCTTCCTGTTGAACTGCCTCTCCTACCCCCTCCCTTAGAGGCACCTTTGAGCAGGACGTGTCCGGGGCCAGCACCTCAGGCTTAGGGGACTGTACAGGTAAGTGGGGGGGGGGAGGGGGGTGNCTGGCCTCCTTCAGGGCATTGAAGGGGCAGGGGTCTCACTTCCAGGAGGCAGGGGGGAGGGACAGAGAGAGAGCGAGCCAGAGACAGCTCCATGACCAAGCGGGCAGACAGACTTGCAGAGGACACGCAGACCCCAGCGGACAGAAAGACACTGCGAGACGCCACGTAGCAGCCGGACAGACGGACGGACGCTCTGCCCGAGGACCGGCGGGGGCGCGGGGGCCCCGAG
>NW_027527386.1:1921355-1931470 GCF_008692635.1 Crocuta crocuta
CCCACCCCCACCCCCCCAGGCCCCTCCTCCACCCAGTCTCCTGGCGTGTGTGGGTGTGTCTGCGCGTGTGCATGCCGTGTTCGTGTGCAAGGGGCCAGGAGGGGGAGGGAGGTGTGTGTGCGTGTGTGCCCATGAGGGCTGCTGCCGGCGCGCGCGCGTGTATGTGTGTGTGTGTGTGTGTGTGTCGGGGAGGGCCGCGCGTGCGGTGTACGTGTCTGTGTGCGAGGCGGTGGCCCCAGCGGCCTGGGCGTTGGCTGAGCTGGCGCGGGGCTTCCAGAAGGCCGGGGGGCCTCCAATGTGCCGGTTAGGAGTTTGAGGGGAGACAAGCGGGGGTTTCGGGCGGGGGGGCCGGGAGGGCCTGCCCGGAAGTCACCCTGGCGGCAGCTGTCCAAAGGGCTTGGTGGTCTGGGGGCGGGGAAGGCGGGCGGGCCCCACTGTAAATACGGCCCCAGGGTGGTCAGAGGGTCCCATGCCACCCGTCCCCTCGTGACCTCCCCCTTGACCTCCAGCTGACCGTGCATGCCAGCTGAGTGGCCGGTTGAGTCCTGGACCCTCTCTGGGGTTTGCCTCCCCCACCCCTCTCCCCGTCAATAAAACTGTTTACAACCACCGGCCCCCCAAGGCTCTGGCTCTGCTCTGTCTCCTGGGGGCGCGCCCGGTACCACCCTGTTGCCTGGGCGGGGTTGGGGGGTCCCTGGGCCACTCCTGGCGGCAACCGGAATTCTGGGGAGCTGGGTGTGGAAACGGGGCATCTCCCCCAGTTTCTGATTAGTTTTTGAGCAAATATTTACTGTGCACCTGCTATGTGCCAGGCGCCGCCGGGGACAAAGGTCCTTGTCCGCATGAAGTTCGTAGCCTAGTTGGGGACACCGGCCCTGCGCTGGCAAACATGGGCTGGATTTGAAGGAGTGATGTGTGCAGTGAGGAAAACCACAGATGAGGTGCCAGGTAGGGGTGACTGTGTGGCGCGCCCTGGGGGTGGGCAAGGAGAGCCTGTCGAGGTAACAAGAGCTGAGATGTGACGAGTGAGAAAGCAGGTGTGCAGGCAGAGGGGGCAGTGTGGGGACGTGGGAACACACTTGGAGGGGGGTGAGGCGGCCACGGTGNCCCGGGCTCCGGGCGGGCAGGGCCGCCGAGCTGAGGAGGGTAAAAAAGTTTTTTATTGTGGTAACGTCCACATACATCCACATGAATTCAGATGCACCATTGGAAGCATTTGAAAGTTCGCAGTTCAGGGGGCGCCTGGGGGGCTCCGTCGGTTAAGCGTCCGACCTCAGCTCAGGTCGTGATCTGAAGGAACGTGGGTTCGAGACCCGCAGCGGGCTCCGTGCTGCCAGCTCAGAGCCTGGAGCCTGTTTCAGAGTCTGTCTCCCTCTCTCTCTGGCCTTTCCCTGCTTATGCTCTGTCTCTCTCTCTCTCTCTCTCTCAAAAATAAACATTAAAATGTCTTAAGCGCACAGTTCGGCGGCATGAAGTCTGTTCACATTGTTAGGCCCCCATCCCCACCATCCATCTCCAGAACCTTTGCATCTTTCCAAACTAAAATCCCATCTCCATTAAACATGAACTCCCCACCCTCCTCCCCCAGCCTGATGGAGTTTATTGTAAGTGGGACAGGGAACCAGCGAAGGCTTTAAGTGGGGGGTGGGCTCTGACTGCACTTTAAGAGATAGATCCCCGTAGCATTTGGCCTTTGCAGTTCACACCCCTTCCTTCCCACCCACTTCCCATGAAGCGCCTCCCGTGTGCTGGGTTCTGGGAACGGGGCAGTGGGCAAGACAGGCCTGGCTCCCCGTTGGCCCCGGAGGAGACCGTTAGCACAGTAAGCAGACGCAACACACGAGGATGACATCCCCGGGCTCCCCGCGAGCGGCGTGTGGCTATTTCTTCAGCTTTGCTGGGAGAGGTTTGATGCACAGTGTGTAAGTTTTAGATGCGCAACTCAGTGATTTGATATGTGCCAGGGTCGCACCATGATTACCACAGTGAGGTTAACACATCCATTGCTTCACGTACTTGTGTGTGTCTGTGTGTCTGTGTACAATGGGAACATTTAAGATCTACTCACGCCCGGTGTGGCTCAGTCTGGTAAGCGTCCAACTCTGGATTTCAGCTCAGGTCATGAGCCCATGGTCGTGGGTTCTGAGCCCCTGACTTGGCTGTGCACTGACAGCGCAGAGCCTACTTGGGATTCTCTCTCCCTCTCTCTGCCCCTCCCCTACTCTCTCAAAATCAATAAAATTTAAAAAAAAAAAAAGAAGAGGGGCGCCTGGGTGGCTTAGTCGGTTAAGCGTCTGACTTTCACTAAGGTCATGATCTTGCGGTTCGCGGGTTCGAGCCCCGCGTCGGGCTCTGTGCTGACTGCCAGCTCAGAGCCTGGAGCCTGTTTCAGTCTGTGACTCCCTCTCTCTCTGACCCTCCCCTGCTCACGCTGTCTCTCTCTCTCCTAGAAATAAAATAAAAATATTAAAAAAAAAAAAAAGAAGAAGAAGATCTACTCTCTTAGCCATTTTCAAGTACATAATACAGTAGTGTTAACTATAGTCACCAGGCTGTACATTACAGCTCCTGGAGGTATCTGTACCCTTAGGCCAACATCCCCCCATTTCCTGCACCCCCAGTGCCTGAAAGCCACCATCCTACTCTGTTTCTAGTTTTCTATTTAAAAATTTTTTAATGTTTTATTTATTTCTGAGAGAGACTGATAGAGACAGCATGAGCAGGGGAGGGTCAGAGAGAGAGGGAGATACAGAATCTGAAACAGGCTCCAGGCTCTGAGCTGTCAGCACAGAGCCCGACGCGGGGCTGGAACCCACGAATCGTGAGATCATGACCTGAACCAAAGTTGGATGCTTAACCGACTGAGCCACCCAGGCGCCCCTCTAGTTTTCTATTTAAAAATGTTTTTTAGTGTTTATTGTTGAGAGAGAGCACAAGCAAAGGAGGAGCAGAGAGAGGGAGACACAGAATCCTAAGCAGCCTCCACGCTCCCAGCTGTCAGCACAGAGCCTGACGCTGGGCTCGAACCCACAGATCATGACCTGAGCCAAAGTCAGACACTAAACTGACTGAGGCACCCAGGCGCCCCTTCTGTCTTTTTGATAATAGCCATTCTGACAGGTGAGAGGTGGTATCTCATTGTGGTTTTGATTTGCATTTCCCTGCGGATGAGTGAGGCTGAGCACCTTTCAAGTACCTGTTGGCCGAAGGTATGTCTTTCCCAGGAAACTGTTCTTCAGGTCCTTTGCCTTTTTTGCGCATGTCTGTTTTGGTGCGTCCATCTCAACGGGTCTGCAATTCTGTCCTGCTTTGTCTGTGTCTCTGTGTTGTACCCATGTCTGTGTATTCATGACGATATTCACTCATCTTTCTTTACGCCTGTCACGGTCAGCCTGCACACGCCTCTCTGAACCTCTGTGCCCACAGGACAGAACTCATATTCATTCTCACGGCTTGACAGAGACAAAACTCTTCAGAGATTGGGCTGGGGAGGGATTGGGCCATGGCCAGGCGTGATGGAAGTCCTGGGTGCATGTAAAGTTAACACATCACGCCTGAATGTTTTGAACCCAACAAGAATGAAAGCACTGAATAGCTGAACCCATGAGATGCAGCCAAAGCAGTTCTCAAAGGGAAATTTGTAGCTTCCGGTTGCATTTATTAGGGAATGCGGGAGACCCAAAACAAATAGCACATTAGCTTCAGATGAAGATAGAAAGAACAGAAGGGCCCTTGGAAACTGAGTTCCACTTTACAGATATGGAAACTGAGGCCAAGAAAGGGTAAGCTGCTCACCTAAGATCACAAACAAAGCAGTTTCCATAGAGCTGGGAGTTAGAGCAGTTTATTCCCTCCCCAGCCATTGTCCAAAGACTGTGGAGACTTTTGACATCACTCACTTTTTAATTCTATTTTTTAGAAATTATTTCACTTGGGGGTGTCTGGGAGGGCTCAGTCAGTAAACGTCTGACTCTTGATTTCAACTCAGGTCATGATCTCACAGTTGTGGGATTGACCCCTGCGTCAGGCTCTGTGATGAGTGTGGAGCCTACTTGGGACTCTCTCTCTCTCCTCACTCCTGCCTGCATGCTCTCTCTTGCTAGGAAAAAAAAAGACAACAGAAATTGTTTCATTAAAAAAAAAAGGCTACAATATGTCATGAATTCAAGGCAAGTACTCTTTGTTCCCTCCATTGAAATTCCTGATTCCTCAAATTTATTGCAAAGAGTATCTCTTGCTTAAAGAGCTGTCCCTGCCCATCCCCCGCCCCCGGAATGGAGCCTTGCAAACTTGACCCTTGATTCCTGGATTGGGGAAAGTGAGGATTCAGCCCCAGAGACTCTGGGGTACCCACCCCCCAAAAGCAGCAAACAGGGGGATGAAAAACCAGGTAGAAGAAGGCAGAGAAGGGGGCAGGCAGCTCCCCTGCGAGGCTCCCTGTGCCAGGAAGCAATTTTGCAATCCTGACCACTCCCTTCCCCCTGCGTGGATCGGGTCCAGGCACTAACGGGAACCAGATGTGCGTGAGGACTTCCCTGTGGTGGGCGGTCCAGCCCCCAGTCCAGCAGGTATAAGGCTCCCCACCAGGCTAAGCGAACCCAGACGGAAATGAGAGAGGCCATCATGTCTTCTTGGAGGCCAGCACGAAAGCTCAGGTGAGTCCACCCCTGCCCATGGGGAGCAGAACTGGATACTAGAAAGTTCCATCCAGCACAGAAGCCACAGCGCGAGATGTAGACGCACAGGTTGGAACAGATTCTTTTTTTTTTTTAATGTTTTATTTATTTCTAGGAGAGAGAGAGAGAGAGACAGCGTGAGCAGAGGAGGGTCAGAGAGAGAGGGAGTCACAGACTGAAACAGGCTCCAGGCTCTGAGCTGGCAGTCAGCACAGAGCCCGACGCGGGGCTCGAACCCACGAACCGCGAGATCATGACCTAAGCGAAAGTCGGACGCTTAACCGACTAAGCCACCCAGGCGCCCCAGGCTGGAATAGATTCTAACTGCGGACAGACTCGCTCTCACATACTCACTACAGCGTCCCAGGTGCTCTACGGCCCAGACAGAGAGTTGGGGACCCATCGACGCCTCCCGAGCAGCACCCTATCAGAGGCCCGCTGGAGGGACCGGAGCAGCAGGAGCCCCTCCCTTGAAGGATTATGGCGCCGCCTATAAACCACCCCACCCCAAGGCCAAATGCCTGCTCCTATCTGCACAGAGCAGATGCACCTTCCGTGTTCAGAGTTCCCTTTGGAGCCCTGGGTAGCCCTCGAGCAAGCCTAACCTTGTTTGACCAGGACTGGACAGAAAGAGGAGGATCCCCCAGAGGGGAAAACTTGGGAAAGTCAGAGAAAGCTTCATGGAAAGGGGAGCATCGGAGCTGGGGCTTTGCAGGACACGTAGGAGTTCGCTGCCTCTGCCTTCAAAGTAGGGAGCCGGGGAGATAAGAAATGACCCAGAAAACAAGCGAGAGCAGAAGGAATTAGCAAATTTGACTAAATAATGAACAACCTGTTGGGGTTAGGCTGGCAATGGGGAGGGGTGACATTTATGGGTCAGACTGGCAAACGCAGTTTTCAGAGAGTTAGAATTCTACCTACCTCTGGCAGCTGTGGGCGGCGGGGGTGGGAGGGGGCAGCCAGGAGAGGAGCAGGCCGTGACTGCACTGGTCCTGGGGACCAATGAGGTGGCCCGGTCCCTGGGGATGCAGAACTAGGCGGCTGATTCCAGGGACGTTTTCACCAAGCTGGATGTATCTTCTGTCATTGTCTGCAGCCCCAGAGGCCGGAGCTCTCGGCTTTCTAGAACGCTCTTCCTGCTGCTGCTGTCTATGGCCTCAGCCCACGAGGTCACCCCCAAACCTGCCGCCTGCTTGGTGTCCCATTCCGTCAACGGCAGCTCTGTCTCCTGCCACCCCCCCGCCCAAATCCCCCACCACTTCCCGGCCGACACGGTCTACCTGGTGGTGGAGTTTTTCAACCTCACGCGGCTGCGCGAGGACACCCTCCGGGGCCTCACTCGCCTCCAGGAACTGCACCTCTCCACCAACCGGCTGGAGAGCCTCCCGCCCAAGTTTCTGGTGCCCGCGCCGCAGCTGGAGGTGCTGGACCTGACCCGCAACGCCCTGAGCCGCCTGCCCCCCGGCCTCTTCGGGGCCTTGGCCGCTCTCCACACCCTGGTGCTGAAGGAAAACCGGCTGGAGGGCCTGGAGCCGTCGTGGCTGCGGGGTCTGAAAGCCCTACGGCATCTGGACCTCTCGGAAAACCACCTCCAGACCCTGCCCCCGGGGCTCTTAGCCAACGTCACCTCCCTGCGCGTCCTTGACCTCAGCGGCAACCAGCTGAAGGCTTTGCCCCCAGACCTCCTGAAAGGCCCCCTGCAGCTCGAACGGCTGCATCTGGAAGGCAACAGACTGCGGGTGCTGGGGGAGGCGCTCCTGGCGCCCCAGCCGGACCTTCGCTACCTCTTCCTGAATGACAACGAGCTGGCCACCGTGGAGGCCGGCGCCTTCCGGGCGCTGCGGCAGCTGGACATGCTGGACCTCTCCAGCAACCTGCTCACCGGCGTGCCCAAGGGGCTCTGGACTTCCCTGGGGCGGCCCACCTGGGACATGAAGGACGGCTTCGACATCTCTGGAAACCCCTGGATCTGCGACCGGGACCTGGAAGACCTCTGTGGGTGGCTTGAGGCCAACAGACACAAGATGTTCTCCCAGAATGAAACGCGCTGCGCTGGGCCTGAAGCCTTGAAGGGCCAGATGCTTCTGGCAGCGGCCGGGTCCCACTGAGCCTGGGGCCGGGCTGGGGACACAGGGCTGGGAGCACACTGCCCGCTACTTGGCAAGAGAACTCACCTTCAGCTTTCCGGAGCTGGCGGATGGGCCCACCTGGGCCCAGCTTCCCCAGACACCTCGGGCTCTCTGGGCTCCCTGTACCCTCTTCCGAGAACCCCTTTCCCTGTTTTCCAGATCTCTTGGTCTCCAGGCGCCACAGCCTGCTCGGCCTCCCTCTGGCTCAGCCCTGGCCGCACTGGGGTTGTCTGTGTCTAGCTCTGTCTCCCCCGCTTTGAGGGCCTCTCTGGATGCAGGAGCTGGGGCTGGGTTGCCTTGTAGCCAGCGTCACCCAGTTTGGGGCCAGAGCTGAGGGGTTAATAAATAACTGTGGAAAGGAACTGGGCGAACTGGAAGTCACTGTGCCCCAAGCATCCCCTAAGTCGACTTCCTAGGTCTCCAGAAGGAAGGAGGAGGGTAAGGGATTGCAGCTGGGATCTGAGAGCTTGTGGCTCCTCCTCTCCCCTCCCCCCCCAATTCAAGACTTAACTGCAAATAAAACCCTGACCGTTGCCCGGAGTGTCATTTTACTGGTGGATTCCTGCCACAGCTTGTGTCCTGGGGAAGGTTTAAATTAAACCAGATTGCCTCAGGTCTCCAGAGGGAGAGCCGCCTGCTGACACAGTGCTGGGCATGCTGGAGCCCGGGTCGGATTTGGGGGACCCCTGGGTGTTTGGGGGCATGCCCAGTGTTTTCAGCTCCCAGGAAGGATGGTCCTTGGCGGTCATTCCGGGCCTGATAATGACAGCCAGAGAGGGGCCTGGAGTCTGGCAGAGAGGGGTTTGAATTGGATCCCTCAGTTTGCTCATCTGTAAAATGGAGATCCAAGGGAATGGGCCGGCCTGAATCCTGGCTGAGTTCAAGGGCACATTTTTCGAAATAAAAACACCCTGAAGACTTGCTCAAGGTCACTCTTTGGTGAGGTGGTGGGGGCCGTGATCATCCTCCACTGTCTTCGCGGCAACGGCAGGGTGACAGGTGGCCAAACCTGGCCAACAGAAGTCCAATACGGGGACATCCAGCGTCCCCAAGTTACTATGACAACAGCCGCACCGGGACCCCAGAGAAGGCCGGGGAGGCGGGGAGGTGGTGTGGGTGCGCTGGAGCCCCGCCCCCGGGGCACGCCTCCGCACGGCCTCTCCCCATTGGCCAGTACCTAAGGCCCCGCCCCCCGAGAGAGGCTATAAGGCGGGCGGGGCGCGCGGTGGGCGGAGCCTGGGGCGGGAGTCTGGGGTCGGCAGCGACTCTCGGGGGCTGTGGCTGCGCACGCCCGGGTGAGTGCGGAGTGGGGGGCGTCCCGGAGAGCCCTGCAGGGTAGGGGCTCCTGATCGGGCGGGCGGGAGAGGATCCAGCGGCGTGAGAGGGGAGGGGGGTGAAGGGCTGGAGCAGGTGGCCGAGACCCTTGGCCCAGTTGGCTAAAGTTCAGGACCCACTTGGGCTGCGACCAGGGCTCTGAGGGCACAGCGTGGGGAGAAGGGAAGAACTTCGAGCGGGGAGTCCCGGGTCGAACTCCCCACTCTGAGCCTGCTTAGATGTGTGGTCGTGGAAAGAGCATGGACCTCACCTCTGGGTGCCTCAGTTTCCCTGTCAGACTGTAGGCTTATTGGGAAGGTTTATTCCGAAGCTACGACCTGCAGGGGGCTGCTTGTGCAGTTCTGTTGGGGGGTGATGGTGGGGATGTGTTGGGGGGTGCCCAGGGGCAAGAGGGACCTCTTCTCCTTTGCAGAAGAGGAAAGAGCTCAGAGAGGTGAAGGCACTTGCCCAGAGTCACACAGCAGGTAATGGCAGGACTTGAACCCAAGTCTTTCTGTTTCCAGAGCCCATGCTTTGAACCCCTACAATGTCCCCACCTTGCCGGAGGCCCTCCGTGCGCACCCAGTGTGTGGAGAGCCCCATGCATGCACTGTCCATGTCCCTCATGAGCTGTGTGAGGTTGGGTACGATCATAACTCTGTTTTGAGGAAACTGATGCTCAAAGAGGGAACCACACATGGCCACGGGCAGGCGGTGTGTGGAAGCCCCTCTCACCCGGCCCTGCCCCTCAGGATGTCTGCAGCCGGCACGTCAGAAGATGAGACTGCTCAGCCCCCCAGAACCAGCCTGTGGGATCAGGACAGGCAGGTGAGGGGCTGCCCCGCCCACGGAGCAGGGGCACAGGGAGAGGGGGGCCGTCCCTCCTGGGACAGTGTCAGACCGGGGACTCCCTCCCATGCTTATCCTTGCTGGACCTTGTGTGTGTGTGTGTGCGGGGGTGGATGGCACATCTTACCCATTTCCCAGACGGCCGCAGGGACGCCCGGGGCGGGGAGCATGTCTGCAGCCACACCCGCTCCCCTCCCCCACCCCGGGGTCCCTGCCTGTCTCCGTCTCTGTGCCCACCGTCTGGGCACTCTCAACAGCAGATGCACAAATGACAGAGATCACAGCACATGCTCTGCTCCGGTCCCCGTTCCAAGCACTCCACGCACGCTGGCTCCTTGACTCTCCCAGCTCTAGAAACCCATTTTACAGATGGGGAGGCTGAAGCCCCAAGTTAAGTGTGCAGTCCCCCGACCCCCTCCTTCGCTCCTGGTCCCCGGCCCAGAGAAGGGCAGCAGACGGAGGGCCGGCTCAGCTGCCCACACCCCCTGGGGCCCCTCTGAGGCCACCTCTCCCCGCAGAACGTGGTGCAGCGCGTGGTGGCTCTGCCCCTGGTCAGGACCACGTGCACTGCGGTCTCGGAGGCTTACAGTGCCGCCAAGGACAGGCACCCGCTGCTGGGCTCCGCCTGCCGCCTGGCCGAGCACTGCGTGTGTGGCCTGACCGCCTGCGCCCTGGACCGCGCCCAGCCGCTGCTCAGTCACCTGCAGCCCCAGCGTGAGTCCCCCGCGTCCCCGCGTCCTGAGGTTCCATGTCCCGGACCTCCGCCCTCAGCTGTCTGCTGGGGCGCCCTCGTCTGTGTCCCCATGTCCTCCCGCGGTTGGTGGCCTGACCTACCTGCGCCCACCTTTCCCTGGACTCCTGTGATGAGCAGAGGGGTCCAACCCGACGGGGGGCCGGGGACACAGACCCTTGGCCTCCATCTGACCAAGGAAGGGGGTCACCTCAGGGTCTCAGCTCAAGGCTCGCCCCTCCTCCTTCTCAGCTGGTGTGCGTGACCTTGAGCCTGCCCGCTGGGGCGTCTGAGCCGGCCACGGGCGAGGAGTCACCTTGGTGCTGGCAGCAGCCGGGCGGCAGAGCTGAGGCCGAGAGGGCAGTGGAGGTGGGGCCCGGCCTGGTGGCCCAGCCACACCCTCAGGGCCCCCCCCCC
>NW_027527386.1:1931551-1934213 GCF_008692635.1 Crocuta crocuta
CCGGGTGCCCCCCCCCCCCCCGCGGGCCCCCCCCCCCGCCCCTCCCAGGGTGGCCCAGGCCTCTCCCCTAGTCTCTCTCCCTCACTCCCCGCCTCCCTCCCCACAGTGGCCACCGTGAACAGCCTCGCCTGCAGGGGCCTGGACAAGCTGGAGGAGAAGTTGCCGTTTCTCCAGCAACCTCCAGAGATGGTACCGCGGGGGCCCGGAGGGGGCTGGGGGTGGGAGGGAGCGAGGCGTCGTCCTCTGGGACCCGCCCGGACGCCTGCATCGGCCAGACCGGGGCTGAGTGCCGTTTGGGCCCAACTCCGAAGATAACACCAGCCAGATTCATATAATCAGCACCCGAGTTTACTGAGCACTTACTATGTGCTCAGTAACCTTGGTGGGTGCTGGTAGCCCCTTCAAGGACCCTGTGAGGGAGAACTTTCCCTTTCCTCCGTGCTATAGAGGGGAAGTTGAGGCCCAGTGCCAGGAAGGGCCAGGGACCCTGGACACCCAGCCCCAAGGAGCTGGGGGAAGGGAAGGGAGCCAATGCCTGGAAAGGGACCCCTCCCATCAGGTGGTGACCTCGGCCAAGGTCATGGNGCGTGGACCTGAAGCGCTCCGTGAGCCACGCCGTGGACGTCGTGCTGGGCAAGTCCGAGGAGCTGGTGGACCACTTCCTGCCCATGACTGAGGACGAGCTGGGTGAGGCCGGCCCGCCCGCCCTGCCCCTGAGTCCTTCCGCCCGCTCCTCCCCCCCCACCCTCCATCCCCAGAGGTTCCCCATCAGAGAGGCCCCGGACTTGCCCAGGGCCACACAGCAGTTCAACAGGAAACGCACAGGAGCTAGAGCGCAGGCCTGAGCGCCCCTGCACTCCCACCGCCCCCTGACCACGCAGACCCTAAGGCTGCACGGGGCTTATAGACTCGACGGCCACGGTCTCACACTGGTGGCCCTCTTGATTGTAATACCGGCCTAGGCAATGCCTTTAAAATGCTTTAATTCATCGTGTGCATTTTACAATCGGATCTCACCCTGCGAATCCTGATCTGTGGCTGGTCCTCAAAACCTAAGCACTTGGGCTGAATGGCACCTGCCCCCTTATACGGTTCCCTCACACCCAGCATTCTCACAGGGCACCTGGCGGCCCGTCAGGGGAGCATGCGACTCTTGATCTTGAGTTTGCAAGTTGGAGCCACACCTCGGGGGTAGAGATTACGTAACACAATAAAATCTTTAAAAAGCAAAACAAGGAGCGCCTGGGGGGCTCAGTCAGTTAAGCGTCCGACTTCGGCTCAGGTCATGATCTCACGGTTTGTGGGTTTGAGCCCCGCGTCGGGCTCTGTGCTGACAGCTCAGGGCCTGGAGCCTGTTTCAGATTCTGTGTCTCCCTCTCTCTGCCCCGCCCCCACGCGTGCTCTGTCTCTCTCTGTCTCAAAAATTAAAAAAAAAAAGGCAAAACGAAAAAAACACCATTCTCCAATTTTTGGCATCTTGTTTTTGACCCCGGAGATGATCTGACTTCTCAACCCCCTCCGTACGGGGACTAGAAGAACATGTCGAGGCACTCCCTCCTCTGCAGAAAGGCTCTGGGGCATTTATGAAGCACCTACTGTGTGCCAAGCGCTTGTAGTATACCCTCTCTTTTAAGGATTTTTTAGTTTATTTTGAGAGAGAGGGAGGGAGGGAGGATGGGGGAGGGGCAGAGAGACCGAGAAAGAGACTCCCAAGCAGGGTTCTCACCATCAGCCCAGAGCTGGATGTGGGAATCGAACTCACAAACCGTGAGCTCATGACCTGAGCCAGTCAAGAGTCGGCCGCTTCTGCAAACTGAGCCACGCAGCGCCCCCTGTAGTATATTCTGAACAGACAATCTCATAGAAGGGCTGGAATCCCAGGTCGGCCTCTTCCACGCAGTGGGGCTTCATCGCCCTTTGCCTCAGTGTTCCCCATCTGTAAATGGGGTTAATAACAGTGCTACGTCTTAGGGTTTGGGGAAGGTTAAATGGGTTGATGTTAGCAAAGGAAAACTATATGTTTGGGAGCCCGTGGGCTCGTCCACGCGGGCGTGGAGGCGCCGCCACGCTGACCCCTCCCCCGTCCCGCCCTCCAGCGGCCCTGGCAGCCGAGGCTGAGGGCCCGGAAGTGGGCTCCGTGGAGGAGCAGAGGAGGCAACAGGGCTACTTCGTGCGCCTGGGCTCCCTGTCAGCGCGGCTCCGCCACCTGGCATATGAACACTCTCTGGGGAAACTGAGGCAGAAGAAACACCACGCCCAGGACACGCTGGCGCAGCTGCAGGAGACACTGGAGCTGGTGAGACCCGTCTGTCCGCTGCCGCCGCGCCATGCGGGCCAGTAAGCGAGGGCTGCTCCGAAGCGGGAGGCAGAGCGGGCCTCGGCCGCCTCCAGCCCCGGGTGCTCGAGGCTGGGCCAGAGAGGCGACACGGGGCTGGGGAGGCTCGGGGGGTCCAGGTTCAGCCTGGGGACACCAGCAGGGGCTGCGTGGGAGCAGAGGAAGTAGGCGCTGGAATTTATAGGCAAAGTACTTCGGAAAGAAGACCAGGAACCCCTCCCCTTGTTTGCCTGCCTCGAGTCCTGATCCACCCCAGCTCTTAGGTTCTAGCCTCTTCCCTCACTGTCTGTCCCTCCCTGGCCCTAGGGAACACGGGAGCTCCCACTT
>NW_027527386.1:1934356-1940607 GCF_008692635.1 Crocuta crocuta
CCTTTTTTTTTTTTTTTTTAATTTAATTTGAGAGAGAGAGAGAGAGCATGAGCAGGGGAGAATCCCAGGCAGGCTCCGCACGGTCAGCACAGAGCCCCATGCAGGGCTCGAACTCACAGACCAGATCATGACCTGAGCCCGAGTCAGAGCTTAACCTACTGAGCCCCCCAGGCGCCCCACGGGAGCTCCCGCTTGACTGAGCTTGACAAGTTCACAGCCCCCAACCCTCCCCTGCGTTCTTCTAGGGGGTCAGGAGCAGCCCTCGGCTCCCCGCTCCTCTGCACCCACAACGGGCACATCAGCCAGGGTGCCAGCTCCGCCCACAGCTCCCCTTCCTCACCCCCAGGTCCAGCCCCCCAAACTGCCCCTGGTCCCCCCAGCTCCATCCGGGACCCCAGGCTGCCCTCCCCAGAGCGGCCACCAGAGGACGCCGCTGAGCACCCGGGTCGGTTTCTATCCCTGAGCACAATGTCCTCAAGGTCAGGGGTCAGAATGTCCTTCCTTCTTAAGGCTGAATAATATTCCAGGGGACAGACGGGCCACAGTTTCTCTTTGTCCTCCAACACCTGTCCCGTCCTGGGCACCGAAGGTGCAGTGGCCCCTCAGGACGCCCATAACGCAGAAGGTCAGGATGGAAAACATATCAGGCGCCGTGGAATCTTCCCAGCCAGAGGCAAGAAGGGAAGACTTCCTGGAGAGGGAGACGTCCACCCTGAAAACCTGGAATGAGCCAGGCAGGGGTGTGGGGTGGGCGAGGCGTGTACCTAGCCGGCCGGCCAGCATGGCGGAAGGGAGTCTGAGCGTCAGGGGAGCCAGGGGTCGCAGGGCCGGCCCGGAGCAGAGGGGAGGATGCGCAGGCTGGATCGGCGGGTGGGGAGGGTTCAGAGAAGACGGTGTTCTCTACGTGTTTATCGAGACCAGATCCAGGCCCCGAGCCCCCAAACTACCACCGGTCCCTGTCCCCTCAGATCAACCTCATGCAGTGCGGGGCCACACCCACTGCCCCCGCGCGCCCAGGGAAGGTGCACCAGCTTTGGGAGGATTGGAGCCAGCGCTCCCCAGAAAACGGCCGGCGCCGGAGCCAGGTAGGGTGGCGGCGAGGGGGTGCGCGGGGGTGCGCGGGGGCGTGAGGGTCCTGCTGGATCTCTCCAGGGGCGGGGGCGGGGGCGCGCTCCAGCGGTCCCCACCCAAGTGCTGACGTCCGCTGTCTGCAGTGTCCGTGGCGACGCTGGCAGGGAGGTGGCACAGGTCTATGGGGCGCCCTGTGGGGGAAACTGAGGCAGGGCGCTGGTCCTGGTGGGCGCCCATCCGGGACACTGAGGCCCCTCCCCTCCCCTCCCCCCGCAGGCAGAGCTGGAGACGCTCGTCCTGTCCCGGAGTCTGATGCGGGAGCTGCAGAGCACAGTGGATGCGCTGGAGACCAGTGTGCGGGGCCTGCCCCCCAGCGCGCAGGAGAAGGTGGCCGAGGTGCGGCGCAGCGTGGACGCCCTGCAGTCCGCGTTCGCTGACGCCCGCCGCTTCGGGGATGTGCCGGCGGCCGCCCTGGCCGAGGGCCGGGGCAGCGTGGCCCGGGCCCACGCCTGTGTAGACGAGCTGCTGGAGCTGGTGGTGCAGGCGGTGCCGCTGCCCTGGCTGGTGGGGCCCTTCGCACCCATCCTGGTGGAGCGGCCCGCGCCCCCGCCCGACCTGGAGACTCTGGTGGACGAGGTCGTGGGGGGCCCCGACCCCCGCTGGGCTCACCTGGACTGGCCGGCCCAGCAGAGAGCCTGGGAGGCCCAGCACGGGGACGGGCCAGCCCTCCCAGGCGACATTTCCAAGGAGGAACCCACGCCCCCCAGCCGCCCCAAGCACACCCTGATGCCGGAGCTGGACTTCTGACCCGATGGGGCCGTGCGGAGGCCCAGGCAGCCTGCGGGAGGTCGCCCCGCCCCCCGGGGTCCCTGCTGCCCCCTAGCGGCCCTGCATATGCACTGACAGGCTGCAAGGGGAAGGTCGCCCTGCCTCTGACGTCCCTGCCGCCCCCTAGTGGCCAAGCGTATGAACTAACAGACAGCGCGGTGGCCTTGCCCAGGAGCGGGGGGCCTAATTCAGAATCCCAGACCAGCTTCACTGATCTCAGACGCTCCCCACTCTTTCCCTTGGACATATGGGGACTGGAACCCAATTCAGGTCCCACTGGCCCCAAGCTGGGCTCCTCTGCCCGTAGCCCCGATCCCTGTACCCCGAGAAAAGCAGATCAAAAATCTGCGGATCAGATCAGAAACACGGTTTATCCAATGGCTGTTTGGGGTTTCGAAGAGTCGGCGCCCTCCCTCCACCCCCCTGCTTGTACAGCCTGGAGTGAGAGGTCCCTGAGGAGGTGCAGCTGCGTCAGATCCACGTGGTTTGCCCTTCGGGGGTCCTCGCTCCAGAATAAAGGTGCTTCGTGTTGTCGAAAGGCCCGTGGCCTCTGTTCAGGCCGGGGTGGCTGTTGGTTCCAGAGTTGCGGGGGCCTCGGGGGGGTGTGACCTGTGCTGGCCAGGACGGGCCGACCGCGGTAGGGGAAGGGCCATGGGCCAGTCTCTTGGGAGCCCTCCGTCCTTTGCCCGAATTCACAGCTGCCCCCGACACTCCCCTGTGGCTGCGTGGGGTGTGAGGAAAGCGCAGTCTGATGTGGTGAGGTCAGGGTGGCCCCTGGCCTCCCTAGGACCTGGCCCAGGGGCGGTTCTGGGAGCCTGGGCTACTCCCACCAGCCAGATTCACTTCCCAGCTCCTGTGCAGGAACCTCTATGGCTCCCAGTCACCCTCAGACCAAACCTCCAAACTCCTGGCCCTGGCACTGGAGAACTTCTGGGGTCATCCCGGGACCCTCCACAGTCATTGCCGCCTCCCCCTGAATCGTGCGGACTTTCCCGCCTTGGGGACTTTGCCCACCCTGTACCTGGAATGCCCGCCCACCCATCTCCCGGACATGTTCACCTTCTAGCCTCAGCTCCAATGCCGCCTCCTCCAGGAAGCTCTCCCTCCCTCCACCCCAGTAGGATAGCTCTGACACTCCACAGTTCACCTTCTTGGGACTCCAAGCCCCTTCTGCCTGGACTTACAGCCCCAGGCAACCTTGCCTTCTCTTCCCCCGACGAGGCTGGGGGCCCCTGGAGGGCCAGGCCTGGTGCGGATGGGCAGGGTGGCACGCAGGAAGGGCGTTTTGGCAGAGGGGAAGGCTCAGGCGGAGGCAGGGCAGTGGGGGAATCCATCTGACAAGAGCAGAGTGGGGAGAGAAAGATAATGGGTCGAGGTAAGTCTTGGAACAGAGCGGAGCCGTAGATAAGGCCCTGGGGTTGAGTCTCAGCCTTGCCTGTAACTGGGTGGCCAAGCTCTTTCCCTCCTCTGAGCCAGTTTTCTCCTCCGTGAAATGGGTGTGAAAGTAGTGAGTAGCTGCCGCTTTGCTGAATCCAGCAACACCTGCTGAGCACGCGTGCCTGGCAGGGAGCAAACCGGGTACGAATCCCGCCCTCTGGGACCTTACAATACAGTGGGAGAGGCAGACAATACACGAGAAAAAGACGGAAATTATGTTTTGGTTTTAGTAGGTGATGAAAAACGTAACAGGAGTGAGGAATGGGGAGTGTGTGAGGGTAGGAAGAGGGGTGTATTTTTTTTAATAGCGGAAGAGGGTCCAAGAAGACCTCTCGGAGGAGGTGACATATAAGCAAAGACTGAGGAGCGTTCCAGGTAGGAGGCACTGCCTGTGCAAAGGTCCTGGGGCAGCGTCAGGTCTAGTGTGTTGGAGGGACAGTGAGGAGGCCCGTGTCTTTGGAGCAGAGTGAGTCAAGGGGAGAAAGGGAAGAGGGGAGGCCAGAGAGGCGATGGGGGCCCGCGGCGGGGGGAGGACTAAGGATTTCCCCCAGGGAGGTGAGAGGCCTGGAGGGCTGAGGGCAGAGGGGGGCGGGGCCTGACTCTGGTGTTTGGGATCACTTTTATTGTCTTTGCTGTGGCCGTCGCTGTGCCCTGTGGGAAGGGGAGGGGCACACCCCGGGGTGTCCCTCCCCCCCCCCCACGCCACCTTTGGGAAGGGCTGGCGGGATGACAGCGGGGAGACATCCCCGTTTTGCTCCCCAACTGTTTGGCAAGCACACTGCCTGCCCCGAGGAGATGACCTGGCGGAACCCTCTCGCCTCCCAGCTCAGTGGCACAACCACCCGCTGGGTGTCCCCCACCTCCACCCGCACGCCGCCGCTGGGGCCCCTGTCCCGGGCGCGCGGGCAGCGGGGAGTCTCATCTCGGGGATGGCGGTCACTCCTCTGCTAGCCCGCACCCCTACCCACAGAAGCTCCGTCTGTACACAGGCTCTGGGTCTGGGTTTGAATCCTGTCTCTGCCACTTCCTGGCACAGGATGCCTCCTCCAGGAAGCCACCCTGGGTTGTCCCAAGCCCCCCCAGCCTGCATCTCACTCCTAGGATCCCCTTGCTCTTTCAGCACCCTGTGTTCATCTGCATTTTGGCCCTAATTTGCCAAGGGAAGTCCCTCCTGGAGAGACACATCCCCTCGCTGCTCCTCTCTCTCTGCCTGGATAGTGATAAGCTAATGTCTGGGGGGTAACCAGGCACTGGGGTAAACAGGTCACGTGCTTGACCACATTTCACACTCGGAACTGTCCTGAGTTGGCCCATCAGGCCAAACATTTCTTAAAGGCCAATTGGGAGCAAAACAGCCCTGAGGGAGGGGAGGGAGGGAGGGAGGGAGGTGTGCGCTGCGGGAAAGGGCTCTCCAGGTATTGAGAACAGCATGTGCAAAGGTCTCGGGGCAGCACGATGCCTGGCGTGTTGGAGGAACTGTGAGGAGTCCCGTGTGGCTGGAGCAGAGTGAGCAAAGGGGGAGGGGAGAGCTGGAGGAGGGGAGGGCAGGGAGAAAGCAGGGCCTTGTGGGTCCCGGTGAGGGGTCTGGAAGGGGAAACTGAGGCCCGTGGAGGGTAACGGACCAAGGAGTCCCAGCAGAGCAGAGCTCTGAATGTACTTCGTGGATGGAACCCGGAGCCGAGAGCATGTGGGGCAGTGCCTTGGGAGCGTGGGATGGTCCGCAAACCCCTCGGCCTTGGCAGGGGCGCGTGCCGTGGGCAGAGGAGAGCAGGGGAAAGGTGCTGGGCCCGGGGCCACGCTGGGCTGGGCGGGCTGCACGTGACCGCCCCNCACCCTCTCTGCCCCCTTCCAGCTGCTCAGAGTATCACTATGTCTGCTCAAGATGGAGGCGGCCAGGATCCTCCCAAACCCAAGGGCAAGGTGAGGGGAGACATGGAGGGGAGATCCCTGCCAGGGCCTGGGACCCCAGAACCTTGGGAAGGTGACCTTCACAGACTGGGGTCTGGAGGGCCTGGGAAGGGTGGGGTGGGAAGGCTCTGAGAGCCATGGTACCAACTGTCCCCTCCTGTCCCAAGCTGAAGGGTGGGGGGAGTGGGGGGCGCGAGCAGCCCTCAGCTCCTTCCCCACCTTGTGACCTTGAGCCAGTCACGTCCCCTCGCTGGGCCTCAGTTTCCCCATCTGTGAAATGGGGGGCCATGGAAGGAAAAGGCCTTTGGAGACCCGGAGGGTGACCTTTTCCTCTGTCTACGGGGCCGGGCTGACTCTGCCCATTGCCCAGGCAAGGAAACTGAGACTCAGAGAGGCTAAGACCAGGGTCAAGGGCCTGAGGAGGATCCAGGAACCCAGTGCTGCCCCCCAGGCCCTGGCCCAGCTAACGCTTCCCCCCTGCCCCATGTAGACCCTGGGAAGCTTCTTGGGGTCCCTGCCTGGCTTCAGTTCTGCCCGGAACCTGATAGCCGGTGCCCACAGTTCCGCCAAAGAGGCCCGGCCGGTCGCGGACCCTGCAGGTGCATCTGTGCAGCCCCCGGCTCAGGGTGAGTGGACAGCTCTGGGTGGGGGGGCCTCTGGGGGGGACCCAGGAATAAATACCCGAGCAGGGACTTCTGGTCATTTGTGAGCGGGGGGTTCATGTGTGTCCAGGATCATCTCAGCAAGCACTGCAGGCTGGCATGCCCACGTGGCACCAGGGGGGAAACTGAGGCATGAATAGGGCAGGTGAGTGGCCCAAAGCAGCATAAGCGGCAACAGCGAGGGTGTGAACACGGCCTGTCTCCCTGAGATGGCCCCTCCCCTGCCTCCCACCCCATTTCTCATGCTCCGCGGACGAGGACTGGGTGCTGCCCGGGTCCGAGTCACTGAAGGTTTCCAACCTGGTTCCCAGCAAGGGGCGCTGGCTTCCTGGGGTCACATAGCTT
>NW_027527386.1:1940716-1958343 GCF_008692635.1 Crocuta crocuta
AGGGCTGACGACGGGGAGTGCGGGCCTGGATGCGCACTTGCTCCGGGCCCCGCGCCCCGGGCAGCTGACTTCTGCCCCACATACCCAGGCCAGCCGGGCAGCTGCGGCTGGGGCGGGGCGGGGCGGGGCCGGGGTCCTCTGCCTGGGGCCCCTGGGGGTGAGGGTCCAGCCCCCAGCACCCAGCCATAGAAAACTCCAGAGAAGTCCTGCGCCAGGAGCCTGAACCGCCCCCCAGCAGGGCTCCGCCCCCGGGGCCCTTGCTGTCACCTCCTGCTGTCCCTGGCAGGGCGACTGGGACATTCCTGACCTTTCGGGCTGTGCCCATCAATTGCGCAACGGGCACCGGGGTGGTGGATGCCAGCCTACGGCCCTCGCCCTTCCTGGTGGCCTGACCAGCTCCTGTCCCCACAGCAGCCACCAGCCTGGAGCAGACGGCCAGCGGGGAGACATGGCTGCCGCCTCCAGATACGGTGAGAGGGGCTGGCGCACCCGAGGCCACGGCCCCCGCCTCCTTCTGGTGGCGCTCCCGGGCTTCGGAGGGGGGTCCTGGGCCAAGGAGAGGGCAGACACCCCTGTGTGTCCTGCTGTGGGATCCAGGCACAGTCTCCCCTCTGAGCTTCTGTTTCCACAGCTGTGAAATGGGTGCAGTACTAGGTACTGCCTTCCTGGCCCAAAACACTGGCAACTCACTGCGTGTCAGGCTCAGGGCTAAGCGCCTTCTGTGTGCAGGTTCTTGGTTAACCTGCCCCGTGAGGAAGGGGGCGAGGGTGGCCCGCGCAACAGCCAAAGCACAGAGAAGCCAAGCCACTAGCTGAAGGTCACACAGCAAGGCGGGTGGTGAACCTGGGGAGTCGGAGGCTGAACAGTGGGTGCTTCCTGCGCCTTCCATCCTAGCTGAACGGGGGTCTCCCTGACTCTCCTGTCCCCAAAGCCAGGCCAAACGGAGCGGCTGATGGGTGACGGCTGAGGGCCACACTCCGGTTAGGACTCCTGCACGGAGCCCAAGCCCCTATCCTGGAGTCTTTTTTGTTTTTTTAAAGTTTACTTATTTATTTTGAGAGAGAGCTAGAGCGAGAGCAGGGGAAGGGCAGAGAGAGGGACAGAGAGAGAATCCCAAGCAGGCTCCACACCGTCAGTGCAGAGCCTGATTCGGAGCTCGAACTCATGAACCCTGAAATCATGACCTGAGCCTAAGTGGGCCACTTAACCGACTGAGGCACCCAGGCGCCCCCCTCGGCCCCCGTCCTGGAGTCTGACTCTACTCCCCTCTGCCCTCAGCTCAGCAGGATCTGGAAGGGTGAGGAAGGCCGCTGGCCCTTCTGGCAGACCCGGGCAGCCAAGGCCACTCCCGGTCCCTCTTCCTCTCCGCCGGAGCACCTACTACCCGCAAAGTGCTTCAGGCACCTTGACCCCCGTCCTCCATTAGTCAGTCACCGGGTTTCAGACATAAGATCAGAGGGGGGATGCGGCTTGACTCAGGTCACACAGCAGGGGCCGAGGAGGGGCCGAGAGCTGAGATTCGAACTCAGGTCTCTGCAGGCACAGAGCCCGAGTGTCTGGGGCGGCAGGTGGGCGGGGGTTAAGAATAACATTTCTGGGCTCCCCCTTCTCGATATTATGGCCATTTGCAGCCAGATCCTTCTTGGCTGGGGGGCGTCTGGGGCACGGGGAGGCGGGGAGGTGGAGGGGACCGCACGGCATCCCTGGGCCCTGCTCACTCGATGCCAGGGGCGCCCTCTCCCCGAGTCCCAGATGTCCACAGACAGCACGCAGGGTCCCCGGGGTGGGGGTGGGGTAGCGGCGCCCGGGAACTGTAGGCTCGTGGCTGAAACCCTGCAGTGGCGACTCAGACCACCACCCCCCTTGGTTAGTTTGGTGGGGCTGGAGAAACTGCCCCCTGGAAAGCCAAGCCTGATGAAAATCGTTGACGGTGTCTCAGGAGTCAGACCCAATCCCTGTCCCTGTTCTTTTGCAGAAGTTATCTCAAAGTCGATTCTCCTCTCTTACTTGAACTCGTTCATTTTTTAAAATGTTTATTTGTTTTTGAGAGAAAGACACACACACAAAGTGTGAGCAAGGGAGGAGCAGAGACAGAGGGAGACAGAATCCGAAGCAGCTCCAGGCTCTGAGCTGTGAGCATGGAGCCCGATGCAGGGGCTCGAACTCATGAACTAAGAGATCATGACCTGAGCTGAAGTCGGATGCTCACCTGACTGAGACACCCAAGCACCCTGAATACCTTCATTTAATGAGCAATCTGGTCTTCCCCCTGTAATGGGGAAACTAGGCTCAGAATCTGCCAGAAGAGAAGAGTAGGCAAGATGAACAAACTATGTCATCCGATGCCTGCACTGAGCCCAAGGCCAGGGACTTTGGCAAAGTTTCAGGAGGTGTGGGGACCGGCCATTGACAGTGGGGATCTATTGAATCAGGGGAGCCACTAGGCGCTATGACAGAGCTCGTGAAGCCCGGGCCCTGGAAGCTGTGGCTGGCAGACGGCATGAGAGCAAAGTATGTCCGGGGGTAGGTGAGGGGCAGAGTCTTGGGTGACGGTCCCTGTCCCCATGGCGTGCGAGGGATCGGGCGGGCTGAAGTCTGGGGTGTGGAGTGCCTCAGCTCTCCTCTTGATCACACATGTCCTTTCTTATCAGATGACCTCTGGGACAAAGGACCTGGTGTCCTCCAAGATGACTAAGACCAAAGATGCCGTCTCCACCGGGATGGCCAACGTGGTAGACACAGCTACAGGTGTGGTGCAGGGAGGCCTGGGCATGACCCGGTCTGCACTCACGGGTGCCAAGGAGACTGTGGCTAGTGGGGTCACAGGGGCAGTGAGCATGGCCAAGGGCACCGTCCAGACCGGCCTGGACACCACCAAGACCGTCCTGACGGGCACCAAGGACACTGTGTGTACAGGCGTGACAGGTGCCATGAATGTGGCCAAAGGGGCCGTCCAGACCGGCATGGACACCTCAAAGGCCGTCCTGACTGGCACCAAAGACACTCTATCTACTGGACTCACAGGTGCACTGGGCATGGCCAAGGGCACCGTCCAGACCGGCCTGGACACCACCAAGAATATTGTCACCGGCACCAAGGACACAGTGTCCAGTGGGCTCTCTGGGGCAGTGAGCATGGCCAAGGGCACCGTCCAGACCGGCCTAGACACCACCAAGAATATTGTCACAGGCACCAGGGACACCGTGTCCACTGGGCTCAGCAGGGCAGAGACCCTGGCCCGAGGGGCAGTGCAGACTGGCCTGGGCACCATCCAGAACTGGTTACCTGGTACCCAGGCCCCTGTGTGGGGTGGACCCACCAATTGCAGTGTCCCCCACAAAGGAGGGGAAGCTCCGTCCCCTGGGGTATCCAGCACCCTGGACACGCTCTCTACGGGCCTGGACCTTGCCCAGGAAGCCACTGCTGAAGCAACAGGGGCCACCCTGGGCTGTGAGGAGGCGGCACACGTGGCCCCAGTGCACAGCTATGAGGGACCCATGAGCTTCGCGACGCTCCGGGATGAGCTGAAGGAGCTGGGGGACATCTTCCATCCCATGGATGCCGAGGAGCAAGGTGCGAGCAGCACGGCCGGGCCACCTCCCAGCGGGAGCCCCAAGCCCGGAGAGTCCCGGGGCCTCTGGGACTGAGTAACCCCGTTTCCCCTTGCAGCCCGGCTTGCCGCCTCTGAGCCTGAGCCCAGGGTGCTCACGGCCGACCAGGGCAGCTACTTTGTGCGTCTGGGCGACCTGGCCCCCAGCTTCCGCCAGCGGGCCTTTGAGCACGCCCTGAGCCACCTGCAGCACGGACAGTTCCAGGCCCGGGCCGCGCTGGCCCAGCTGGACGACGCCTTCAGGCTGGTAAGAGCCTTGCCCTCCCCCATCCACCTGAGGCGACCCGCCAGGCATCTACTGAGCCCCTAGGAGGCTTCTCCGCGGCTGACGGCCCACATGCCGGCCCCTTCTCTGAGCTGAACCCGGGCCAGCGGCAGCCCCCTGTGGCCGACGCAGACGGCGAGGGACCCCCAGCTCTGAGGGCCCCCAGGTCTCCAAGGTCATGGGTTTTAGATGTCTAGATGCACATGCAGTCCAGAGCCCAGCGATGCGGCCCATATCAGGATCCCCGGGGCGTGCGCACAACTGTGTGTCAGCCCGTGCCCCACGGTCTCTGGTGGGCCACGTGTGAAGACCATGAGTCCCATCCGGCAGGGTCTCGACAGGAATGAACTGGGCCACGTCTGGGGACATCTGTGGCTGTCACGACTGCAGGAAAGGGAGCTCCTGGCCTTGAGCGGGTGGGGTCAGGGACGCTGCTCAGCCCCCCGCAGTACCCAGGACGCCCATAGTGACCATACAGAATTATCCAGAACCAGTGCCAAGTGTTAGCAGGGCCACAGAGGGGAAAGCCAGGGTTAATTATGGGGAAATATCATAAGTAAACCTGTGCTCGCGCTAGACACCGGAATATGTCCCCAAGGGGTCAGACGGCACAAACCAGGGTGACCTCAGGGTCTGAGTCCACCCCCCGCTGCCGTGTGTGCAGCCTCCCATGACCTCAACAGGTCAGAGATGGCAAATGTGATGCAAAGGCTCTTGGGGGTCAGTGGAAGCCCCTAACCTAGAAGGTGTCCCCTAGAGGGGAGATCCTGTTCCCAGGGACACTTGCCAATCTGTGGGGACATCTGTGGGTGTCACAACTGGGGGGACTCCTGGCATGGACGTGGGTGCCTCTGGGGTGGCTTTCAGGGGAAGCGAGAGGCGCCCGGGCTCTGAACGTGCCTCCAGAGCAGGGATGTGAGACACGAGAGAGGGGGACGCCAAGGCACTGCGGAGATTTTTTAATTCTTTTTTTTTTTTAAAGGATTTTTTTTTTTTTTTGTGGGTTTTCTGCCATGCCCCGGAAAAGTCTAGACACGAGGCTCCAGGGCCAGACCCAGAACGTCCCCAGGGGAGAGTCTGTGGAGGGACCCTGTCGAGAAGCCGTAACTTCTCTGCTGGGCTCTCTTTCCAGATTCAGAAGGCCGAGCAGGCTCCGGAAGGCCAGTCCCCGCCGGCCCAGAGTGCGAGCAGCCGAGGGGAGGAAGGCGCCCCCCAAGAGGTATGTAGCCAAAGGCTGAGGCCCCCGCTCCTCCCCCTCTGCCCCTGCTTACCTTGTTCCCCGCTCCCGCAGGCGTCAGACCCCGGGGCCCTGGCCACGGCCCGCAGCCTCCTCCAGCAGCTCCACGTGGCCTACAGCGCCCTGGCCGCCGGCCTCCAGGGCCTCCCGGACGAGCTCCAGCAGCGGGTCGGGCGGGCGCGGCACAGCCTCTGCGAGCTCTACGGCCTGGTCTCCTCAGCCCGCTCGGCCCACGAGCTGCCGGCAGGGCCCCTGGCCCGGAGCCGCGAGGCGGTGGGCCAGGCCTGGCAGGGGCTGGAGCAGGCGCTGGGGGGCGTGCAGCACAGCCCCCCGCTCTGCTGGCTGGGGGGGCCCTTCCCCCTGCNNCTCCCCGCCCACTTCCGCGGGGCCTCCTCCCCAGCCCCAAACCGGCTCCCGCTCCCCGAAGGTGCCTCGCCCCTGTGGGGGCACCAAGGACTGTGAACTCGGCGGCACCATGCGCCGGGCTCTGGGCCTGCCCGCACCACCCACCCCTTCTTCTCCGGATCTCGGGGCCCAGGGTTGCTGAGACCGCCAACACAGGGCCTTTGTCTGAGGATCTCAAGCAAGCACTCCAATTAAGAAAGAGAAAGGAAAATGTGCCCAAGCCCAGAAGGTTCCATTCAGTTCTTTTGCTCCTCCATCCTGGGCTCCCGACTCTGCCCTCGCTCTAGAAGCATACACTCTGATCCTCAGCAAACTGGGTTCCATTGCAGCAGAATGTACCAGAATGCCACTGTCACCCCAGGGCAGGCTCCTAGCACCTTGGCCGACGCCCGGTGTGGCCAAGGGGCTCTGTGAGAGTGAAGCTGCAGCAGCCACAGGCCACGGCTGTGCCCCGGGGCTGGAGGGCTGGACTGGGTGGGGAGGGGTATAAAACCAGCCCCTTCCCACCTGGGCCCACGTGGAGCTGATGCTCTGTGGGCCCCCAGACACCTGGGCTGAGGCCGAGTTCAGGGAGGCCCCACACCCGGCCCAGGCTGGAGAACAGCTGGGACACAGCACCCCGTCCTTTCCGGCCACACCTCCCTCAATGCCCAGGACAGCCATGCCAGGGGTGGCACGTGGGCACCCTCACCGCGCCTCACCTGCCCCTCCAGCTGGGGCGAGCCTTGCTAAGCAAACCCCGCTTCTCAGAACCCGCAGACAGCTCCTGCTCAGACCCGATGCGGTGCCCTGGGCACAGCACGCAGCGCCAGCCTTCCCCCAGAGGCTCCCCCGGCTCCTGGGTGCCCGCCACATGGGACACGGGGAACGGGTCAGGAAGCCCCTCGGCCTGTCCTTCCTGGGTCTCTCTTGCGCGCGGTCATCGCAGGGAGAGATGCTGGGCACAGCCGTTCACAGAAGGTGACCGCAGTAACTGGGCCGCAAGTCCAGCCAAACCAAATGAGGGGCACCAGGCTCAGGAAGTCCCACCCTAGCCACGGCCTCGGTGGGGTTGGGGGCACCTGGCCGGGGGCAGGGTGAGTGACATGCAATGGATGCCAGTGTTGGGCCAGTGGCTGCCGTGTGCGGGTGTCTGTCTGAATCCGCGTGACGGCCCTGTGAGCCTGGGGTCGTTACCCAGGTGAGGGAGAAGCTCAGGGCGGGAGTGCCGCTCGTCCAAGGTCACAGAGCAAGTCCTGTCCCCAGTGCTCACACCCTCAGAACGCCAAGGACGAGGGCCAGCCCACGGCGGCGCCCCGGCCTCAACGGCTCGAATACCTGAGCTACTGCTTCTGGGGGCCCTGAATCTCGCCTCGGGGGTCCCAGAGCCACCCGCAGCCGGGCTGGAAACAGAGCAGGGCCCGGGCCCACCTGATGGGCCCCTGCTCCCGTCTGGGTGCTGGGCGGCCGAGCACAGGAGCTCTCTGAAGCCTCTTCAGACCACAGCCTCCACTCGAGCCTCTGTTGCTTCTAGAAAGGCCTCCCACTCCCGCTCTCCCTCACGTCAGCCACGCAGGGCCGGGCCAGGCAGGGGCGCCGTCAGAACCAAGTTCACATTCACTATGACCTCTGCGGCTTAAACCCTTTGTCCCTGGACAGGTCCTGGGCAGCTGCACCCGCGACACTAGAAAACCAAGTCAATAAAAGTGACTTTCTTTAAAAAAAACCCTTTATAGTCATTTCATGTTGGTTGGAAATCACAGAAGTTAGGCAGAAAAACAACCCAGGGGACAGATACAAAGGGACAGCACGGCGCTTCCCCGACAGGTCTCTGCTGGCCTGGCGGCAGGGGGGGGCCAGGGCAGGCCTGGGGCATCTANGCTCCTGCCGCTCCTTCCCGGGCGCGTCCAGCTCGGGGGCCTCCCGTGCGCTGCTGGTGGGGACACGGCACGGGCGCAAGTGAGCACCAGCCGTCCCCCCCAGCAGAGGCCCCGCGCCCCGGGGGGTGCAGCGGGGTCCAGAGCGCCCTCCGCTGCCCGGGCTGGGCCCTGCTGTGCACGGGCGGACCCAGGCCCTCACCACGGCGGCGTCCGCGTCCAGGAGCCCGCGCACCCGTCCCCGGCGCAGCTCCCTGGACGGGGGACCCACGGGTCAGCGGCAAGGGTGACGGGTGGGAGGGGCCTTCTCTGGGCGCGCAGCCCCAGGGACACTTACTCGTTGTGTAAGGGCTCTTCAGAGGAGCCGCACCCCGGCCCCTCCTCGGAATTCTGTCCTTCCCCCTGCTCCTTGTCCTCTGTGCTCTCTCCCTTCTGGGACGTGGCCTCGCCATTCACCGGGGCCGAGAGATCTGGTGGGGAGAGGGGCTGGTGACCCTATGAGCCTGCCCGCGGGGAGTGAGTGAGCAAGCTGGTTTGGGGACAGGGGCCCTAAAGGAGCCTCCATCTGCGTCAAGGGCCCCGGCCCCGTGCGCCCAGCACATGCCCCCAGCCCACACCTCCCAGACCCATTGGGACGGCTGGCTCGTCAGGCCGGGGTGTGCAGCCCTGGGCCCCGGCACGGCCAGGCCTGAAACGGGGAGCAGCTGTGGGGAGAAGCATGCAGACTCTCCCGACAGGGATAAGGAGGCGCCCCCTGCAGGCTGGCCCGGGGGCTCGAGGCTTCGGCCGAGCCCTCGGGAAGGTCTGGGGGAGCCCCTGTCGGCAGCCCCCACATAACCCCAGCAGGAAGGAAAGCCCTCCTGTCCCTCGGGGACCTAGTGTCGCTGTCCCTTCAGGAGACACCCTTTCTCCTCTCGGCCAGCCTACCCCGCGATGCCCCCACACGTGCCCCCGATGCACGACCCCTGTGCTGTCTGGCTCTCAGGGGCTCCGAGCAGGCGCAGGGAAGACGCCACTCCAGCCGTGCAGGGGGAGCACCGAGAGGTGCCCGGGCCCCGAGGGCTCCCGCCCTGCTCCTCACCAGTGCTCAGCTCGTCCTCCGCCTGGTCCGTGGGGGCCTCGTCTCCGGCCGGCGCCTCCTCGGCCTTCCCCACCTCGGCCCTCTCCCTCTCCGTCTCGGTTCTGGCCGCCTTCTGGACAGCCTCCATCTTCGGCCCCAGGACCCGAGACTTGAGGCGGGTGTAGACCTCCGCGGCCTTCTCCATCACCTCCTTGTTGGCCTTATAGCGGCGGATCTGACCCACGAGAGGCCCAGCTCAGGGGAAGGGGCTGGTCCCCACCCCGCAGGGCCCCGCCGGCCACCAGGCCCTTCTGCCGCTGGGATCCCAGCGTACCTTCTTCAGTGTGGCCACCACATCTGTGTTCTTCTGGAGGATCTGAGAGGTCACCTGTAGGGTCCCCAGCTCCTCCAGTGCGTTCAGACACCTCTTCACATCCTGCAGGGGGCGGAGGAGGGGACGGGCGGCACCTAGCTGAGGGGACCCCACGGGGTGCCCTGGGGCGCGGGCGGACCGACAGGGAACCCCAGGGATGGTGGTGGGGACCCAGAACTTGGAGGGCTGCTCTGCACCCCCTTGTGGGGACACCAAGCGGTGCCCGAGGCGGGGTCCTCTGCTGGAGGACGCCCAGGTGAACCGACACCTGGGGTTTGCCTTGGTTTCCCAGGACTTCTCAGGGAGCTCCCGCCACGAGGGGCTGGGGGGCTGCCTGGCCTGGAGGAGCCTCTGCGCCCGACGAAGGTCTCACCGGATTGTCGACTTTCAGGGCGAACTTGATCTCGCTGTGCAGCTTCTGTAGCTTCTCCTCCACAGAAGGTTCTGGAGCCAGGAGAGAATGCAGTGTCTGCACTGACTGGGGCCGCGGAGCCGCCCTGGCCCGGACGTGCCACGTGGACCCAGCACCTGTCCTGCTGGCCCACCCTCCTCACCTTTCTTCTTCTCTGCCTTCCGGTCGGGCGGGAACCCTTCTGACCGCTTCCGGGTCCGCTCCACCTTTGGGGGCCTGTGGAGTCACACCCCTTAGCCCTGCCCCCACCTGCCACCTGGCCACCCTGCCCCGCCACAGCTGTCCTCCCCACCGGGGCCTCTGCGTGTGTGTGGTGGGGGACGGGTGGAGGGATCAGGGCCCTTTGGGACCTCGTCCGGGCAGCCCTGCCTCTGGTTCTTTCAGCAACAAGGTCAAGTCTAAGAAGCATCACGCTCATCATTCTAACACACGACTGAGGATTAACAGCCAGGTGAACCAACTACTGAAAAGGGCCTGGATCTGACCCCCATCGACGACCGGGAGGGCCCATGTCCATCCCCCTCGGCAGCCAGCCGCCAAACTCCCAGCCGGCAGGTCATTCACAGATGCTGACTCCCCTTAGCAAGTGGGCAGGGGGACGGGCTGTGGCCCCTGCCTCGGGGAGGGGGAGCTCGGACTTCGAGGTCTGGGGGACAGGGTCCCCCCCTCAGCACTGCTGACAATGGGTGGGTCACTCTCTGGGGGTGTCCTGAGCCCAGCCCCACCCCCTCAATGCCAGGACCACCCCCAGCGAGACAACCAGATACACAGGGTGGCATCCGCGGGGCAGAACCGCAGTCTGGAGCAGCGGGTCCTACGCAAGCTGACGGGGCTGTGAGAATGCGACACCGGGTTCGGGCTGACGGGTCCCCGGGGTACTGAGGACCGCAGGCCAGCACGGGGGGAGGGGCGGGGTGGGGCCTGACCTGGCTCGGGGCCTCTCCTCGGGGCGCCCTCTCTTCTCCTTCTGGCTGGGTCTCCTCGAGGGCTCTGTGCTTTGTGACGGTCTGGCTGCCTTCTTTGCCTGCAGCAGCCAGAGAGAGACGGGGCTCACGTCAGATGCCACTCGCCGCCCCCTGTGCACTGCTGGGAACGGGCGGGACGGGCAGAACGACTCCTGTGCCCAGCTCGGCCCCAGGCGGCAGCTTCCCCGGGCCCTCCACGCGCTCCACGGAAGGGGCAGCCCAGCGAGATGCACTTCCTGGGGCAGGGCCCCTGGTCCCCTTTGTGTGACCCAGGGAAGGCAGGACACAGTGTTGTCCTCCCGTCATGCGGGGCTGGGTCTAGGAGGGGACAGGCCGGGGAAGTCAGGCTCCCGTTCAGACGGACTGCGAGTGCCAGGAGGGCGGGGCGCTGCGAGGCTGCGGGGCGGCCCTGGGCCTGATCGGGCTCACCACTAACGCTCCAGGGGCCTCCCACCTGCTCCCTGCTCCCCCCCCCCGAGTCCTGCCCCCCCTCCCGCAGCAGCCAGAGGGCACCTGTGAGCACAGGAGTCAGGACTGCTTCCTCTGTCCACAGCCCTCCAGGGCTCCCACCTCCCTGGTAGAAAACCCCAAGTCCCCCCAAGGCCCTCCCCGCCCTGCCCCTCCATCTCTCTGCTCTACCCACATGGAGCCCCTGGTTGTTCCTCCAATGTGCCAGGCCCTGTCCTGCCCCAGGGCCTTTGCACACACTGTGCCCTCTGCCCAGAGCACTATTCCCCCAGATACCTTCCCCGACCCCCTCTCACATCATTCAGATCCTTACTTAAGGGCACACAGCACCTTCTCACTAAAGCCTGCAGGGCTAACCGTACCTAAAGCGGAAAACCCCACCCCGACAGCTCCTGCCCCCCGACTTGTCTTTAGCGCCCAACATGCGGGAACGCTCCGCACGACGTCCCGCCTGGGCCCTCACTTGAAGGTACACGTCCTTGTCTCACTGCTTCACCCCCGCCCCCCCGGCGCCCGGCTGGTGGCCGCCCACCCCGTGGATGGCAGGAAGGGACGCGCCAGACCACCCCCCGGCCGGCAGTGACCCTAACCTCTCTCTGCGGCTCGGCCTCGGGCCCCGCGTCNGCTTCCGGCCCCGCGGAGGCTTCTTTACCGACACGTCGGAGTCGGAGGAGGAAGAAGAGGAGGAGGAGGCGGAGGACGGCGCTGACCTGGCCACGGCCACCGGCTCGCCCTTGGCCCCGTCGGATTCTGCTTTGGAGTCGGAGTCGGAGGCCGAGGGCGCCTTCTGGGAGAGGCCGGGGCGCAGCGGTGAGGCCACAGGCCACAGGCAGGGCCCAGAGCCCCCTGCGGCCCCCTGCGCACAGACAGCCGCCTCATTGCTGGGCTGTGTGTGGGGTCCCTGGGGCCCAATCTCGGGGAAGTGGGGGAGCACGGGGAGCCACTGGGTTTCCAGTGGTTACAGCTGCTCATTGCTTTTTTAATTTTTTATTTGAGAGAGAGAGAGTGAGAGGGCAGAAGAAGAGAGAGAGATTCTCAAGCCGGCTCCACACTCAGTGCAGAGCCTGGGGCGGGGCTCCATCCCCCCACCCTGGGCTCAGGACCTGGGCCGAAATCAAGAGCTGGACATTCAACCAACTGAGCCCCAGCCGCCCCTGGAGCTCTTTCCAGAACAGAATATGGCTGGGGCGGGGAGGCCTAGTGAGAGGAGGGCCCTCCTCCCGCCTCTCTGCCCCACCCCACTCCCCACTCACGTGTGCACACGCGGCTTGCTCTACACACACGCACATAACACACATGCTCGCTCCTCTGAGGAGGGGCGGTGGCGGGCAGTCTCCGGCCCCAGAAGCACCCTGCACACCCTGCCCTCAGCGGAGGCAGAGGGGGACGGTGGAGGTCCCCAGGGCTCCCCGGTGGCCTACAACCCGCCCTCCTCCAGAAAGGACGGACTCTAACCACGGATAGTGGCTGGTAGCACGGGGGGTGTCCCGGGGGTCCCCACGGGCAGGCAGGTGGGAATGAGGCACACACCAAGCACCTCTACCTTTTTCTTCCGTCCCACAGGGGGGCCCCGCCGAGGCGCCCGCACCACAGCCTTCTTCTCGGGGGTGAAGTCCTGGGCAGGGAGGAGGCGCTGAGCATGGGCCCCACAGGCCAGCCACGGCCATGGCGCAGCTCCCGTGGGCGCACCCGCCTGTCCCTGGAGCCAGCCGCCCCTGGAGCCAGCCACCCGCTCACCTGGTCACTGGTCTTCTCAGACTCGGAGGAGCTTTCCGAGTTCTCCTCGGATGGGGACACGCTCGCCTGATCCAGGTCGCTGGAGGCCTTTCGAGCTCGCTTTGAGACGGACATCTAGAAAGAGGGCAGCCCGAGTATGTGAGCGATTGGACGGCCTGGCAGAGCCACCTCCTGCCTGGCCGCTCGCACCCGGTTCTGGGATCCTGGCGAGGGGGACAGGGACCCCGGGAGGGGCTGATTAGAAGCCAGGGATCCCGGGGCGCTGGGGGGACAGGGGGGCTCAGTCGGTTAAGCATCAGACCCTTAGATCCAGCTCAGATCATGATCTCCCGGTTCATGGGTCGGAGCCTTGCACTGAGCTCTGTGCTGACAGCGCGGGGCCTGATCGGGGTTCTCTTGCTTCCTCTCTGCCCCTCCCCTGCTCACGTGCACATGCATACGTGCTAAGAAAATAAACTTAAAAACAAAACCAAAACAAAACAGGGATCCTGAACCTTAAGGACACTGTGCAGTGACAGAAGCCAGACATGGAAGGACATGTCCTGCGTGACCCCACTCACGGGGTCCCTAGAGGCATCCCGTCCACAAAGACAGAGAGTAGATGGTGGGAGCCGGGGGTGGGGCAGGGGGTGGGGAGTCACTGTTTCATGGAGACGGAGTCTCAGTTTGGGGAGATGGAAGGTTCTGGAAACAGATGGTGGGGGGTGTTTGCAGAACAGTGTGAATGTGCTTAATGTCACTGAGCTGTGCAGTTAAGAATGCAAATTTCATATTATGTGTACTTTACCACAATAATAAAAAAAAAAACCAAGGAGAAAACAATGCCGGTATCCTTTCCCCTGAAAAACACGTCCATTTGGGGGCCAGACAGAGGTGGTGGGTGCAAAAATGCTGTGAACGTACTACACACCACCGAGCTGTGCGTTTTATTTTTTAAGTTTATTTATTTTGACAGAGACAGAAACAGCACAAATCGGGGGACAGAAAGAGTGGGAGAGAGAGAATCCCAAGCAGGCTCTGTGCCACCAGCGCGAAGCCCGACCCAACGCTCGAACCCACAAAACTGTGAGATCATGACCTGAGCCGGAATCAAGAGTCGGACGCTTAACCGACTGGGCCACCCGGGCGCCCCATAGCTGTGCATTTTAGTGTGGCTGATTTTTTAATGTGAATCTCACCTCAATAAAAAGGTAAAAAAAAAAACAGAGCCACCTGGGTGGCTCAGTCGGTTAAGCATCTGACTGCTGCTCAGGTCATGATCTCACAGTTCATGAGTTCGGGCCCCGCGTTGGGCTCTGTGCTGACAGCTTAGAGTCTGGAGCCTGCTTCAGATTCTGTGTCTCTCCCTGTCTCTCTCTCCCTCTGACCCTCCCCTGCTTGTGCTCTCCCTCTCTCTCAAAAAATAAACAAACATTTAAAAGAAAAAAATTAAAAATAAACACACACAAACCCATACACGCAAACAACCTGAATTCAGTTTCAGGGGTCCACATGTTCCGACACCCACCCAAAGAGGCTGACGTAAGCGGAGAGACCTGAGCTTTAGAAGCAGGTCTCGGCCAGAGACCACGCAGGCCCCCCCCGCCTGCCGCCAGTAAGTGCCGAGTTCTGCGGCGCCTTCCCTCTGCCCTGTCTCATTGGAGACGCGTTGGTTGTCCTGACCACTGTCGCCTGAGCGTCTTCCCTGCTCTGTGCCCTGTCCGAGGCACGATGGGCTGAACTGGGTCCCTCTAAAACTCATCTGTTGAAGCCCCTACCCTCAGGACCTTAGAATGGGACTGTCTGGAGACCAGGGACTTGCTTTAAGGACATACTTAAGATGTCACTGGAGTGGCCCTAATCCAGTGGGACCTGTGTCCTGATAAGCAGAGGAGATTGGGATGTGAACACAGAGGGATGAGCACTGAGGCCATGGGATGTGGGCACCACATCTGCAGCCAGGGAGAGGCCTCAGGAGGAGCCAGGCCCTGCCGACGCTTTGAGCTCAGACTTGCCGCCTCCAGGGGTACTTCCTGGTGTGCAGGTGGCCGAATCCATGGTGCTCTGAGGCCAGCGGCGCACGCACACGGTCCGTGACGCACCGGGGAGAGATAAGGCCCCTACGGTCTACACGTGTTCCAGCCAGGAGAGGCGGGTGGAAACATTCCGTGCAAATCTGCGAGGAAGGTTACTCGCGTGGGGGGACCAGGGCAGGACAGGGAAGGGACGGAGGGACAGGAGAGACGGCAAGGCGGAGGAAGGCGGCGTGGCTGGGGACAGGTCAGGGAAGGGACGGGCGAGTCTGGGGCCCGACCTGCAGGGCTGTGCGGTCGTGTGTGCAGCCTGGCCCCGCTTCATGGGCAGCTGTGCCGAAGCCGGGGGCACCTCACATGCCCTCTGGGGACAGAGGTGGCCTGTGGCCCTGGGGCACTGTGTGCTGCCGGCTCACATCCCTCCGGACTCACCGGGAAGTTCCGGGGAAGCTGGACGTGGCAGCTCCCCAGGCAAAGGACAGGAATCGCGAGGACGGAGGGTACCCCAGCCGACCCCCCCCCCCAACGCCCGGGGGCGAGGGGAGCCAGGGGGGAGGGGCCCAGGGCTGCGAGATGCTGGAACCCCAGAGAAAACAGAGAGGCCGCCGGGCAGCTCGGGGCCAGGCCCGGGCCCGCAGCGGGACCACTCAGAAGACGGGTGAGACGACCAGAACGTGGATCCACAGGAAAACACCAGCAAATCAGTGTTAACTAAAGAGCGACGGATAAAGCTGGCCCCTCGGGAAAACCACGGCCCCTTGCAGGTCAGAGAAAGGAGAGCTGAGGGTGGGCGGGGGGTGGGGCTCCCAGGGAAACAGGCTTTTAAGTGTTCCCTGGTGTGGTTAAGGGGGTTGTGATCAGAACTTACATCTGTTTAATGCAAAAGTGACCCAAGAAATGAGTGGGCACTGACTTACAAACGGGTTTAGGGGCGCCTGGGGGGGCTCAGTCATTTGAGCATCTGACTTGGCTCAGGTCGTTGTCTCACAGTTCATGAGTTTGAGCCCCACATTGGGCTCGTTGCGTTCAGCACAGACCCTGCTTCAGACTTTCTGTCTACCTTCCTCTCTGCCCCTCCCCCAATCATTCTTCCCTCCCCCCAAAATAAGTAAACATTAAAAAAAATTTAGACGGGGGGTGGTGCCTGGGTGGCTCAGTTGGTTACGCATCGGACTTTGGCGCAGGTCATGATCTCACAATTTGTGGGTTCGAGCCCCACAATGGGCTCAGTGCTGACAGTGCAGAGCCTGGAGCCTGCTTCCCATTCTGTGTGGCCCTCTCTCTGCCTCTCCCCTGCTTGTGCTCTGTCTCTCTCTCTCTCTCTCTCAAAAATGAATAAACATTTAAATAAATAAATAAATAAAAACTTATGGGGCGTCTGGGTGGCTTAGTCGGTTAAGCGTCCAATTTTGGCTCAGGTTAGGATCTCGTGGTTCATGAGTTCAAGCCCCACATTGGGCTCTGAGTTGACAGCACAGAGCTTGCTTCCGAGCCTCTGTCCTCCTCTCTGCCCTTCCCCCATGCATTCACACACACTCTCTCTCTCAAAATAAATACACTTTAAAAAATTAATAAACACAAAAAACCCAGTAGGGGTTCATCCCTCAGGGGTGGCACGGATGGGGCTGTTTTCTACACATTTCTGTTTAATGTCCCCAATGACTGTAAGCAGAAATAACAGGGAATTTGACAAAACGATGCCAAGTACACCATAAAAACTTGGGGAGGGGGTAGCTAAATGCCCAACCTTTTTTTTTTTCCTTAAATGTTTATTCATTCACTTTTGAAAGAGTGAGAGAGAGAGAGCAAGCGGGCAGGAGAGAAACAGAGAGGGGACACGGGGCTTGAACTCAAGAACCATGAGATCGTGATCTGGGCCGAGATCAAGAGTCAGACACTTAACTGAACAGCCTCCTAGGTGGCCCCCAAGCGCCCAACAGTCTTAATAACATATGGGTTAGAAATCATAGACGCTGCTCAACCACGGACGACCCCGTCGTAAAACAGTACTTCGTGACCAAGGAACACTCAGCAAACACACACCGTGTACCTNCAACTAAGCCACCCAGGCGCCCCTACACGGGTATTTTCTACCAGCTTCTCCACACCTTTTGCATCTGATAACTTGTAACGAGCGGGGCTTAGCGTGATGATTGGAACCAAAGCAAATGTTATTATCATAAGTAATGACAGGAAAGCCTGAGCCTGTCAAGGAAATTGGCACTCGATCCTGGTCTTTCATCCCGCACCCGAACGGTTAGACGCAGTCAAGAGGCAGAGAAGAGAAAGGACGAGAGACTATCCCCAGAACAGACAAGTCAAGTCCTCACAGAAACCTGCACACACACGTGCACAGTAGTGTGTTCACAGCGGCCAAAAGTGGACACAACCCAGGTGTCTATTGACTGATAAATACAATGTGCCTACCGCGAACCTGCACGTCCCTCGGCCACGAGCAGAAGCGAGGCGCCCACCCCCGCGGCCCCGCAGACGGACCCTGAACACACGACACTCAGGGAGGGAACCAGACACAGGAGGCCACGCGGGGTGAGTCCACATGCGTGAAACGTCCAGAAGAGGCTCATCCACGGATGGGAGGGGGCTTGTGAGGGCCGGGGGCTGGAGGATGGGGGGTGACTGCTAAGGGGTACAGGGTGATGGAGTGATGGAATGTTCTAGAACTAGTCAGTGGCGGCCGGCTGCACAGCTCTGTGAATGTATAACCACCAGTGAAGTGTATATTCCAGCAGGGTGAATGTCGTGCTATGTGAATGGTATTTCAGTTTCTAAAAAGCAGGTTAAACACCCAGAAAAAGTATCTGCGCATTTGTCTTAAGGGCATCACTTCAGCCAGGAGGCTCCTGGGAAGGAAAAGCTACTCCCAAGCGTGGCTTCTCCTTCTGCTGGTGTCTGTGCAGCCTGGCTGGTGTTGAGTGAAAGGCGGTGGACACAGGGAAGCATCTCGGCTCACACTGTAGCGGGGGTTAAGGACACGCCCTCCCTGAGATGACAATCTACAAGGCGGAAACGGTAATATCTACTGGGCAACCTTACAAAGATTAATGAAGTGACACACGTGAAACACGATAACCAGTACAAATAAATGAAATCAATCATGGTGGAACCGTGCATTAACAACAAGAAAGGCAGGGGAGGGAGCCCAAGCTGCTGGGGGTGGGGGGCAGAGAGAGGCTGGGCTGCCACCCCCACCCCCAACCAGGCCAAGG
>NW_027527386.1:1958460-1967221 GCF_008692635.1 Crocuta crocuta
CTGCCACCCCTACCCCCAGCCAGGCCAGGGGCTCCCGCCCCACCCCCACCTACCTTCAGGGCTGCGGCCTTCCGCTTCAGGCCACTGTTGTCGCTGCTTTTGTCCGAGTCGGAATCACTCTCCATCCTGTCGCTGGCCGCTGTGGCGGTCACGGCTGTGACGGCCATGACCCCCCGGACCTCGTCGTCCTCACTCCCGCCTGCCGGGTCGGCCTCAGGGGCCTCGCTGTCCGAGGAACTCACCGGCTAGGGGGCAAGAGCAGGGGGGCACGGACCCCGAGTCACCAGCAGGTCTGGGTGGTGTCCCCAACCAGGATGGTGACCCCGAGGGCAGATCCATGGCGGGGTCTCAAATGTCAAGGTCTGACCTCCTCGCCTTCCAAACTGGGGACCTGCAGCCCAGAAAGCCTGAAGAACTGAGGCTCGACGGCAGGACGGACACATGCGGCGGGTGCTAGGGTTCAAGATCAAACCTCGGGCCAGTCTGTGACTTAGCCTCTCAGGACCTCAGTTTCCACATGTGAGCAAGAGGGGGGATGGCACAATTTTGGCCTCACAGGCCATCCTGTGTCAAGGGCGGGGCAGAAGCCATACTCAGGGCAGTGCCCAGGCTGCCAAGAGGCCCACCAAAGTTTGCTTTTTCATCATTCACATGCTCATCGTGACAAAGACAAGACTCCAGGCTTAAACTTCCAGGACCCTCGATTTCCGTTTTACCCCAGTGTCCACTCAGGCAAGAACAGCCACACAAACAACGGCCACTTAGACGACGCGTCTGTGCTCGCCATGTGCCCAGCTCCTTTACATACCAGGTGGGCGTCCGAGCGGACTCTGGGCGCCATGCTGGGCAGGCAGCGAGCATGCGCAGAGGAGCACGCAGCACAGCCCCTGCTCCCGGAGAGCTCACCGTCTAGCGGGTGAGGCCGAGAGCAGAACACTGTGTCACCACGGGGAAGTGGGGGGACACCGGCACGTGGGTGCCGAGGACTCAGGGAGAGGTGGGTGTAAGGCAGCAGGAGTGTTTTCAAGTGCGTTTTGGGGAGGAATCCTTGGAGGCTGGGATGTTTTAGCTGACGAATCATCTCAAGCATCCAAAGGGGCAGGAAGAGCAAGAGGGAGCCGGGCGCAGTCGGTGTGGCCGGCACGGAGAGAGGGAGGGACGGGGGTGGTGTGTGTGTGGGGGGGAAGGAAGGGCTAGAGGGCTGGGCCAGGGCTGACGCAGGGTTAGGGAGGGCCTCAGGGACCCGCCAGCTGCACAATGACCGTCAGGCCACAGGGTCTCTCGGGCCTGTTTCTGAACCCGTGCTGGATGTCTGATGTTAGTGGGAGGTCAACGGGTGGGCCCTGGTCACCTCCACCCAGTGAGTGTCACAGAACACCCACCGTCCGAGACCTCGTGCCGGGATGGGGGCTCGAGACGAGTGAGACAGGGTCCCTGCCCTCGGGGAGCTCACAGTCTAACGGGGAGAAAGACAAGGAAACGCAGAGATACAACAGGGCACATTCCTGGGGCACCCAGCCGGGTCCGAGGGTAATACCTGACCGTGTTATTTCATGGTACTTCTTTACTGGGTAGCTGATTTCTTTTAAGACAGAGATTGTGACTCTTTAGAGCTACTGTCTGCAAAAAAATCAAACATACAGGGCAGCTATAGAACAGAATACTACTCAGCCATGAAGCGGATGGAAACTGATAGGCGCAACGGCCTGGATGAACCCCAAAACAGGCCCAGTGAAAGAAGCCGGAAGCAAAGAGCCACATAGGATTCCATTTCTGTGAAATATCTGGAATATGCAAATTCACAGAAGTAGGAAGCTGATGAGGAGTTCTCAGGCGGGGCGCCTGGCTGGCTGTCGGGTGGGCATCTGACTCTTGATTTCGGCTCAGGTCATGACCCCAGGGTTGTGGGATCGAGCCCCACCCCGGACTCTGCATGCTGGGCATGGAGCCTGCTTGGGATTCTCTCCCCTCTCCCTTAATCAAGCTCTCTCGCTCTCTCTCAAAAAAAAAAAAAAAAAAAAAAGGAGTTCTTAGGGACTGCAGGGAGGGGTGAATTGGGGGTGACAGCTAACAGGAAGGGGGTTCCCTTGAGAGGTGATGGAATGTTCTCAATTAGAGAGCAGTGACAATTGCACGACATTATAAATATATAAAAGCCACTGTAGTGTGTGCTCAAAACGGTTAAAACAGCAAATTTCCCAAATTCGTCACAGAAACAACAGAAAGGCGCGTCCCCTTGGTGGGGCCACAGCCGGGGTCAATGGAGCGAAGCGGGGCCGAGTGCAGCCAAGATAGAAGCAGGGAGGACAGAAAGGGGCCGAGTTCGAGCGAGGAGCCCCCAAGGCCATGCCTGCGGGACGCAAGACAGACCAGGAACAGGGAGCAACGGGAGGCGGGAACGCGGGCGGCCAGGGGGCTGGGAGGGAAGGGAACCAGGGTCAGCGCTGGACCCAGGACCAGAGGAGGCCTCGGCAACACGCCAGCACAGAAAGGCACAAAAGATGGGAGGGGAAACATGGGCTGAGCGCAGACAGGAGGGCACCCGGCCCCCACTGCCCGTGCCTGATCTCCCGCAGGAAGCCCTCGGGCCTGCCCTGGCTGAGGGGTCGCGAGCCCGCCCTGGCCTCCACACGGCCGGGCGAACAGGCCAGGAAGGGCCAGGTGTTGAAGGGACCTTGCCCTCAGCACCCAGCACCTTCTGTCTCCCCGGAGGTATGGTGACCGGGCCCCATCTGGATAATGCTTGACAAGAGTAAAGCAGGTCAGGGACCCCAACCTAAAACACTGGGAGAGAAGAACCACGCTTCCAGGTGGCCTTTGTCACGCCTCCCGCCAGGGCGCCCGTTCTCACCATAGCAGCCGCGGTGAGGGGCAGAGGTTACCGAGCTTGGCAGCTGCGTGCGTGCGCGTCCTGGGTGTGAGCGGCCACCCTCATCGTGCAGATGACGAAAAAGTAGCGTGACAGCTCAAGTGTGACAGAGGCAGGCCGCCAGCCTCTAAGCAGGGGCCACCGGGCGCAGCGACTGCTGGGATCCCTCCTCGCTCCTGATCACGTGGGGTCCAACCTGTGCGTCTCACGTCCAGCCACAGCTGGGCCTGCTGCAGGTGGGAAAGGGGACTCTCCAGGAACGTAGGTGGCAAGCCCTGCGCTGTGCCTGTAGACAAGGCCACGGACTCTGGATCCCTGGGGGTCAGGCCCTGGGGTCTGACTGCCTGCCAGCAAAGCTCTAGGGAAATCTGACCCCCACGGAGAAGTAGGAGGCACGGAGAGGAACCAGGAAGAAAGGCCCAGAGCTGGCAAACCTCCAACCATCGCCCAAAGGTCGGGCGAGTGAGGCGAACCTCAGTTTCTCTCACGGTCTTCATGGATCAGGGGGGTGATGGGCGGGGGGGGTGGGGTGGAAAGGGAAGGGAACAGCCTGCCTCGTTCCCAACCACGCCATCACCTGCTCAGCACCTATGTCACCGGGCCAGGTGCCCGGTGTGCGTTTGCTCATGGGGTTGCCCCCACAGCCCGGTGACAGGCTGATGCTACTATGAGCCTCTGTCTCAGATGAGAAAACAGAGGCTAAGAGAGATGACGTGGACTCGCAAGGCACACGGCACACTAGTGCTAGATCCAGGACTTGAACCCAGGTCCTCGGGCTCACACACCCAGACCCACTGAGTAGAGGTTATTCTCTGGGCCCTCCTCCAGGCCCCCACACCCGTGCCCGATGCATTTCAGCCTGAGACATGGGAGGCCGAGGCTTTAGCCCCAGCTCACGCTAACTAGGTTGAGAAGCCTGGACAGGCCCCTGTTCCTCTACTGAGAGACAAAGATGTATTTCCAGAAAAACCTTTGTCAGTGGTTCTCAACCAGGAGTGATTCTGTTTCCTACAAATCATTTGGCAGTGTTTGGGGACACACCCAGGGCTGCCAAAACTGGGGTGGGGGGGTGTTCCTGGCATCGAGTGGGGGGGGTTAGGGATGCTGCTCAAAACCCCACAGGAGCCCCCTTTCCCCCCCGAGAATGATCCAGGCACGAATGTTGAAAAACTCCGGTTTGGGGCTAAAAGGTCTCTGATTCTAGCTGGGTCCCTCTGGGCCTCGGTTTGCTCATCTGTAAAATGGAAAAGATATCCCCTACCCAGGCCACCCTCAGGACTAGACCAAGAAGACCATGAAGCTGGAGCCACACTATGATACCACTCCTGGCCCCTGGCTTGGCAAGGTGGTGAGGGAACGGGACTTGCAGGCCCCTCTTCGTGACAGAGCCAGCTGAGTTAGGGCTGTCGAACAGACAGAGTCCAACAGTCAAGATAAGTCTGGGGGCAAGCCTAGCTGGCTCAGAAGAGCATACGACTCTTGAACTTGGGTTGTGAGTTTGAGCACCACGACAGGTGACAGTATAAAGAAATACTTAAAAAAAGATACATTTTGGAGAACAATAAGCAAAGTTAAGAATTCCAGGCTTCGGGGGTGCCTGGGGGGCTCAGTCGGTTAACAATCTGACTTCGGCTCAGGTCATGATCTCACGGTTTGGGAGTTCGAGCCCTCCGTCGGGCTCTGTGCTGTTAGCGCAGAGCCCGCTTCAGATCCTCTGTCTCCCTCTCTCTCTGTCCCTCCTCCCCATGTGCGCACTCGCACTCTCTCTCTCTAAAATAAATAAACGTTAAAAAAAAAAAAAGGAATTCTAGGCTTTAGAAGGGAAAGCTGTAGGTTTGCGGCGAACACAGAACTTGGCGAGTGTGCCAGGAGTGAGTAGCTGTGGCTCTCTCGACTGGACGTTGAATCACAGTGAGCAGGAAGGAGGGCTGACCTCCCCGCTATACACAGCTACGCTCCCTCGTACACCCCCTTTTCAGTTTGGTGCCCTGAGTCTGCACTTCCTCACCAGATGTAGAGATACACGAAAAACTTAAAGCGTGAACGAACAGAGTGCCCGGGCACCCGTACAGCAGTGCTTCCGAAAGCCCGCCTGTGGCCTGGCTCCATCAGCAACATCTAGACTGATGCACAGTAACAAACGCCTCACAGGGCCCGGGCCTGAGCCCTCCACTCTGACCCCAAAACCTCCAAAGTGAGGCCCATGCATCTGTATCTTAAACAGACATTCAGTTCGGAGCCACAGGCTTGGCAGGCCCAGCTCTCACACTCACTGCTGCTTCTCGCCCTGGGGAATCTGCGTGGGGCCAGCTGAACGTCAAGGTTGCACCACTGTTGAGTTTCTTTCCTCGAGGGCAGGCAGCCACACAGCACTTCCCAAGCCGCGGGTGTGCAATAAATATTACATGGGGCGATGATTCACCAGCAGGCAATAAGCTCAGCGTGTACCCAACCAGAATCTGAGCCGGGGCCAGAGAAGGATCGCACAGAGCTCAACTGCCTGAAAGACCTTCCGACCCAAACCCCCCGCAATGGGGGCGCATGCAACCGGGAGATACAGGGTGGGGGGATGTGGCCAAGGCGGGGGACCCCCTTCTCCTGGACCCATCCCAGGAGGCCAAAGGAAAACCCCGCCAATATCCGCTAAATGTGAGCCTGGCCCGTCGAGAAGGGGGTGCCAGACCCTCGGCCCTCAAGTGACAGCTGGTGAGCCAGACCGAACTCTGGACCATGAGCTCCCAGAAGGCAAGAAGTGGGTCCATCTGCTTCATGGACTGCTGATCACTGGATACAGCAGTGCCTTCGGTGGGGGGGAGGTGCTGAGACGCAGGAGAGCAGAGCCCGGAGACCCCAGGTGGTCACACAGGACTAGACACTGCAGTGATCCTGGGTCCATCACGCACCCAAACCAGACCCTCTGAGTCCTGCGTGCCCCCCACAGACCAGGCCTCAGGGCCTTTTCTCTGCAGCGAATGGCTCTGTGGCCTGCAGTCAGGGAGCTCGGCCTCCCAGCCAGCCTCCAGCCCGCCCCTCCTGAAGCCACGCAGCTCAGCGTCTGCACCGGCTGCACAAAACCCCAAACAAGGCGGCTGAGAGCAGAGCAGGGGAGCCCAGGCCAGCCTCCTCTCATCTGCATCTCACCCCCAAGTGCCCAGAGCACCGGGGCTCTCTGCTGCCCTTCCGTGGCCTCGCAAGGCTTTCCATGAATTTTACTGCAAATTTTTTCCCCTGAGAAAACAAAAGGCTTTTTCAGAGCTGCAAGAATTCTAGAGCAGGGGGTTTCACCCCGGGGGATCCTGCACCCCTCCAGCCCATCCAGGGGGCACCTGCCAGTGTCTGGAGAGGTGTCTGGTGGCTGCGACTGGGAAGGGGACGTGCCCCTGCCACAGAGTGGGTGGGGCTGCGGAGGTCACGCGACTGCCACCTCCCTCCGGCAGGACAGAGACCGAGAACGACGGCCGTGCGGGTTAGCAGCAGCGTGGAAGGGGAACGAGCCCTCTGTCCTTGCCCGGAGGCCAGCTAAGGCTGCCTGCGGTGCCCAGTGCGGGTCGGCAGTCACCTGCCAGCCACTCTCCGCCCCAGGGACTCACCAGAGGAGCGCTGTAGCTGGCGTGCGGATTGTTCTGGATCTCCCACAGGCCCTCATTGAAGCCTTTCCTCTTGTTGGGTTTCCCGTACTTATCTTTACACTTGTCATAAGGGAACAGGTCCTTGGGTCCCAGGAAGGCCCTGGAGAAAGGAAGCACGGGCCAGGGCCAGCCCCAGGTGAGTCGGGGCACCCGTGAGGCACCAGGTGAGAAGGTCACCCACCCCCCGGAGGATACTTACGTTTCGTGTGTACCAAAAAAGAAGATGGGGTATTTGTTGGGGGGGGGCTTCACGGCACCATCGGCGATGTCATCGATCTGNCCAAGTTACTTGGGGAAGGCGGAAGGCGTGCTGGGAGGAAGGGAGCCTGCAGCTGAGGGAGACAGGGCTCAGCCCAGGTAGGCATCTGCATTCTTCTACGTGACCCTGCCCCCATGCATGCCTGGCCCCTCCCCCCAGAGTGTTCTGCCTCCAAGGTGGGTGCTTCACCTGAGCGAAGCCATATATGGGGCCCCTGGGTAACCAGGAGGTGGGGCCAAGCTCAGCTTCTGTGAAACTCTCAGGGCCCTCCCTCGGGACACCCTCCCCCCCGGCACAGAGGCGATCGGGGGTCTCTCTGCCAGAGGCTGCAGCTGGCAGCTCCAAGGATGCAGAGGGTGGGGGGTGGGCAGCAGGAGACAGGCCCTGAGCATCCAGGAAGTCCCACCCTCTCCCTACAGGCCCATGGGCCCCGGCAGCTGTCAGTCACCTCCCCACAGGAGGCTACCAGCCCCTTCACTTCCAATCGGGTGCTTGGAAATGTTCCGGGGCTTGGAGAGCAGGCAGGAGGGGTGGGTGGAAGAGAGGGAGAAGCTGGTACTCTGGAAAAAGGGAAGTGCCCACAATGTTTCAGGGCTCCAGGGTCTCCCCAGAATAGATGCCCGAGCAAATCTGGTTAAAGTGAGTTTTCTGGTCCCTGTTCATTTCTTCCCCATCCTCTTGTATGCCTGGGGGGCTGCTGGAACCTTCCCTGCCTCCCCACCCCCACCCCAGGTTCCTTCCTCGGTTCTCTGGGCTACTTTCCAAAGGCCTTGGTCCCTGGGCCTCCGGCCTCCATCCGAGCATCCCTGTCCTGCACAGAAGCTTCCCCAAACTTCATCACCCTGAGGACCGGCTGGCCACGCCTTCTGTGCCCGGCTTCAAGTCACCCAGGACCCGTCTCTGAGCCCCAGGCTGGACATCCCAGCAGCGGCACCAGCCCCTGAGCGCCTTCCTGACCCCCTGTGGCACCCAGACCCCCAGGTCCGCGTGGTGCCCACTTCTACCCAGAGCGGGCGAGGCTGAAATCTCCAGCCACCTGCCGGTACTGCCTGGGCAAGCCCTGGGCTCCTCCCGTTCCAGCCTTATCCTCCTAAGGCCCCCCGCTGCTGCCGGAGCCTCCCACCCCCCAAACTCCTACAGCCCCATCACGCGTACTCCAGCAAAGGTTCTGGGGCGACTGTATCCCTAAGACCTGGGGATGGTGACCTCCGGGTCCCTCCTCCACACTGGCCTGTCCTCGGTAGTGCCTGGCGCGCCCCTCTCTGGGACTCCCAGACTCAGGATGCCCTTCAGACCTGCGCCCCACGCACCATCTGGGTCCCCTGGATCTCAGGCTCTTCTAAAGGGGACCCCCAAAGTCCCCTTGGCTCCACCCCTTCCCTCAGATGCTCTCTCTCTCTCGGGCTTGAGGCTGAAAAGGTATCTAATTCAAGCGTCAGGGAGGACCACGCTGAGATCTCCCTCAACCCCACACCCTAACCAGTCCCTCCGGCAGAGAATGGGGGAGGGGTGCCCAGGGTTCCTCAAGTAAGTCTCATTCGGACCCGGGGTCCGCGGCGCCCCGCATTCTCACACAAGTCCGCTCAGTTTCAGTGACCTTGTGCACACAGCTCCCAGCCCCGTTTCCAGCCCTGGGCTCCCCCGGCCCCCCTCACCCCTCTCCCTTACTGCACCCTACACCCTAGCCCACCCTCACAAATGGCCTGCGGCCCCACAATGAGATCCTCCAGTCTGAGGCGCCTCCTTCCCATCAGTCTGATTCCTCTTCTTAAACCCCACGTTCCTCAGCTCCCCTCACACCACATACTCCCTCAAATACTTGAACTTGAACCCTGCTCCCTCAGGCCCCAGGTCCCTCAAACCCTACGACCCTTGGCGCGATTCCCTCAGGCCCGGCCCCCACCCCTCGCAAACCCTCCGTTAAACGGGTCCCTGAGGTACGTGGGCCCCCAGACCCCCGTTACGCGGGTCCCTCTGTGCCGGGGCCAGTAGGCCCCCGTTATG
>NW_027527386.1:1967278-1968029 GCF_008692635.1 Crocuta crocuta
TGTTTGGCTCCCTGAGGCCCGGGACTCCCAGACCCCCGTTACGCGGGTCCCTCAGGCCCGGTGCCCCCAGAGCCCCGGTACGCGGGCCCCTCAGGCCTGGGACCCCAGACCCCCGCTGCACGGGTCCCTAAAGCCCGGGGACCCCCAGGCTCCTGGTGCACGGGCCACTCAGGCCCGGGGCCCCTCCTGCCCCACCCCCCCGCCTGGCCCATCTCCCGCGCGGCCTCACCCGGGCCGGCCAGTGCGGGTAGCCCTTCATCTTGGCGAACACCAAGTCCCCGGGCTTGAAGGCATGCGGCATGCTGGCGGCGGGAGGTCCAGGCCGCAGGAAGCGGCGGCGGCGGCTACGGCGGCGGCGGCGGCGGCGGCAGCGGGAGGAGAAGCNGGATGGCCGCCTGGGCAGAGAGCCGGCGCCTGCTTATTGGGCCGCGTGTTTCCGGAAGTCCCGCCTTCCCCCCGTGACGGGCGGGAGATGCCGTCGCTCAGGACCACGTGCGGGGATAGAGGAGCACAGAGACCAATGAGAAGAGGGGTTGGAGCAGAGCAAGTTAACGGGATTGGGTAACGGGCAAAGCCAAGAGGCGTGACCCAGAAGCCTAATGGGAGCGGGGCGGAGGTTATGGGAGGTGAAAGGGGAAAGGTAGGAGGAGGGAAACCAAGGCTTTCAGGGAGTGGTGAGGCGGGCAGCCAAGCTTCTTCGGGGCGGGGCTTGGGGAAGAGGGGCGGGCCATAGGCCACCACAGAAGGAGGG
>NW_027527386.1:1968049-1974965 GCF_008692635.1 Crocuta crocuta
AAGTAGGTTTTTAAAAGTAGGAGGCAAGCCATTGGCTACCACCGAACGGAGGCCTAATCAATGCAGGGGGCGGGGTCTTGAAAGCCGCCCGATCCACGAGCCAGGGCCCAACGGAGGGCCGCAGGCCATTGGCTACCACTCGAAAGGGCTTCAAGGTAGGGAGCAGACATTGGCTAGCACAGAGGGAGGGGCTAAAACGGCTGCTCGCCATTGGATATGGTGATAGGAGAGGTTCAACTCAAAATAGGGACGCGCCTTTGCCTGCCTGAGGGGCGGGGATTGGGAGGGGCGGGGCTTAAGGTGCTTTTAGGATTAACAGCCAGAGCGCACCGGGCAAGTGCTTTTTCGCTTGCCTGAATATTTTGCGCGCCTGGGGTCCTGAGCCACAAGATACCCATTAGGCATATTCGTTCCAGAAAACTGTTGCGCACTCCGTGACCAAATTCCTTAACCTCTGTGCCTTAGTCTACCCACCTATAAAATGGGACTCATAATGGTGCATATCTTAGAGGGGGGTAAAAGTTAAGTGATTTCATCACCCCTGAAGCGCTATACACTGTGCCTGCAATCAGAAATACTGGGAGCACTAGATGCTGTTAGCCACTTAATTTCTTTGTAATTAGGACCCTTTGTAGGAACTCAAAAGAGCTAAAGAGCTTTTTAAGAAAATGCTGAGCAGTGGGGGAGGAACGGGGAGGGCTTTTTGGAGGATGTGGTTTAACTGGAGACACGCAGGATGAATAGAAATTGGTCAATACAGCGGATACTGAGGGGACACTTAGGGCAGAGAGATACCGAGTGCAAACGCCTAAGCCAAAAATGGTGGAGTGAGTGAATGGGGCAGGCAGGGAAGCCTCTAGGGGTCCACGGAGGACCTATCGCAATTCCAAAGTTTTTATTTACTTATTTTGAGAGAGACAGTGTGAGCAGGGAAGGGGCAGAGAGAAAGGGAGAGAGAGAATCCCAAGCAGGCTCCGCACTTTCAGCACAGAGCCGGATGAGGGACTCCCAACTAATCATAACCTGAGCAGAAACCTAGAGCAGGACTAAGCCAGCCAGGCGTCCCTACTTTAGCTTCTTGGGAAAACACTGGACAGATTTGATCACAGGGTATGAAGATAATACTTCGGACTCAAGACACAGCCTTATGCATGTGAAATATATCTCAAAAAGATTTTTTTTTTCAGAGTTAAACAGACTTAACCACATGACCCACAGTTCCATCTCTAAGTTTCTACCCAAGGGAAATGTAGACTCCACACTAAAACTTGCGCACTAACAGACACCACAGCATGATTCTCAATAGCCAAAAAGCACAAAGACCCGAGGGTCCATCAACAGGTGAATGGATAAACCAAACGTGCTCTAGTCTTAAAACAAACACAATTCAGCAATAAAAAGAAACACTGACACACTACAACCTGAATAAGCCTCAAAAACATTATACTCAGTGAAATAAGCCAGAGCAAAGGTCACAAATCCTCTGATTCCAACATCATATGTCATTTGATGGAAGGTCCAAAAAAAAAAATAATAAAAGAGAAGAAAAGAAATTCTTTCAAGACATAAAGCAGTTGCTTTGAGCTAGAGGTAGGAATCCAGAGTGAAATGTATAATTTCATAAAAAGGACTGTGAGGTTTCTTTTGGGGGTGATGGATATGTCTGAAAATTAGATTGTGGTGATAATCTTACGACTTTGCAAATCTACAGTGAAATTCATTGAATTGTATCCTTAAACAGGTGAAAGTTAGGGTGTGTAAGTCTGATATCAACAGAGTTACTTTTCTAAATGATTTCTCAGGCTGAGAAGGGCTATAAGGTACATTGTCATATAAAACACAGACTCCCCAGTTAGATCTTAACCATCCGTACACAACAACTGCTTTTTCCAGACCAGTATGGGATCATCGTCTCCTGCAATATTTGTGATAAACCTGAACTAGAAAGATATTTGTTACACATCCTACAATGAAGATGAATCTTAAACACATTAGCCTCAATGAATAAGCCCTGGGCTGCCTGGGTGGCTCAGTCGGTTAAGCCTCGTCTTTGGCTCAGATCATGATCTCACAGCTTGTGGGTTCAAGCCCCAGCCCCGTGTCGGGCTCTGCTGACAGCTGGGAGCCTGGAGCCTGCTTCAAATTCTGTGTCTCCCTCTCTGTCTGTCTGCCCCTCCCCCACTTGCACTCTGTCTCTTGAAAATAAACGTTTAAAAAATTTTTTTAATTAAAAAAAAAAAGAATAAGCCAGACACAAATGACAAATTCTGTGGGATCCCACTCACAAGGGGTCCCTAGAGGTATCCCATTCACAGAGACAGGGGGTAGATGGTGGGAGACAGGTCTGGGGCCGGGGGTGGGGGGGGTGGCGGCAANTTAGGGAGATGAAAAACTTGGAAGACATGGTGGGGGTGGTTGTGCAAGACTGTGAGCCTGCTTGATGCCGCTGAGCTGTGCACTTAAAATGGTTAAAATTATAAATTTTACGTTAGGTATATATTTTACCCAAAGTAAGAAAAATAATTAAAAATAAATATTATCAAATAAAAGGATCGGACTCATAGTTCTCTAAAACAATTAAAATTGTCATTTAACGCGGTACAGGTATTTTTATGAAAAATCCAGATACGGTGGGGTGTCCTGTATTTTAGAATGGCTAAATCACACAGGGGACAAGTGTGGGCGTTGAACAAGGAGTGAGGAAGATGCCACTTCTGGGGGGCCCCACCTCCAAACCGTCGTGATTTGGTGCACACTTTCCCCGCTGACCTTGAACCAGTGGAGAAAACCGGACTCCCTGCCCAGGACTCATCATACGTTGAGCAGACCAGGCATTGATGAAAGCTGGCGCCAGGGTTCTCCCAGAAGGTGCAGAGCCCCCCCCCCCAAAGTGGGGGCTGAGGCAGGAGAGGACCCATTCCTTCCTGCCAAATCAGAGGCCAGTGAAGACAAAGGTGGAGGTGGAGGCTGGGCCCTTATTCATCTCCTGGGGAAGTGCGATGGCTTCCTGTTCCTAAAAAATGGGGCCTGGGGTCTGGCCGGGGAAGCAGGGTGGGGCCGGTGCTGCCACTGCCCCTCCCCCCAGAAGTGCCCCCTCTAATCAGCAGGTGTGCACCTCCTGTGGGCTGCAGGCTTGGTGCCCAGTTTATACTGGGGGGACTATCATTACAAGATATTTACTGCACACTTAGCCCAGTACAATAATAAGTAACTTTTAGGGGCACCAGGCTGGCTCAGTCGGTGGAGCGTGGGCCTCTTGATCTTGGGGCCATGGAATCAAGCCCCACACTGGGTATAGAGCTCACTTAAAAATAAAATCTTAGGGCAACTGGGGGGTTCAGTTGGTTGAACATCTGACTTCCGCTCAGGTCATGATCTCGCACTTTGTTTTTTTTGTTGTTGTTTTTTTGTGTTTTTTTTTAATGTTTTATTTATTTCTCGGAGAGAGAGAGACAGCGTGAGCAGGGGAGGGTCAGAGAGAGAGGGAGTCACAGACTGAAACAGGCTCCAGGCTCTGAGCTGGCAGTCAGCACAGAGCCCGACGCGGGGCTCGAACCCAGGAACTGAGAGATCATGACCTAAGCAAAAGTCGGACGCTTAACCGACTAAGCCACCCAGGCGCCCCATGATCTTGCACTTTGTGAGTCTGAGCCCCACATTGGGCTCTGTGCTGACAGTTAGAGCCTGCTTCAGATCCTCTGTCCTCCACCCTCTCTGGCCCTCCCCTGCTTGTGCACTTTCTCTCAAATATAAATACATATCTTAAAAATACTACATAAAATATTTATTAAAAAATCAGTAACATTTATTGAGCTGCCCATATATTCCAGGTCACGTTAAAAAACTAAAAAAAAAATTTTTTTTTTAATTTATTTCTGAGAGAGACAGCATGAGCAGGGAAGAGTCAGGGAGAGAGGGAGATACAGAATCTGAAGCAGGCTCCAGGCTCTGAGCTAGCTGTCAGCACAGAGCCCGACGCGGGGCTCGAACCCACGAACCGTGAGATAATGACCTGAGCCCCTATTATTTTTTTTCAAGTATGCTCTGTCCCCAATGTGGAGGTCAAACTCATGACATCAAGTCAGAAAATCGCTTACTCCACCGAGCCGGCCAGGTGCCCCCAGGCTACATGATGTAGCATGTTCTTAACATAATGTCATTTCCAGTTATCCCTGCTTTCCAGGTGGGGAAACTGAGGCAGAAGGTAAACCCTGGGGTTTGAAACCAGACTGTTGGATTCCACTTACCTAAAAACTTCTCCCTGCCTGAGCCTTAATAGTAACATATTCATCTGTCATGGGGTTTTGGGGGTTTTAAATGTTTACTTATTTATTTATTTTTAAGTTCATTTATTTATTTACCTAATTTTTAAAATATTTATTTTTGAGAGAGAAAGAGAGAATGCGAGCAGGGGAGGGTCAGAGAGAGAGGGAGTCACAGACTGAAACAGGCTCCAGGCTCTGAGCTGGCAGCCAGCACAGAGCCCGACGCGGGGCTCAAACCCACGAACCGCGAGACCGTGACCTAAGCGAAAGTCGGACGCCCAACCGACTAAGCCACCCAGGCGCCCCTATTTACCTAATTTTTAAAATATTTATTTTTGAGAGAGAAAGAGAGAATGCGAGCAGGGGAGGGGCGTAGTAAGAGGGAGACAGCGGATCTGAAGAAAAAGCAGACCGTGTGCTGGAAGCACAGAGCCCAGTACAGGGGTTGACCTCACGGACTGTGAGCTCATGACCGGCTAAGCCACTCGGGCGCCCTAAATGTTTACTTATTTATTTTGAGAGGAGTGGGAAGGGCAGAGAGAGAGGGAGAGAGAATCCCAAGCAGGCTCTGAGCTGTCAGCACAGAACCCGACCTGGGCCTCGAACTCATAAACCGTGAGATCATGCCATGAGCTGAAATCAAACTGGACATTCAACCAACTGAACCACCCAGGCGCCTCAGAACATATTTATCTACTATGGGCCTGCTCAGTGCCAGGAAAGTTCCAGTCGTCGTTCACCAGCCTCCTGCACTCCCACGTGGGGGTGGGAGGTGGGGGAGTGGGGGTGCAGCATCACAGCCCCTTCAGGATCTATGCATCAGAATGTACACTTAAAGAAGCTCTCCAGGGGTGCCTGGGTGGCTCAGTCGGTTAAGCATCCGACTTTCACTTNTCTCTCCTAGAAATAAAAAAAAAATAAAACATTAAAAAAAAAAAAAGAAGCTCTCCAGAGGCGCCTGGGTGGCTCAGTCAGTTAAGCGTTAGACTTTGGCTCAAGTCATGATCTCACGGTTTGTGGGTTTGAGCCCCGCGTTGGGATCTGTGCTGACAGCTCAGAGCCTGGAGCTGCTTCGGATTCTGTGTCTCCCTCTCCCTCTGTTCCTCCCCTGCTCATGCTCTGTCTCTGTCTCTCTCTCAAAAATAAATAAAACATTAAATTTTTTTGTATAAAAAAATAAAATAAAGAAGCTCTCTGTGGGACTTGAGAGGGTGCATTATAATTTGAGAAGCACCTGAATGAAGGGTCATTAGATCGACTGGTCCTGGGTTCGAATCCTCCCTCTGCCAGCTGTGGGGCTGTGGACAAGTGTTTGGAACTTTGCAAACTCCCCTACAAATTGGCAAGAAATATCAGGACTTATTTCTTTGGGCTACATGGCCTAGGGGTTGCTTTTCTTACCTATCGTTCATGTAACAAATTACTGCAAATTTAGTGTCTTAAAACAATGCAAATTTCTTTTCGCCATTTTGGAGGGCAAAAGTCCAAAATAAGTCCCAGTAAAATAAAATCCGTCTGTTGCCTGAATTGTACTACTTCTGGAGGCTCTAAGGGAGAATCCATCTCCTTGCCTTTTCCAGCTTCTAGAAGCTTCCTGCATTCCTTGGTTCAGAGCTCCTTCCTCCTTCTGAAGACATTTTTCCAAAGAAAACATATATAGCCAACAGGTACATGAAAAGGTGATCAACTAATCATTAGGAAAATGCAAATAAAAACCATAGAATATCACCTGACACCTGTTAAAATGGCTATTATTTTATTTTATTTTATTTTATTTTATTTTATTTTATTTTGAGGGAGAGAAAGAGCTTGAGCAGGGGAGAGGGGCAGAGGGAGTGAGAGAGAATTTTAAGCAGGCTCCATGCCCAGCGTGCAGAGGCCAACATGGAGCTCGATCCCACGATCCTGGGATCATGACCTGAGCTGAAATCAAGGGTCGGATACTCAACCGACTGAGCCCCCAGGTGCCCCAAAGTGGCTGTTTTTAAAAAGACAAGAGGGGCACCTCAGGGGCTCAGTCGGTTGAGCAACCAACTTCAACTCAGGTCGTGATCTCGCACTTGTGAGTTCAAGCCCCACCTTGGGCTCTGTGCTGACAGCTCAGAGCCTGGAGCTTGGTTTGGATTCTCTCTCCCTCTCTCCCTGCCCCTCCCTTGCTTGCTCACTTTCTCTCAAAAATAAATAAACATTAAAAAGAAAAGACAAGAAATAACAAGTGTTGGGGAGGGTGTGGAGAAAAGGGAGCTCTCATGTACCGTTGGTGGGAATGTAAATTGGTACAGTCTCTATGGAAAACAGTATGAGGGTTCCTCAAAAGATTAAAAATAGAACTACTATAGGGGCGCCTGGGGGGCTCAGTCAGTTAAGCGTCGGACTCCAGCTCCAGTCATGATCTCACAGTTCGTGGGTTCGAGCCCCGCGTCGGGCTCTGTGCTGACAGCTTGGAGCCTGGAGCCTGCTTCCGATTCCATGTCTCCCTCTCTCTCTGACCTTCCCCTGCTCACAGTGTCTCTCTCTCTCAGAAATAAATTTTAAAAAATTTAAAATAGAATTACTATAACCCAGCAATTACACTTTTGAATATTTACATGAAGGAAACAAAAACACTAAATTGTTTTTTTTTTTTTACAAATAGTTTACTGTTAGTTTCC
>NW_027527386.1:1974986-1976247 GCF_008692635.1 Crocuta crocuta
GGGGGGGGGGGGGGGGAGGGGGGGAGAAATGGATGAAAAGGGTCAAAAGAGAAAACAAAACCCAAATGAACCTTAGCTACCATGCCACTATCACACCTAGAAAAGTCAACAACAGGAGCACCTGGGTGGCTCCACTGGTAGGTGACTCTTGATTTAGGCTCAGGTCAGGGAGCCAATTTGGGATTCTTGCTGACTCTCCTCCACTCATGCTCACCAGCTCACTCGCTCGCTCTCTCTCTCAAAATAAATAAAGTAAAAAAAAAAGGTCAGAGGCGCTCGNTTTAAAGTCGACAACAGCTCCTTTATATCTTCTCATGCCCAGACACCTTCACACTTCCCTGGCGGTCTGAACCGCCGCTCCCTTTCTTGCACCTGACCCCCTTATTCGATGCTGCAAACTGTCCACACCTGCTCTCCCCTTCCCATTCTCCACGTTTTCTCTCTAGCACCTGACATCTTCTACTCTGCTATAGACTTTATCATGTGGTCTGTCTTCCCTCCCCAAACCCATGGAAAATGTCTCGAGGTCCGCTAGGTCACGGATTTCGTGTTTTCTTCTTTGTTGGTACAGAGCCAATTCTCAAACAAAACGGAGTAAGTCATCAAGTGCTCCATTTACTGCAAACTTTCTAATGGCACCATTAGCCTTACAATCCTAGGACGCGGATGGCGTTCTTAAGGAAACAAAAGTCGTGGAGGGTTGGTTTGGGCTGCACCGGATTCTCCCCTCCACACTGTGCGAGCTCTCAGGATGACGTCAGAGCCCCGTAGCCCAGGCCCCTAGGGGATGCGCCACCGTGGGTCCCCAGGCCCTCGCTCCCGTGTCCCTTCCCACGTCCCCCACACGTGCGGGGCTGGACAGGGGGCTGGCTCCTTAGGGTCCTGCACGGTCCCCTCCCTGGTCTGCGTGCGGGAGCCAGGGAAGGTTCTCGCGCAGGGGAGAGGTCAGGGCCAGCGCTTTCTCCGTGGGCTCTGCGGGCTTGTCCCGCCCTCTCCAGTCACCCCTCTGGGGAACGAGAGGCGGGGCGCGCGGGCACAGCCTCCAGCGAGAAGCGAGCTCGTCGCCCCTGGCAACTGAGGCCCTACTAACCACCGAGTCGCGGCCCGAGGGTGCAGAGCGGCCGCCGTGGGCCAGCGAGGCGCGGAGAGCTAGAGGGGCAAACCGGGTCGATTGTCACGTGGGCGTCCGCGCGAAGGTGAGACTTCCGGCAACGCAGTATTTTCTTTCCGGTTGTTGGCTCTTGCCGGCCCCACCCCGACT
>NW_027527386.1:1976529-1977014 GCF_008692635.1 Crocuta crocuta
CCTGAAGGGGCATCTTCCAGTTTTGGGGGCGGGGGGGTCTGTGTGTACAGAGGTTGGACCCAGAGCCGGGAGAAGCGAGTACAGCTGGGGTTGTAAAGAGGGGAGAGGCTTAGCATCCGTGGCCAGCGGGGTCTGGGCCCCGGTTGTGGAGCGTGAGGGAGGACGGGGTGAGAGAGTTTAAGGCCAGGGAGCCTGAGGCGGTGTTGGAAGAGGTCTCAGAGAATGGGTTGGGCGCGGGTTGAATTCGCTTAGGAAGGTCTGGGAGGGAAGGGGGGAGTGGAGGTGAGGGCTGGAGGCCCCTGTGTCGGGGAGGAGATGGGGGCCTTGTGGGTGATGGTTGCCGCAGAAGGGCGATCCCGAGAGAGACGTGGGAGGAGAGGGAGGGACGGCGGGGGCAGGGCCAGGCCTCTGGCTTGTCCGGGGAGGCGCGGGACACTGAGGGCCACGCTGGGCTGAGACAGAAGCTCAGTGGATTGAGCAGTTGA
>NW_027527386.1:1977212-1983543 GCF_008692635.1 Crocuta crocuta
TGAAGTCCAGAGGGGGCGTGGGGCTTTGGGGACTGAGGGGGTGTAGGGAGGGGAGTGGGTGAAGCAAGATGTCAGCGTGGGGTGGGGCCTGTGCCGAATAATGGAGGGGATTGTAAAGAGGTGGGGCGCGAGGGTTAGGGGGGAGGCAGGGAATCGGGAAGCAGCCGGGGCCGGTGAGGGAGAGTGGGTGCGTGACATCCGGGCATCTGTCACGGGGATGGGGGCTCCCGGGAGTGGGACGAGGGGGTCCCCGGAGGGCCTGGGCTCATGAGTCAAGGGGGGAGACCCCGTGGACAAAGTCCTGGGAGCGTGAGCGGGGAGAGCGGGGGCCAGACAAGGGGTCCATTCATTTGTGGGCAAGCAGTGGTGGCCGCTGCGGCTGGGACCGAGTGTGGCAGGAAAGACGTGGGGGCCGGTGGGGGTAGCTGTGTGAGAGGGGAGGCCCGGGAGCAGAGAAGAGGGGAGTCGCTCGGAGATTCAGCCTTCTGTGACACACTCGGGGCAAGACTGGAGGCTCAGTGGGTGTGATGGGCGCTGTCCCCACAGGGATCAGAGAAAGTTCCTGCCGTCCCAGGGCTCACCTTCTAGTGGGGAGAGAAGGACAGTAACCCAGTACACGGATGCGGGAAGGGCAGCTGATACTCAGGGCCCAGGAGAAGACTGAGCAGGGCCAGGAGATAGCAGCGCTCGGGGACCGTTAAGTGGTCCCGGAGCGCCTCTCTGAGAAGGACACATTGGAGCCGAGCACTGGATGAGGCGAGGCTCAGCCATGTGGGAGTCAGTCGCCTACACACAGACACACACACACCGAAGCAGCCCCAGCTGCACCCAGACTTCTTTCCTCATCCCACCCCGAGACTGAGGTGTTCGGCCAGAAGGTGCAGAAAGTACAAAGGCCCTGTGGTCGGAGCCAGTAGGGCCTGCGGGAGCGACAGCAGGAAGGAGTGTAGAGTGAGAGGTGTGAAGGAGGGGCGCGGGCAGGTTGTGAAGCGCCTGCAGGCCCAAGGGGGCCCCAGGAATGTGCTGCGCGTGTGGCCGGAGGGCTCAGTGCAGGGGAGGGACGAGCTGTGGCTTAAGGTTTAGAAGGATCCCTGTGTCTGCCCCGGGGAGCCTCAGAGAGCATAGGCGCGGCGTCTTGAAGAGGATATTTTTCCAGAACTAGGTAATCACGTGGGGCTGGGGTGTGGCTGCGTGATTCGTCTTTCCTTCACCCTGAGGTGGTCAGTGGCGGGCAGAGGGGCGGGTCCCAGCACCCCTGGGACATGCAAAGCGAGCTGCCTCTGTATCTGAGCAGAGCAGGAGTGAGGCCACGAGTCACGAGCCTTGGCTCCTAAGAAAGTTCTGGAGAGGGGCGCCTGGGTGGCTTAGTCGGTTAAGCGTCCGACTTTCGCTTAGGTCATGATCTCGCGGTTCGTGGGTTCGAGCCCCGCGTCGGGCTCTGTGCTGACTGCCAGCTCAGAGCCTGGAGCCTGTTTCAGAGTCTGTGTCTCCCTCTCTCTCTGACCCTTCCCTGCTCACGCTGTCTCTCTCTCTCTCCTAGAAATAAATAAAAATATTAAAAAAAAAAAGAAAAAAAAAGAAAGTTCTGGAGAGGCAGTACAGAGATCTCCCAAGTCCCAGGGTCGGAAGAGGGTCTGAGGACAGGAGGGCGAGGCAGGCGAGTCAGTCCAGGGTGCGAGGGAGGACCGCCCCTCTGCAGGTACCGCCAGGTGGCCTCTGTGCTGAGTGGATCGGGAGTGTCCGTCCCGTGTCCGAGTCGCCAGGCGGAGGGGAGGGGACACACAGCACCCGCCAGGTGGTCTGGCATGCGCCGGGCACACAGTAGGTGCTCCCTAAGTGAGGCCATACGCCTGGCTGTCATAGGGTGGAAGGGCTGTCACTTTGGTGAGGGATCGAGGAGAGGAGTGACACTCGAAGGGGCGCCTCCTCACACGCAGCCGCAGCGGCCGGGTGGGGGGGCGCTCGTGACCCCAGGGCCCAGGCCGGTGCAGGGCTCGCCCCGAGGGCGGAGCTGGGGGCAGGACTGTCGTCGGTCTCCAGAGCTCCTCCTTCCTGTTAGAACCGTCTAGTGGCTGTGGGTGGCCCCTGGCAGAGAGGGACGTTTCTGTCCGATGGGGCAGAAGTGGGAGAGGGACAGAGGCTCTTCTGCCTGACCCTGTGTCACCCCACCTTCCCCCGTCTCCTCCCAGGGAGAGGGCCCCGAGAGAGAAACCCAACCAGCCGGCGCTCCGGCAGCCCCGCCAGGGACCCACCGATGAGGCGCAGATGGCGGCCGCCGCGGCCCTGGCGCGGCTCGAGCAGAAGCAGCCCAGGGCCCGGGGCCCCATGTCGCAGGAGTCCATCCGGAACCAGGGTGAGCGGTGGCCGTCCCTCCCCCACCCTTCCCGTGCGGTGTGGGAGGGGAACAGGTCTGCGGTAAACTCCCGGTTGTGAGCGGTGGGGGGTGCGGGGTAGAAGGTGCAGGGGTGCTGGGGTCCGAGAGGTTGAGGAGGGGAGACGGCAGCTGAGACAGAGCTGTCGTTGGTTGAAGCCTGGGGGCGTGGAGAGGTGGCTCGGGCCGGGGGGCCTGAGCAGGGAAAGGGCTAGAACTTGACCCCTTTGGGGTCTGCGGGGGTGAGGTGGGGTGTGCCTGGGGACAGAGCAGGGCCCACAGTTGTCCCATCTCCTGCCTCTCTCCAGTGAGAAAGGAACTTCGAGCGGAAGCCACTGTCAGCGGGAGCCCGGAGGCCCCAGGGACCAACATGGTAAACACATCCACGGGCAGCACGATACCCGAGGGGCACCCGCAGACTCGGGCAGTAAGCACACTGCGCCGGGCTGGAGGGCACAGAAGAGATGTAAGGGTGGAGAGAGGTCACGTCTGGCCTTGGGCACAAAGGAAGCTTGGGGAGGGGTGCCGGGACAGTGGAGGCAGCTTGTGGCTGGAGGTGCTGCTGACNCCTGTGTCACCCCACCTTCCCCCGTCTCCTCCCAGGGAGAGGGCCCCGAGAGAGAAACCCAACCAGCCGGCGCTCCGGCAGCCCCGCCAGGGACCCACCGATGAGGCGCAGATGGCGGCCGCCGCGGCCCTGGCGCGGCTCGAGCAGAAGCAGCCCAGGGCCCGGGGCCCCATGTCGCAGGAGTCCATCCGGAACCAGGGTGAGCGGTGGCCGTCCCTCCCCCACCCTTCCCGTGCGGTGTGGGAGGGGAACAGGTCTGCGGTAAACTCCCGGTTGTGAGCGGTGGGGGGTGCGGGGTAGAAGGTGCAGGGGTGCTGGGGTCCGAGAGGTTGAGGAGGGGAGACGGCAGCTGAGACAGAGCTGTCGTTGGTTGAAGCCTGGGGGCGTGGAGAGGTGGCTCGGGCCGGGGGGCCTGAGCAGGGAAAGGGCTAGAACTTGACCCCTTTGGGGTCTGCGGGGGTGAGGTGGGGTGTGCCTGGGGACAGAGCAGGGCCCACAGCCGTCCCGTCTCCTGCCTCTCTCCAGTGAGAAAGGAACTTCGAGCGGAAGCCACTGTCAGCGGGAGCCCGGAGGCCCCAGGGACCAACATGGTAAACACATCCACGGGCAGCACGATACCCGAGGGGCACCCGCAGACTCGGGCAGTNTGTGGGGAGGTGGGAGGGCTCTTCCGACACTGGAGCAATCAGGGAGGTCTTGCTGGCGGAGGTGGGCTTTAAAGGAAAACATGGCAAAAGGGTGTTTTGAGCAGCTTGACCTTTTGAGGTCTCACTGAGGTTTCGGGTTTTTTTTGTTGTTGTTCATTTAAAAATTTTTTTAAATTTATTTCTGAGAGAGAGAGAGAGATAGAGAGAGCAAGCATATGAGCAGGGGAGGGTCAGAGAGAGGGAGAGACACAGAATCGGAAGCAGGCTCCAGGCTCTGAGCTGTCAGCACAGAGCCCAATGCGGGGCTTGAACCCACAAACCGTGAGATCATGACCTGAGCCCGAGTTGGACGCTCAACCCACTGAGCCCCCCGGGCGCCCCAAAGTCTCACCAAGTTTTAAGAACAGAAGAGACTGTGGACAAAGCCTAGGAATTGAGGTCCAGAGGGAGGTCTCGGGTCACCCAGGCCGCCGTGACTCCGGAGTCATCCACCAAAGCCCCTTCCTCACGGGGGAGACGGGTGCAGCCAGAGCTGCGGGTGGGTGTTTGCTCCGTGTCCCAAGCTGCTAGTGCTCTTTCTGTCCCTTTCTTTAGTATATGTGCTGCCGAAGCGAGCACTCTTTCTGTCCCTTTCTTGCTTAATTCCGAGGCGGCCGGCCCTGCAGAGCCGTTCACAGAGCGGAAGGGGCCCTGTCTCTGGGCCTGGGTGTCCCACGGCTAAGTAAGCAAAAGGGACAGCATGGGGACTGGGGACGTGTGGCTGCCAGAGCCATGCGGTCAGCCGCCTCTGCCCCGCCCCCCAGGTGCCCAAGCCCAAAGAGGAGGGCTCCACCCATCCGGCTGTGCCCGCCGTGTGCTTCACCTGCCCGCTCACGGGGGCCACGCTCAGGAAGGACCAGCGCGATGCCCACATCAAGGAGGCCATTCTCTTGGTGAGTGGCGGTCCCGTGGCCCCGCCCCCGGCCCCTCCCTCCAGCGGTCCCGGTGCCAGTGCCACGCCTGGCAAGCCGGGTGGCATGGACCCTCCGTGACGTCCGCGCCTGCTTGTATCGTGTTTGTTTCCGTCTCCCTTCGAAGGCAGGATTCTCAGGGCGCCTGGGGGGCTCTGTCGGTTAAGCATCTGACTTTAGCTCAGGTCGTGATCTCGCGGTTCGTGGGTTCGAGCCCTGCATCGGGCTCTGTGCTGCAGCTCAGAGCCTGGATCCTGCTTCCGGTTCTGTGTCTCCCTCTCTCTGCCCCTCCTCTGCTCCTGCTTTGTCTGTTTCTCTTAATCTCAGAAATAAAACATTAAAAAAAAAACCAGACAGAATTCCTGTGGGGTCTGAAGTTCAGAATACAGACGGGTGGGTGGAGAAAAGCCGCCCCTCACCCACCCCTCCTGGAGGGCGCAAATGTCCCTCTCCAGAGAGAGATTCCAAAGACAGACACGCAAATGACCCAACACCCCGAATCCCCTTCCCTGGGGCACGAGTTTCCCGATCCTGTCAGAACAAATCACTGCAAAGGTGGAGGCTTCAAACAGCGCCTGTTCCTTGTGTCACGGTCCCTGGGAGCCAGAAGTGGGACGTGGGTCTCGCTGTGCCCAATCGGGGCGGCGGCGAGGTGGCTTCCTGGTGGACCCTCTAGGGGAGCGTGTCCCTTCCCTGCTCCCAGGCTTGTCTGTGTTCCGTGGTGCCTGTCTCCGGCTGTCACCTCTCTTCTCTCTTCCCCGTTAAGGGACCTTGATGTTGCATTTGGGCCCCAGGGATGATCCAGGCTCATGTCCCTATTTTAAGGCCTGCGGATCAGCAACCTCGGCTCCATGAGCCTCCTTAATGCCCCAGGGCGCACCTTGGCGTCTTCATAAGTCCCAGGGGTTGGGATGTGGACATCTGTCAGTCCTCACCCTGCCGTCACCAGCCGTTAACGCTTTTGCCCCGTTCGCTCTGTCGTCCCTTTCTGGTTTGTTCTGAACCATTTGAGAGAGTTCCGCGTTCTTACTAGCAAACCTTCCTGTACGCTCCGTAGCCGTTTGGCAGCTCTTGGCCCATGAGCGCGTCGGAAGGTCCCCGAAGGTCGCATGGCGGAACGCCTTGCTGTGGCTACGCCGAGCCGTGGGCCCAGTCCGGGCTCAGACTGAGAACGCGCACACGCGTGCATGTGCGAGCAGGGGAGCCCCAGTGAGAGGGGGAGAGGATCCCAAGCCGGCTCCGCACCGTCAGCGCAGAGCCCGCCGCGGGGGCTCGATCCTGCCCTGCGTTGGCGTTAAAATGATTCTTCCATGGTTTTTCTAGTGCTTTTCATTGTTCGTTTTAACTTTTAAAACTCCAATCTGACCAGAGGCACCTTGGCTGGTTCAGTCGGTTGAGCGTCTGACTTTTGATACAGATTCAGGTCAGGATCTCACGGTTTGTGAGCTCGAGCCCCGCGTTGGGCTCTGCACCGGCGCGGAGCCTGCTGGGGCTTCTCACTCTCCCCGTGCCCCACTCGCGTTCTCTCTCAAAAAAAAAAAAAAAAATTGGGGGGAAAAACACCCCCAACGTCTGACCTGACTAGAAGCTACTGCCCTGGGGAGTATGAGGCACAGAGCCACTAGTTTTCCCCGATAGCTACCTCGTTTTGCTCCCACACGCACACCCCCTTTTTATTGAAAACGCCTGCTTTTTGGTCATCTTGGTGAAATGCATCTTTATCACCAAGTATATTCCTGCATGGATTTCCCTGGGGGCTTCTGGTGGTCCCGAGGGGGGGGGCCCTGAGGGGGTG
>NW_027527386.1:1983647-2014456 GCF_008692635.1 Crocuta crocuta
GGGGGGTCCCTGAGGAGGTGGTGGTGGTCCCAAGGGGGCGGGGGGGGGTCACTCAAGCTGGGGAACACCCCCTCCACCTCTGCTCCATGGACCTGCTTTCTGTGCCTTTCTGTGTCCCTGCCCCCTTCCGTCCCACTGGCAGAGCTGTGAAGGGTGGCTCCCTGGAGGCATAATCTGGGCCGTGATGCCCCCTCTTCCCTAGAGGTGAGGGCGGGGCTGAGTCTCAGGCCGGAGCCACTGAAGGCCTTTCTCCTTTCTCCGCTGGGAGTGTCCGGTGGACTTGGCATCGGTGGAATGGCGCTGGCCTGCCACAGGCGGCTGTCTCTGCGGTCACCTGAGCGGGGGGGCCAGGTGCCGGGGGAGGGCAGCTGAGCGCTTCTGGTGCGTCCCCTCCCTCCCCCAGCACTTCTCCACCGACCCCGTGGCTGCCTCCATCATGAAGATCCACACGTTCAACAGAGACCGGGACAAGGTGAAGCTGGGCGTGGACACCATCGCCAAGTGAGCACCAGGGTGTCCCCCCCGGCACCTGCTGGGGGCACCCGGAAGGAGCTGGGCACTGGGGGTACAGCCAGGCCCCGTCCTGCACTCCCCCCAAGCCCTCGGGGAAGGGTCCTGGCCTCTCGGGGCCTCAGCTGACCGGTCTGTAAAACGAAGGGGTTCAACAAATCAGGGGTTTCGACCCTCTGCTTTCGTTGGGGATCGTCTCAGGAACGTGGGAAGGGGCAGGTCTGGGGGAGGAGGGACCGCCAGGAAGGCCACGTGGCTTGTGAGCCCCGCCCCTCACCGCAGGGGACGCACAGGCCCCTCCCCCCCCCACCCCCCNACCAGGTATCTGGACAACATCTGCCTGCACCCCGAGGAGGAGAAGTACCGGAAGATCAAGCTGCAGAACCGGGTGTTTCAGGTGAGGCTGCGGCCCAGCCTGGGGGTGGCGGCCAGAGCCCCGCGGCCGGAGGGGAGCCGGCGCTTGGGGACCCGGGGCATGTGGGTGTTTTGTCCTCTCCCCACCCCCCCGCGTGTTCTAACGTGGGGCAGTTGGGAAGAGGTCGGCACCGGTGAGACTTTGGGTTTCTGTGGAGGACTCTCGAGGTTCCCCCCCCCCAGCCTGGGTCACTTGCGCCACAGGCAGGACACCTGCTCTCTCCTGGTGACTGTGTTCTGCCTCAAACCCCCGGGCCCCTCCTGCTGCCCCCAGGCGTTTCAGCCTCCTTCCTCGCAGGGGCAGGGGCACTGGCCTTCTGGGGCGCCTCTGCAAGCAGCTGGGGGGGGGNAAGGGACACACGAGTTTTTTGAAGCCATTGGCTTCCAGAAGGCGCTGCTTCCAGTTCCAGATCAGGGTAAGGCAGGGAGCTGGGGGGGAGGGGAGGCGGGCTGGGGGCTCCCCCTGCCGNCTGCCCCAGAGGGCCCCGAGGAGTTCTACGTGCTGAGCGAGGCAGCCCTGGGCCAGCCCCAGAGCCTGCAGACGCACAAGGAGCAGCTGCTGGTGGCCGAGCCCGTGCGGGCGAGCCTGGCCCGCCAGCGCCGCGTCTTCCAGCCCTCGCCCCTGGCCTCCCAGTTTGACCTGCCCGGGGACTTCTTCAACCTCACGGCGGAGGAGATCAAGCGGGAGCAGAGGCTCAGGTCGGAGGCCGTGGAGCGGCTGAGCGTGCTGCGGACCAAGGCCATGCGGGAGAGGGAGGAGCAGAGAGAGATGCGCAGATACACGTACACGCTGCTGCGCGTCCGCTTCCCGGACGGCTGCCTCCTGCAGGGTGAGCGCGGCGGGCGGGGGCGGGCGGCGGGGGCCGGGGGTGCGGGGGNCCGTGCTGCGGGAGCCGGAGCTGCGGGTGGGTGCTGGGGGTGCTCCCCGGAGCTCTGGCCCCACCGACCGTGCCGCCCACCCAGGCACCTTCTATGCGCGGGAGCGGGTGGCCGCGCTGTACGCCTTCGTCCGGGAGGCCTTGCAGAGCGACTGGCTGCCTTTTGAGCTGCTGGCGTCGGGCGGGCAGAAGCTGTCGGAGGAGGAGAGCCTGGCCTTCAACGAGTGCGGGCTGGTGAGCGAGGCGCCTGCCTGCGGGTGCCTCTCCGGGCGTCCCGGAGGCAGGAACTCCAGCCCTGGGTGGTGGGCAGCGCAGGGGTCCTCGGGCCAGGCTCTTGGGTTCAAGTCCTGCCTTCCTGCCAGCCCCGGGCTGTGGTCAGGCCCCTGCTGTGGGGTGGGGCTGGGCTGATGGCGGGAGGGACGCGTCGCGGCCTGAGCCAGGCTGAGGCTTCTGGCCCACCCTGGCAGGTGCCCTCTGCCCTCCTGACCTTCTCGTGGGACGCGGCCGTGCTGGAGGACATCAAGGCCGCAGGGGCTGAACCGGACTCTTCTATTCTGAAGCCTGAGCTCCTGTCAGTCATCGAGAAGCTCTCGTGAAATAAAAGCAGGGTTGGCTTTACCCCGTGTGGGTCTGTCTCATGCTCTCCTGCCCCCTCCACCCTGCCTCCCACCCCCCGGGCACCCTGCTCCTCCAGAACTGCTGGTCCACAGAGCACGTTGGGCACGGGGAGCGGCGCTGGTGGGCCGTGACGCGCGCCTGGACCGCCACCTGGAGAGGGCTCTCCGAAGGCAGCTGCCGGGCTGTCCTGTGTCACGCTGGGTGGCGGCCAGCTGCAGGATCACAGAACGCAGGAGAGTAGGCCTGCAGCACGTGCCCCGTCCCCACGTGCTGTGGCCCGGCGGCCGCCGCTGGCCCTGACCTGGAGCCGTGGGGCGCCTGGGGAGGGCGGCAGAAGAGGACACACGGAGCCGGTCAGGACTCCGTTCTGTGATTACTGAATGACGAACCCAAATAAACAGGTCGTGTGTCTGGTCTCCTGCTGGTGAACGGGAGCCGTGGCGCACGGGTAGGGAGCTGCCCACAGAGGAGCCCGAGTGTGGCTCCCAGTGCGGTGGGACCAGGTGGGTGGACACCTGCTGAGGGCGGGCCGCCCAGGGACCTGGCATCAGGGGGCCAGGGGCTCTCGAAGGCCCCGTTTTACTGTGGTCCCACCGTGCCGGGCAGAACAAGGTCCCCACAGACAGCCCGCCCTCGGCCCCAGTCCCTGGGATTGTCACTTTATGTATCAACAAGAGTGGCCGTGCATGTGACTGAGGGTCCCCGGGGGGGAGGGGGGGAGTCCTGGTTATCTGGGTGGGCCCAGCGTCCCCACAGGGGTCCTCACGAGGGAGGAAGCGAGAGATAGAAGATGCCAGGCTGCAGGTGGCAATGACAGAGGGGCCACAAGTCAACACGGGCACCTCTGGAAGCCGGGGAGGCAGGGGGACGGTCCCCCTCCAGGGGCCCAGGAGGCACTGGTCCCGGCCACACCTTGGTTTTGACCTGAGACCCGTGTCAGACTTCTCACTTCCCAGAACTGTAACAACAGGTTTGGCTTTAAGCCAAATTGGCGGTGACCTGCTTGGGCGGCCACGGGAAATGAATAAACGGGGAGGCACTGCCCCTGGCTGCACCCCAAGGTGAGATGCCCACAGCTGCTCCCCTGCACTGAGCCCCTCCCCCCGGGCCAGTCCAGCCCCAGCCCCTGCAGGATCCTCCCCTCCCTGCACAGCCAGCTGGGGGGATGGACAGACTCCAAGCTTTGAAACCTCAGATGTAATTTCAAAACCAAAGGGCCCGCAGAGACCCCCCGGCCAGCAAACAGCCCCCCACCGTGCCTTTGCTTCCCACCTGGGCCACCAGCTGCTCTGTCCTCACACGGGGCAAGACCCAGGCTGTCCTCTTTGGCCCTCGTGTCTTAGAACACAACCTGCCCCTCCCGTCGCGCGTCCCCTCCCTGCCCACAGCTACTTGGAGCGGACTGCAGGCTGTCAGGTGGCCACTTACAATCGGTTTCAGGGGACTAGAGTGGCTGAGGGAGTCCCACCAGACGTGGCGCACGCACCTGTATTCAGTCCTCCGGGGCTGGGCCCTCACCCTGAAAGCGGGGTGTTCATCGGCCGCACCCAAATGGGCGGGAGGAATGGATCCCTTGCCTTTGAGTGCCCCTCGGGTGGGGTGGGGTCATCCTGTCTCGGCCGAACCCAGTCCATGCAGGAGGGGCAGAAACCGCGTGGCGGCCGGAGTCCAGGCTGAGTGCAGTCCGCCAGCTGTGCGGGCACCGCAGCTCCCCCGGGGCTCTGACGCGCTCAGATGCCTCTGCGGGGCCCACCACAGCCCCGACACGGAGCTGCTTCGGGGCCTTGGGGACAGGGCCCAGGGGCCCGCAGCCACCCGCGCGCTCTTCCCGAGGGGTGGCTCAACCCCGCTGCCAATCTGGGAGCAGCTGCAGTTCCAGAGGCTGGACCGGACTGCTCACCTGAGGGATGGGCAGGGGGGACGGGCCGGCGTGTGCACTTTCGGAGAAACCTTCACCTTGAACTAGGTCAGCACAGGGGTGAGGACTTCACAGTTACACGAAGGACAGAGGCATGCGTGGGGCAGGGGAGCGGACACCCGCCAGCTTGGCGCGGGCAGCGGGGCGGCTCAGGCCCCAGGGGACCGCACACACCCACTCACAAGAAACAAGACGTTTGAGAAGACGAGACGCGCCAGGTCGGGGCTGGACAAGAAGTTTATACACACCCCCCTCAGGTCCGGGAGCCGCAGCGGCTCCAACGCATTTACAAGCATTTCATCACAGTGCCTGCTCCGGGGCCCGCGGGGTGCCACCGGGCTTCCCCTGGACGGGCCCTCACATCGCGATAATGCTTTATTAAAGGGCAGATTAATATGCAGCTTTTGGGGGGAACGTTTTTACAAATATCAAAAGGAACAAATCAAGCATCCTATATAAACCTTTCCAGACCTCGGGAGGTCTGCGAAGCAGGACAAAGTGCTCTTCACACAGACTCGCAGGGCTTTCAAGTATCCGAGAGGCGCTTGGGGACCCTATAACCACCCTCCACAACCGCACCGGGCCCACGGGGCCCTCAGCAGGGGCCGAGCGAGCTGGCGGGCAGGGGGCGCTCGCTGCTGTCCAGCCCCATGGACCCCCCAGCTCCGGAAGTGGTTCCACACGGGGCCTGGGCCTCTGCAAGGCAAGAGAGGGAGAGGGCTTTAGCGGGCTGCACCCCAAGACTGGGTGGAGGGTCTCTGCCCCCCACGGCCCCCACACCCTGTCCCCTCCTCAGCTCGCCCAGCAAGAGTCAAATTCAGCCTCCGTCACCGGCCACACCGGCCCTGTGGTGCGCCCTCACAACCGAGCCCTTGCGCTTCCTGCCCCCCCCACCCAAATCTACTCGGCTCCCACCTCTCCTCGGGCCCCTCGGAGACCCATCTACCGCCAAGACCACCCCAGGACTCCACCGCTCTGCCTCACAGCACTCAGCCCGTAGGGCAGCACCGCAGGGGCAGCACTGAGGATTCTCTCGGAAGCTTCTGGAACAGTGCCACGACATGGTCAGCACTCAACAGCCAGCCCACTACTACTGCACCTACTTCTGCTACGGCTACTGCAGTCCAGTCCGAATGTGCCCCCAGCAGCGTTCACACAAGTCAGACCCTCCGGGGCCTGCACCGGAACCCACCGCCCGCACCCACCCCAGCCCCCCAGGGCCTTTGGGGTCCCATCACTCAGCCTCACTGTTCACAGACAGGAGGCGCGTGGGAGCGAGAGGGCACGTCCTTCCCTTCCTGCCGGGCTGATGAAAGACGAGGGCTGGGGCCCTTCTCACCCCCAACATCCGAGATGTCCAGCATCACACAGTCGCCGTCCTCCTCTTCCTCCTCCTCTGTGTCCGCCTGGAAGCCATCCAGGTCCCCAGCTCCGACCTGGACAGACAAGGGCACACAGGCCATCAGCAGCAGCGGCAGGCGGGCTGCTGTGACCCCCCCCATTCTGGCAACAAATCTGAGGAGTCCGCTTGAGAGCCTATCAGCAAAGGAGCCCTGGGGGGCAGGGGGCGGGGTGTCTCAAAGGACCGCACTCATATCCCCGAAAACTACCACCGGCATTATTTGTGAACTGTTTCTGACTTAGAAATCTGGATTTCTGGCTCACTCACGCTTACACCACTCCCGCCAGGGACGATGCCACCCGAGCAACTGTGGGCGGGAGTCCGGCAGCGCCTCCACCAGGAGAATTCCTACCGACATCCCGGAGCCATGGTCACCGGCTTGCACCAGGGGGCAGAGAGCGTGGAAAGGACTGATTTTAAACACCAACCGTGCACACGGGCGCCTTTGTACATGAACAAAGAACCAGCAGAGGCAGAGGTGGGCTTATTTCAGCAGGAGGCCTACTCCGCAGAACACCTGGAATTCTGTGCCATGGAAGGCTGCCTTTGCCCGGAAGAGGGGTGAGAGCCGGCACAAGGCCACGCGGGGTGTGCAGACTGGGCCCGGGCCCGGCCGGACAGCCCCACGGACACAAGGGCCCCCAGAGCGAGCCGCGCTGCCGCTGGCAGAACACAGAGGGGGGCTTCCAACTACCCGTTTAAAAGAATTCACTGGATAAGAGCAGAGCGCCGGCTCTCACTGCCCCGACTGGCAGTTGCTCGCCGGGCCCGCCGAGCAAAAGGAACCACCAAAGGTCCCCGCTCACGGCCCTGCGGCCGGGACTCCCGAGTGCAGGCCCACAAGGCTTCCCACGCCTCCACCAGTTCCCAGACGAGTCACCAGGCGCAGCCCCGGGGACGGGCCAGGCTTCCGCAGCGAGACTTCGGACGGCACCCGAGTCCCGCTGTGCGCTCGGCAGCCAGCAAGAACAAGCTCTGTAACCCATTCCGGGTCATTTTGAGCACAGATTTCTGACCAGGAAGGGAACGCAGAGCCTCTCCCCGTTTTAAAGGTCGAGTCACCCTAGGGCCGCACGGCACCGACGCAGAACTGGCGCCTCCCCTCAGCCTGTTCAGCTCTGCGACCAGGACACCTGGTGAACACGTGTTAGAACTACTTTGATGCAAACAGATTTTTAAATTCCCACAGGTTTGAAAGAGCCCACCCGGCAGACCTAACAGCTCCACCTGCGCACGCCTGTGGTCTGCAGCCGCTACCCCCGAGACTACAGAAGCACCAGCGGCTTCACCGTGCCTCTATCCCCCTTCTAGAAGTTTACTTGTGTCTCTCACTTCATGTGGGTGTCGTGCGGTAGGGGCTCTGCTCAGCGCAGGCCCCAGAGCCATCCGCCCTCCCCTCCGAAAACAGAACCAGAATTCTGTTGAGGGAGCCGGCCAGTCCCCTCTCCCAGCCTCTCCTGCAGCTGGTGGGCTGAGCCAACGACTCTGGCCCGACGGACTCAGGTGGAAGTCTGCGGGGGGCATCCCTTTCCAGCTAAACGGAGTCTCTGCCACTTGGCCCTGCTGGCTGGAGGGGGGACAGCCGTGTGTGACCACGAAGACAAGGGCCACGCGCTACGGAAGGAGGGAGCGGGACACGGGGAGCCTGTCAGCACAGGGGCTCAGGGCCTCTTGCTGCCGAGACAAACACTTCTGTATTGATGCTGTAATGCTGGGGCCCCATTATTGGTGGCCCGACAAGAGGGGACCATGGAGCAGAGTGTCCCACTCGGAAGAGCAGGGGTGCGGCTCGCTGCCCACAGACCCACTCCCAGATCACACCCAGAGCCGGGCACTCTGGCATCTCACTCCCCGATGCACACCCCGTGCTGCCCACACGGCGGGCTGGGGCTGTCACGTGGCATTTCCTGAGGGGCTTTTAAAATGCAGACTTTAGGGGCGTCTAGGGGGCTCAGTCAGTTGAGCATCCAACTTCGGCTCAGGTCATGATCTCATAGTTAGTGGATTCGAGCCCCACGTCGGGCTCTGTGCTGACAGCTCAGAGCCTGGAGCTGCTTCTGATTCTGTGTCTCCCTCTCTCTCTGCCCCTCCCCAGCTCGTGCTTGCTCTCTGCCTCAAAAACAAACGTTAAAAAAATTAACAAAACCAGACTTTAGATTCCTCTCTCAGACCTACTGAGTCAGAATCACTCGGTCCAGCGAGCCCAGAACTCCAAAGATGGTAGTCTGCTCTGCGTGTGCTTCAGCCCGAACAGTTTTAGACCCCCAGGCACAGCAGGTGAGCCCCGCGCAGGGCCTGGAGAGTGGCTCGCGCGCCGTGTGGCCTTCAGTTGAGGCCCCCACACTGCTGAGCCTCTACGAAGCTCACGTGTGAACGGGGAACAGAAGCACAGGGCTGCTGCTCCCGTGTGTATCATCAGATGGAAGTCCCCACACACACTTCCTCAGACATCCACGGGTCACCTGGGGTGTCACCCTGCTTTAACTGGGAGCACTTCTTTCCTGGTGCCTCCATAAAATGACAAAGCATCTTACCCATGAAATACAGGGTTTGTATAAAATGCCTAGTACAGTACCAGGCATGTAAGGCAACACGTAACAGGGGCTAAAATCATGGTTTTGCACGCAAGCATGGGTTAGGAACCCAAATGAGGACAACCACGGGTGGAAGAGCACGGCGGGGCTCAGGACGCAGCTGTGACCGTCACGTGACAACGTGTGACTCTACATCCACGCCGGTGAAACAGACAGACACAGCGGGGCCCTGTGGGCGGGGAGAGGGCAGAGGCCTGCAGACACAGATAAGGGGACAACGTAGGCAGAGCCAGTCCCACTCCGGTTCCTCCTAAGACTGTTCGGTGACGACAGTGCCGACACGAAAAGGTTCTGTTGCTCAGCAGCCTGAACCCGTCACAGGCCTGACGAAGGAAGGCCCTCATTCGGCTGCAGAGCAGGGAAGGGAGCGACCTGTGGGCCTGAGGCTCCCCCAGGACAGCCCTGCACCAGCCTTGCCCTGAGGTCAGCTAACAGTGGGTAGCTTAAAAGGAAGGCTTACGAGGCAGCAAAGTCCAGGGGCGCCCGGGTGGCTCAGTCCGTTAAGCGTCCGGCTTCGGCTCAGGTCATGATGGCACAGTTCATGACACTGAGCCCCGCGTCAGGATCTGCGTGGACACTGCAGAACCTACTTGGGATTCTCTCTCTGCCCTTCCCCCACTCGTGCTCTCTCTCTCTCTCTCAAAATAAACAAACTTGAAAATAAACAAACCCCAATTGTGTCGAAGGCCTCATCCATCGGTGCCAGCAGGGAGGCGGGCTGACAGCACCCCAGGAGTAATCCCTCCTGCCTCTGTGCTCTGAGGCCACTTTAGTTTTTTGTTTTTTTTTTTAAATGTTTTATTTATTTCTAGGAGAGAGGGAGAGACAGCGTGAGCAGGGGAGGGTCAGAGAGAGAGGGAGTCATAGACTCTGAAACAGGCTCCAGGCTCTGAGCTGGCAGCCAGCACAGAGCCCGACGCGGGGCTGGAACCCACGAACCGCGAGATCATGACCTAAGCGAAAGTCGGACGTTTAACCGACTAAGCCACCCAGGCACCCCACCACTTTAGTTTTTAAGCCGAAAGGTGACTAACGTCAGAGAAGCAGCGCAGGAGTGGGGCGTGAGGGGGCATCACCATCCAGCCTTTGGCACCCAGCCCCCAACCCACACCTCCCCTGCAGAGGCCACTGGACGTGAGGGGGAGACACGCTTTTTTAGATCTCTCCATCTCATTCTCCTCATAAAATCTAGTCTCAAAACCTGTACTTCCGGGAATTGCGTGCCTGAAACGAGGATCTGATGCTGCAAAATCCATCTCTGGTGAGACTTAGACGCGTGAAAGAAAAGGAACTCATTCCACTCGTGTTCCAGGAAGGAGAAAATCAGACACACGCAACACCAGCGAAGGCTGCCGCTGGGGCACCCAGGGCCCTGGAGGCCGCCCCCCACGCGTGTCCCTGAGGCCGCCCGGCGCCCCAGGACCCCCAGGCTGCTCTGGGAACTTGCTCCCGCACTGCCTGTGATCAGTGACAGACTCCCATCGGTGCCTCCCATCTGGTGGGCTCTGCTCATCACCGCACACAAGGTCCAGCAAGGTACCTGATGCACAGGAAGTGCTCAGTAACCACATTAAGTGAACGTAAAAGCAGAAAGAAATTTAGAACACTAAGAAGTGGGGGCGCCTAGGGGGCTCAGCTGGTTGAGGGTCCAACCCTTGATTCCAGCTCAGATCACAGTCACGGTTCGTGGGTGGGATCCAGCCCGAAGCGCATGCTGATAGCGGGGAGCCTGCTTGGGATTGCCTCTCTCTCCCTCTCCCGGTGCCCCTTCCCCACTCTCACTCACTCTTTCTCAGAATAAACTGTTAAAAAATTAAGAAGAAAACAAAACACTAAACTAAAAAGCCACTGCATGGAATGCTATTGGGTGCGAAAAGGAAATGAGCTACGCAGCCATGAAAAGTCAAGAAGAACCGGAGATACACAGAGCTACGCGAGAGAAGCCAATCTAAAAAGGCTACATGCTGTGTGCACCCAAGCCTGTGATTCTGGAAAAGACAAAACAACGGGGACAATACAGAGATGTGTGGTCACCAGGAGTGTGGGGGGAGGAACGGATGAGCAGACGGAGCACAGGGCACGTTTGGGTCTGTGACTCTGCTCTGGACAAGATCACAGTGGTGGATACACATCATTGCACGTCTGTCCAAACCTGCAGACCACACAGCACCAAGAAGGACCCCTGATGGCAACTGGGGACTCGGGGGACAAGGACACGTGGAAGTAGGCTGTCGACTGCGACAAATGCACAGCTCTGGTGCCAGGTCGACGGTGGGGAAACTGCAGCGGGGGAGGGGGGTCGTGTGGGAAATCACTATGCTTTCTGGTCACCTTTGCCGTGAATCTAAAACTGCTCTAAAAACACACTTTATTGAAAACGAGAAAGCGCCCCCACCCCGCCCCTCACCTGCCCGTCATGCCTGCGCTTCTTCATGAACTGGGTGATGCACATGCTGCCCGCTGACTTCCTCTTCAGCGATACGGGTGTGCCCTGGCCGGGCCCCGCGGCCGGGGAGCTGCCACTGTCCTCCCTGGTGGCCGAGGGCACCGTGGTGACGTAACTCCACTGGCACGGCACGGGCAGGTGCTCCTGATCGAAGCTCTTCAGCACCTGCGGGTGGACGTACCAGCACATCCTGAAGTCAGGCCTCTTCTCGTACACTGAGTTCTCAGAAATGATCCGTTTGAGCCTCGCCTTGGAGGGCACGGCGGCGTCCTCACTGCCAGTGGGAGTCTGTGGGCGGGAAGAGCCGGGGCTCGGCGGGCTGGCGGAGCTGCTGTCGGGACTGCCCGCGTCCTTGCCGAGCAGCCCGCGGCGGCAGCACTCCTGGAACTCCCGGATGATCACCTTGCTTCCGTTCACGTTCCCGTGCAGCAGCGGGAGCAGCTGGGCCAAGACTGGCAGAGGGGAGGGAACACGGGAGAGAGAGAACAAACATCGCATGCTGCTCCCCGATCTGTCACCAAGTCAAGACACAGTTTCCAGATGGCCTTTTTAATTAAAAAACAAACAAACAAAAAAACACAACCACCCCACAACTTTTTTTTTTTTTTTAAGCAGGCCCCACACCCAGTGTGGACCCCAATGCAGGGCTTGAACTCACAACCCTGAGATCAAGAACTGAGCAGAGACCGAATCGGATGCTTAATGACTGAGGCCCAGTTGCCCTGAGGGTGGCCTTCTAAGGGCAGGTTTAAGACGAGCGCAGTAGCCGCAGAGAAGTCTGTGAAGGCCTGCCTCTCTCTTGCAGCGGGTTTCTCTGGCTGAACTATCAGGCCTCACGCTACGCCCCTGTCCCTCCTCCGTGCTCCCCTGCCGAGCCGCGGGGCCTCCCCTGGCTGTGAAGGGGAGGCACAGCTGACGGGGCGCGCGGCCTTGGCCGGGTGCTCTGGGGAAGTGCACTACCTGAACGGCTGCCCTGCGTGGCTGTGCGCGGTCTTCTGTTTTCTGTTCAAAGACCTTCTACATTTACGGTTTTTTAAAAAATGTTATTTCTTTTTTTTTAATTTTTAAAAAGTTTTATTTATTTCTGAGAGAGAGAGAGAGAGAGAGACAGCGTGAGCAGGGGAGGGTCAGAGAGAGAGGGAGACACAGAATCTGAAGCAGCTCCAGGCCCTGAGCTGTCAGCACAGAGCCCGACGCGGGGCTCGAACCCACGAACCCCGAGATTGTGACCTGAGCTGAAGCCGGACGCTCAACCGAGCCCCCCAGGCGCCCCAAAGACCTTCTACGTTTTAATCCAAACACCTAATAAAGTCTCCTGGGCCCGGGACAGCAGGGAGCCCGATCCCCTCCCCTTCCGCCAGACGCTGGCACTCACTCTGCTGGTCTCTCTTCTCTCGTTTGGAGGCCTTGGGCGTCTGCTCCTCCTCGGACGGCACCGTTTCCAGGAGGCAGGCCGTGAACTGCTGCAGCACCTTTAGGTCGGCACCACCATCCTTGTCGGCCGCCCAGATGCAGCCGATCTTCACGGGCTGCAGCACGCGGAACCTCTTCCCCTTGGCCAAAAACTCGTCCCACTCTTTGGCCTTCAGTTTTTGGCGAACCTTGTGGTTCTCTGGGTCGGCACACTCCTTGCAGGTTGGAGAACAGTGCTTACTCGGGGTCCCCGGGGGCCCGTGCCCTCTCATGCCGCCTCCGGAATGGTGAGAGGGAAGAGCGTGCTGGGGCAGGGCACCCTGGGGCCCCACCGCGTCCCGCAGGCCTCTTCTAATGCTATAGTGACCGACACGCATGCCATTTGCCATGTGGAAGCATCCTCTCTGGTCATGACTGGCAAGTCTCAGCTATTATTCTAATGTCACCAGTAAGCCTCTCAAGGCCAGTCTGGATTTCCTGGTGAGCGTGGCATGCCAGGGCCATCAAATCACCACCCCCAAATCCCATGCCCAGATCAACGGATGGGCCCAGGCCCTTCCACGCCAGGTGCAGCTCCATTGTCTAACCCCAGGGAGCCCGTGGTCACCTCGGACACGCCTACCCCTCCAGTCCGACTTGGACACACAAAAGCACCCCAGGCATGGCCACACTTGTCTGTTCGTCCACAGCCCAGAGACTGGTCTGGAAAGTTGGTGGTGGGGGTTCAGGGCTAACTCCCAGGGCCACGGCGGCCCCTTCGGGAGAGATGGAAAAGTCCTAGATTTCATTTTGGGCGATGGATTTATAAATGCCAATTGTTAAAGTTCACTGCACTCAATGATTCAAATCTGTATGGTTTTTGGTAAGTTCATACCTCAGCTAAGAAAATTTAAAAAGAATCAAAGTGGTTTAGTGCTCTGACCCGCAAACCTCAGGGCACCAGCGTCACAGCCCCCAGGCTGGCAGCCACCAAGCTGGTGCCCAGCCCAGCCTTCTCAGGGACGATCACCTCCCTGCTCACTCCCTTACCTCAGTGACTCCCTCATCCTCAGATAGGTACCCATGGGGTACGAAAAAACCATCATCCTCATCTTCATCCTCTCCCACTTCGTCATCATCATCCTCAAAAAGAAAAAAAAGGACGTTCATAACACGTAGCAACAGAATATCTACTTTGCTCAGAACGTGAGCCTGCGAACACCTAACAGACACTCTTCTGGACAGTGCAAGGACCGGGAGAAACTTGGTGGCCCAACCCCAGTAGCTGACAGCGGGCCGGGGTCAGGTACCACACGGCGAGCGAAGCCACCCAGATGTGAGACGGAGGGGCAGGGGTCATCAAGTAAGGGTTCCTAAGACAAGGTAGAAGCCTGGACGTTACACACGCCTGAAACTTTCAGACGACACCATGGGTCGAACAGAGCCTATACGTGAGTGGACTCAGCCCGGGGCCTGCCTTCTGGGTGAAGCCTGAACCGGTGCGGGCTGGCGCTCACCCCCTCACTGTGGGACAGGGACTCTCCCGGCTCCTCCTCTTCCCACTCCTCGTCACTGTCCACCTCGTAGTCCAGGAGCTTCTGAGAAAACAAAGACACGGAACGTCAGGCACGGCTGTCTTTCAGGGCTGGCAGAGCAGAAAAGCTACAATACGCGTGGAATCCAGGAGACCAGTGTGAAAAAGGCAAAACGAGAAGGAAACACGGGCCGGTGTGCCGGGACCATCCGCCCGTCTGCCACGTGCTCACCTTGTCTTGCGCCCAGGGGTCCCTTGGGTGGATGACAGTCGTCTTCTTATTCCACGTCCCCCAGTACGCCGGGCGGTGATTCTCGGAAAACTGCAGGAGCTTCATCCTGCCAAACTTCTTCCTGTCAGGAACGCCGTCCACCTTGCCGCTCTCCACGATCACCACATCGCTGGGGGAGCCACCAAACTCAGTAACGTGCCTCCCCCACGACGTGCCCGTTTGCCACCCGAGCTTCTCAAGGAAGCAGGCCGTAAACATCACAAAGATGGGTAACCACCTGCTCCCAAGAAAGCTAAGGAACATTATTCCAGGGACATGAAGCCAAGACGGAGGGAGGAACAAGACTGCTAAGTGCTGGCCCAGCAGTTACAGAAGCAGGGCTGCGGAGGGGACGCAGAGCGACCAGAACAGGGAAACGCCCATCCGGGGAGCGCGGGAACAGGACACGGGACCCCCGCCCGGGGAGCGCGGGAACGGGAGACACGACCCCTGCCCGGAGGGCCCGGGAACAGGACACGGGACCCCCGCCCGGAGGGCCCTGGAACAGGACAGGGATGCGCACTCCACAGCAGCAGCTGCCTGCAAGTCCACTGCACACAGGACGCCAGAAGAGAGACAAGTGGCCCAAAGCCAAGCCAGCAGCAGCCCAGAAGCCAGGGCTGTGTCCCGGGCCGCTTCCCAGACTCTCCACCTGCGCTCTGACTTCACCAACAGGCAGAGGACTGTCTCCCTGGCCACGAACCTGTTATAGATGTCCGTGCTTCGGTTTGAAGCCACGGTGGGTCCAGAGCTGAGGGGCTGCCGGCCTTTCAGATCTTTCAGGAAGGAGAATTCACCATTCTGCTGCTGAAGGAGCTGGTCCAGCTGATCGCAGAGGTCCTGGTCGAAGGCAGTCCGAAACCGAGGGGCAAGAACCATGTGCTCTTTAATTTCAAAAGGGGCAAACTTCCCACAAGAGCCAGCCAGGGTCTGAAACGGAGAAGAGGGCATGACGGCGCCGCCGTGCGCTGGGACGGCCCCTCGGCAGCGGCAGGGAAGAGCCAGACACACAGCACAAGGCTCCCCAGATCCCTCCAGCTTGGGAGGCCCCAGGGCACACACCAAAGGCTACATGCCACATGACGTCACCAATACAGATTTCTAGAAAAGGCAAAACTACAAGGTCAGAGGTCACATGAGTAGTTGCCAGGGGCTGGGAAGTGGGGAGGAGGCTGTGGACTCTAAGGGAGCCGTATGGGGTAAGAGAAATACTCTAGATCTGGATTAAGGTGCTGTAGAATCCCACACATTGTCACACTCACTGAATGGGAGTTTTCACTATAAACACCTGAATATACATGGCTCTTTAAAAAATAGTGGTCAGGGGCGCCTGGGGGGCTCAATTGGTTTAGCGTCCAACTTCAGCTCAGGTCATGATCTCACCATTCCAGATTTCAAGCTCTGTGTCGGGCTCTGTGCTGACAGCTCAGAGCCTGGAGCCTGTTTCAGATTCTGTGTCTACCTCTCTCTCTGCCCCTCCCACACTCACACTGTTTCTCTCTCAAAAATAAACAAACATTAAAAAAAAAAATTTTTTTAAGTAGCGGTGGGCGGGGGGGCGCCTCTGGGTGGCTCAGTCGGTTGAGTGTCCAATTCTTGGTATCAGTTCGGGTCAGGATCTCATGGCTCATGGGATAGAGTCCTGTGATGGGTTCTGCACTGAAAGCTACAGAGCCTGCTTGGGATTCTCTCTTCCTCTCTTTCTGCACCTCCCCTGCTCATGCATGCACACTCTCTCTCTCAAGATAAAAAATAAGTAAAAGTAATAAACTTTTAAAAAAATTAAAATAAAAAGTAAGAAGAAGGTGGGGGCGAGAAATGAGAGCAAAAATCCCAGCTGAGGAAACTGAGGTCCAGGAGAGGGACTGTGCCCAGAGTCGCACCATAACCTGCCTTACGGCCTGGAGCCCATCCCCACACTGAAGGCTGCTGTGGACCTGACACGTCAGTGTCTGTGTCCAAAGAATCATCCACTGTAAATTCTGGTGGCCTTGCTGTCCCTTCTCAGAGCCCCTTCAGCAGCAGCAATGTGTGTGCCAGTGGGCCCCAGAGCTGGCAGCACTCGAGGACATGGGCGGTGGGGAGGAGAGTCCACGTCTAGGGCTTTTGTGGAAGAAAGCCAGCCTTCAGCCTCACTGAAGAAAGGGCGCTGTGGCCGGAGGCTTCATCACGGCCGCGTAGCAGGCTGTCCAGGGGCTGCCCACGCCTGGCTGAGGGGTGCTCTGGGGTGGGACCCAGGCTCCATGATTCTGTAAAGCTCTCTCGTGATTCCGACTCACAGCCCAAGGTAAGAAGCGGCAGACTGCCCACCTCACTAATGAACACGTGCTGGGACGCCGGGTACCACAGGCCAGAGTTAGGGCCGTGCCCCACATGACAGCCACAGAGAGCAGCCACGCTAAGGGACCACGCATTGAAAAAACAAGAGGCAAAAAGAAAAACAAAAAAGCCATAAATAAGCAAAAAGCAAAATGAAAACAAACTGGGAAAGAAAATGTTTGTCTCCGGCCACTGGACACACAAGGCTTTGAAACCACACGCAAACTGCCATGAAAAATTTAAAATGTTGACACTGAAGAGAAAGACTTCTGTACAACAGAAGACGCCGTGAACAGGCTAGACGGCAGGTAACAGACTGAGAGGCAGTATCTGTCGTGTGTGTCACCAAGAATGAGAATCCTGGCTGTGTAAGCAGCTCTTAGAGGTCAGAGGAAAAGCCAACCATGCAGAAAAATAGGTAAAAAATAGGAATATTTCACAGAAGAAAATGGTAAACAAAAAACGATGTCTAAGTAGAATAAAAGAAAAACGTAAAGTAAAAAAGGGTATCAATTTCTTTTTACCCATTGGGTTAGTGAAGTTAAAAAAAAAAAAACACATCACATTCTGTGCTGGTGGAAGGTAGGGACCAGCATGTGTCCCCACACCGCTAAGCACGGACATCGGCGCTTTGTGCTGGGAGGGCACCTGGACAGGAAGTAATAGGATTCCGCCCGAGGGCTTATCTGGGGATGGAGCATCTGGCCCGTGTCCAGGTGGCTGTCGGCACATGTGCAGAGAGGAGTATTAGTGACACTCCGTGTGCCCCTAATGGGGCATCGACAGGGCAATGGACATATAAACCATGACGCCATCCATACTATGAAAGGGTTGCAGCAACAGAAAGCACACAGCTGACCCAAGCGTACCTGCACGGCAACAATTCGAGATGCGGCTACGAAATCAAAGCAGGGACATGACAGACTCATGGTTTATTACATGTATAAACAGACAAACATATGAAGGGATGTAAACGCAGAGAAAGCTTTAGATGGACACCCTTGCACTGGGGGGGATGGGTTCCCCCGGAGCATGGAGGGAGGGGGACGTGAGGAAGTCTGCGGTCTCTGAAAGCAGACACTGGTAGACGTGACAGATGCCAGGCTGAGGGAGCAGAATTCTAAACTGTTGTTTCATGCTTAACGTTGCCTCCCATCTGGAGCATCAAGCCCATGGGGGTGAGGACTGGGTCTTCTCGGACATCCTCCCCCACAGCTGCTGCGGCAAAACCGTTTAGGAAGCAACCTCCCAACACCTGGCAGTATTTTAGCCAAACTGCCACTCTTCACCTTTTCAAGGACACGGTGAGTGACAAAATAGCGAGCCTCCAGATTCTACCAGAAATAAACGCTCCCTCCAGTAGGCAAGCAGGGACTTCCTCTCAATGAAAGGGAAGCTAGCTGATCAGAAGATACCCTTTTATTTTTCAAAGAGGGGGAGCATGACAAAGACAAAAAGCCAAGCCAGAGGAGGCCGGTTGCTCACCTTGGGGGCCTGCGGGGTCTTTGGTTTCTGAAAGAACCTGGTGATCTCAGCCTTCTCCGCTTTAATGCGCTGCAACGGAAGAGAAGGTGAGCACGAAGGAACGGAGAGAAGCAGTGTGTCTGAAAACGTGCCGAAGGCCCCCGGAACGGGAGTCCCGGCACTCTGAACTTGAAAGCATTACTTTGAAGCCGGCTCTCGAAACCCACCGACCCCACCCCCAGCCAGGCATCGGCCCATCTCCACATGAGGCGCGCAGTACGGGGAACCTGCCGCCACCGGAGGGCATGTGCACACGCGGCACTCCCCGCGAGGGCCACCTGGCTGCCCGAGACCAAGGGACAGCGGGCTGACCGAGCCCAGCATTCCCGGCAGAGCGGCCCACCTTCTCCTCTTCCCGCAACCGTTTTTCCTCTTCCTTTTTCCTCTTCTCCTCCAGCTTCGCCCTGGGAGACAGGAAGCACAGCTCCAGCCCGGGGCAGGGGCGCGGGCGCACCCCGAGTCAGCCTGGGCTGCCGGCAGCAGCGGGAGTGCCCCCCCCCCCCAGGCACCCGCCCCCCAGCCCCTCCTGCCGCTCCTTGCGCCGCTCCTCCTTGCGCCGCTGCTTCTCCGCCTTTTCCTTCTCGTCCTTCTCCCTCTTCTCGCGCCTCTCCTTCTCCTTCAGCTCCTTCTCCTCCTCCTTCTTCTTCTTGGCTTCTTCCTTGGCCCGCTTGGCCTCCTCCTTCAGCTTCTCCTTTTCTTCTTTCTCCGCCCTCAGCTTGAGCTGCTTGCCCAGGCGCTCCTTGTCCTGCGGCCGAGAGACGAGGCTCGGCTGAGCCCGCGCACCAGCCGCCCCCCCCTGCTGCCTGCGCGGGGACACCGGTGAGGCCCCCGGCTAGCTGCCAGCGGTCTTGCTGGCAATTTGAAGTAAGAGCCTTTCTGTGCCCAGGGGAGGGGGAGTCGCTCAACAGGTGGAGCGTCAGACCTCAGCTTAAGGCATGATCTCACGGTTTGTGGGTTCGAGCCTCGTGTTAGGATCTGTGCTACAGCTCAGAGCCTAGAGCTGCTTCGGATTCTGTGTCTCCCTCGCTCTCTGCCCCTCCCCCACTCACACTGCTTCTTTCTCTCAAAAATAACATTTAAAAATTAAAATAAAAAATAAAAAAGAACTACCTCCAGGCTACCCACTGTTAGGCCTGAACTGCATTTATTTAATCAGAAAAGAGAAACACCTATAGGTTCTGCTTCTCTATCTTTATTTATTTTTTAAATGTTTTATTTATTTCTAGGAGAGAGAGAGAGAGAGACAGTGTGAGCAGGGGAGGGTCAGAGAGAGAGGGAGTCACAGACTGAAACAGGCTCCAGGCTCTGAGCTGGCAGTCAGCACAGAGCCCGACGCGGGGCTCGAACCCACGAACCGCGAGATCATGACTTAAGCGAAAGTCGGACGCTTAACCAACTAAGCCACCCAGGTGCCCCTGCTTCTCTATCTTTATTTATTTTATTTTTAAATGTTTTATTTCTAGGAGAGAGAGAGACAGTGTGAGCAGGGGAGGGTCAGAGAGGGAGTCACAGACCGAAACAGGCTCCAGGCTCTGAGCTGGCAGTCAGCACAGAGCCCGACGCGGGGCTCGAACCCACGAACCGCGAGATCATGACCCAAGCAAAAGTCGGACGCTTAACCGACTAAGCCACCTGGGCGCCCCTGCTTCTCTATCTTTAAAACAAAAGCATTTTTCTTCTTATCCCCCCAAAATCATATACGATCATAGGGTTTATTTTTTTTTCCTCTGAAATGAAAAATCGGGATGGGGCACCAGGAATGTGCTAAATGAGGGGGAAATAAATGAAAACAAACAGTAAAAGCAAAAACTGACTTTGTTTTATCTTTACATCAGTTCCTCATTCCAAACAGCTGGTACGTGGCCTGATGTCTGTGCTATTATACAACCTTGGATTTCCCCCAGAGAGGCTGCCCGGCCGGACACACAGGTGCTCCCTTCTGCCACAGCACCGGGTCACTTTCAAGGCCCACGTTCATCAGAAATGGGTGTCCCGGGGGCGCCTGGGTGGCTCAGTCGGTTAAGCGTCTGACTTCGGCTCAGGTCATGATCTCGCGGTTCATGGGTTCGAGCCCCACGTCGGGCTCTGTGCTGACAGCCAGCTCAAAGCCTGGAGCCTGTTTCAGTCTGTGACTCCCTCTCTCTCTGACCCTCCCCTGCTCACACTGTCTCTCTCTCTCAGAAATAAATAAAACATTTAAAAAAAAAAAAGAAAAGAGGGGCGCCTGGGTGGCTTAGTCGGTTAAGCGTCCAACTTTCACTTAGGTCATGATCTCGCAGTTCGTGGGTTCGAGGCCCGCATTGGGCCCTGTGCTGACTGCCAGCTCGGAGCCTGGAGCCTGTTTCAGTCTGTGACTCCCTCTCTCTCTGACCCTCCCCTGCTCACGCTGTCTCTCTCTCTCCTAGAAATAAATAAAACATTTAAAAAAAAAAAAAGAAAAGAAAAGAAATGGGCATCCCGGCATTAGGAGCCCGGCAGCTCAGCTTTCGTCAGGCCCTATGACTACGCCCTTATCTCTAGACAGTACCCTACCCTCTGCCCCGAGGAATGTCTGGACTGTTCCAGTCCCCACAGGGTATCCTCTGCAGCTTCCTGTGACCCACAGGACACTTGAGGAAGGAGCGTCTGCAAGGTGGTGCACTGCTTCTCATCACTAAGGAAGGCAGATGGCTTCTGGAAACCAGTCATACCGGAGCCCCGCCTCCATTCCCACCCCACGCGAGCCCGTCTCGGAGATTCCAACAAAGAATGAGATTAACACTAAAAACATCATCAAAATCTGACCTACAAAAATTGAGTGCCGCCCATGAGGCGGACGGCACAGAAGCAGCCAGTGAGCACACGGCCCAGTGTATCGTCGCCCCTTCTGTGAGCTGGCGTCAGGGCAGAGGCCTACTGGCCCTCTCTGCTCTTCACAGCAATGAGAAAAAAGTGCTCTGCTTTGCAGTGTGTGACATGAGGTGACCCCGACAACAAAAAGGAATGCTGCACAATAGTCACCCATCTAGTGTCACGGCCACCAAACCGGCACAGCACGCGGGAAGGGGCCTGGGATGCAGGGAAAGGGACTGGGTCCTTTGGAAGGCAACTCTCCAGACGGTGGAAATAATGATAATAATAAGAGCAAAGCTTGGAAAAGTCTACGAGCAAAAGCCACACGTCCCAGGGCCCGGTCGTGCGAAACGAAGCCAGCGTCAGTGCTGGTCCGGTCAAGCAGGGAGGGCAGCAGGACCTTGCTTACTGTTTAACGCAGGAAGCACAGGCTAACATTCTACTTCAGGGAAAAGGTCTTACTCTTTGCAGTCTGAGCTTGTCCTTCTCTGCAGACGCTTTGACCAGTTTCTTTGTTATCTGAAACGAGAGACATCTCTGTCAACATGGGCTGTTCCAGCCCTACATCATATAGAATATATCACACACTTCTTTGGGCAAAAAAGAGAAGGGGGGATGCGGATAAGGGACTCACACGATTAAGAACTTCTTTATGAAAAAACTACACTTTATGAAAAAACTGTGACCAGTTTCCACTAAATAGAACCAAAACACTGAAATGTCCCTGTGAGGTCGTGACCTCCACTGAACATGCACATGCATGCATCTGGGGGGAAGACTGAGGAGACAGATGAGAAAAACGAAGGGGCTCAAGCATAAGAAAAACAGGCAGGCACAAAAGTAAACGCAGTGGACAGCCAGGAGGTGACACGGAGTACAAGGTTTGTGACAGAGGATGTACCCCGTCCAAAAGGGATGGAGCTCTTACTGGACTGCAGCCCCGCAGCTTTCCAAGAGCAGCCAAAATTGGGAATTTTATTTAAATTTCAGAGGTAGTGTCTAAAAATTAACACTGTGTGAATTAAATCAAACACATCTATGGGCTGGATTCCCACAATTTGTACTCTCTGCCTAGTGCAGCTTCTAGAACATGGAGTAAATGTTCAGGAAAAAGCTCGGCTTCAGAGGCAGGGGCCCGATCCAGGCCTCCTGTGCCCCAGGACACGACATTCCCTATGGCTCTGCTGCAAAGGGAGCCTGGGCTGGAAGGACCCACGCAGGCGCCCTGCTGGGTTCAGTCACCACGCTGGCGGCGTGGCCTCAGGAAGGGGTGGGTATGAGCAAGTTCAGACTACTGGCCTTCAGACTACTATGCCATCTCCAGAGCAGGGAATCCTGAAAACCAGACCGCCAGCTGGGAGAGCAGGGGAGGGAGAGCTCGGGCCGAAAAGGCAGTAACTCCCCAGGCTCCTTTGAGACTCAGAGAGGCAGCCAAGAAATGGGACCGGATGACATGGGGCTGAAAACCCAAAGGCCCCTTTCTCTTGAAAGGCTCTGACACACTGACCAAACTGCGGAGCGATGATTTCATTTGGGAAAGTCCAACCCTCTTCCAGAATAAGGCTTACATACTAACACATTCAAGAAGACATCCTTCTCTTTTGGATTACATCATCCCTTAGGAGATGTCCGAGCAGAGTCATGAAAGCCATGTGCCGGCAGGACCTCGCCCAGCACCGACACTGTGCTCGAGCCCATCTGCACTACGCATGTACCAGCACAAATGCCAAGTTACCAAAGCGTTTTTACCAAGGGCTTAAGAAAAAGCATCTGCCTTCTCCAGAGTACACTTTGCCTGCCAGGCCTGTGGTCTCACCCCCACCGTAAAGGGCTGAGCAGCAGAATCTACAAGTTGCTCCATGTGTTGTCCTACGCGCTCACATCTGCAGTACCGAACGTGACCTACAGACCCGTGCGAGGGCGCCTGGGGAAGCACATATGATCAGTCTTGCCCACACTTGGTGAGCTTCCGCAGGACCCCCAGAGGCCGCCCAACGACGTCCAGCAGTCAGAGCAATTATGACTTCATGCACGACCCGGGTGCATTGCTTCCCTGGACACTCGGGGACCTTACTGGTCTGCTATAATGTTATCTGCTTGATACCTGGCCCAAGTGCTCACGGAACTCTCTCCAAGTCTAGGCCGTACGTGTTACCTGACTGGAACTCAGCTGCCAAAAACAAGATCCAAGATCCCAGAAGGAAGCTGAAATACACACACCAATGATCCCACGCCGTCAAGACTAATTTCACTAGTGCATGAACATTTGTGTACTTGACTCGCAGGATCCTCTCCGAGCCACCGGCTCTGATTTTACATACAGGGACACCTCATTTCTTAGCTCCGAAGCAGCAGTGAATGAGGTGTGCAGTAGTGGGGATGCAGCGGGAGCAGCTAGAACCCTGGCCACAGGGAACCAGGGGGCACAGCAGTGAGGAAGCGATACAACCCAGCCCAGTCCGGCCACAGCGGAGGGCAAGCAGGCAAAAATTCCCTCAGTGCGTTCCTGGGAGCTCACAATTCTACTCAACGGCAGCCCAAGGAAACACGTAGAAGGAAGCACATTACAATCATCCTGTCAAGGCTGAGAATGAGAGAAACAGAAACACCCACCACCGAGAAGGAGTCTGTGGACTGCATCTTGTCCCCATGAGAGGCAGAGGATTTGGCAGCTAACAAGAGACCCATCTTCCCAGCCAGGTATTTCAGGCCCCAGAATGAGAAAGAAACATACTTGCAGCACAACAGCTCAGGTAAGGAAACAAAAATGTTACGGTGTATTCCCAGGGGAGGCCTCAGTACACCACACAGACAATATAAAATGACAGCCTCCCGCAGAGGATTGTCATGCTTCTGTTAGGTTTAAAAAAAATTTTTTTAATGTTTTATTTATTTCTGAGAGAGAGAGAGAGAGAGACAGCGTGAGCAGGGGCGGCGCAGAGAGAGAGGGAGACACAGGATGTGAAACAGGCTCCAGGCTCTGAGCCGTCAGCACAGAGCCCGACACGGGACTCGAACCCACAAACCATGAGATCATGACCTGAGCTTAAGTCGGATCTTCAACTGACTGAGCCACCCAGGCGGCCCCCCCCGTTACGTTTTTTAAACATGGAGAACTTAATATGCGTATACCTTAAATTCTGCAGGGGAAAGTCCCAGTGATCTGGGTTTGTTTGTATAGACACAAAGATTCCAGTAATACAGCTGTGTCAGCACCATCGATTACGGACACGTGATCTCGACTCTCCAGTAAAGCAGAGGATCAATTACACAGTTAAAATGCAAACAAACTTGAGAAATGGTTCTATCCCAAATGCTAAAACACTCTACTGCTAAATAGCAACTGTTTGGCTAGTTTCTGGCGAGTAATCTGACCCTGGATTACTTAAAATAGGTGTTCGTAAATAACTGTTTTTCAAAGCAAGATTCTCTAGAACCCTGAGTACCTAACAAAACAAAGACAACACAAAAACCACAACCGAATGAAGCTCTCGGGGTGGACTACATCAGACTCCCTGGAACAGACAGCAGGATCTGCATTTTAAGAAGTTCCCCGACAGGGAAAACACACACACACACACACACACACACACACACACACACACTCTCTCTCTCTCTCTCTCTCTCTCTCTCTCTCTCTCTCTCTCCAGGACCAGTGAATGCCTAGGGATTCCAATGCAGAAATACTATAGTACCAAGGCCAGGAATAATAGAGCCAAATAAAACCCAACACGTTACACAGTGATATGAAGCATGTAAGCTTCCAATGAGCTTCTACCTACGACTCAGAAAGGACATGGAGAGACAAAGCGTAAAACCAGAAGTATCCCCCAGACTAATAAGGGTGAGGAGAAACTTGAATTCCTGGGGAAAGTGTTGGATGAACACCAAACACAAAACCAACAAGCAAATCGAGAAGGGGAAGGAGAGAAAGGACACGGCTGTGGGTGTCATCGCAAGTGGTCTGCCTCAGCGGCCCTCCCGGCGCCCAGAGCCTCCCCATGACCACATCATTTTGTTCATCCTTTTGGTGTCAACCACCATCAGGGGGCGCTACTTCCACTCTCGTGATGGACCACCTGTGGGCTGCGGGGGCGATTTTCTGCCCCAGGCTCTGGGGTCATCCAAACCTTGGCCGCTCAGGGGTACATCATTTGCAAAGATGTGCAATAATGTTGCCTTCTGGAGCATTTCAAACGTGCAAGTCTGTGTTCAGAGTCAGACCGAGCCTCTCAGGTGACGGGCGTGCTAGCCGGGCTCACGCAGCTGTCCGGAGTGCCATGCAGGCCACCAGGCAGAAACTAAGTTGTGTCGTGACAATGTCTGACTGTGCCACTTCCCGATTCTCGGGCTTTGCTATGGGAATAAAAACAAACCTAAAAGATGAAGCGATTCAGAGGAATGCAAACACGTGTATGCGTCCCGGTCTCGGGGCCAGCTCGCTGCGCCATATCTGGGGACGGTGTTTCCGCGAAGCAGCGGCCTGGAAGGATTCCAAGCAACTGGCTGAACCAAACAAGATGGCTGACGACAAAAAGAGACTTCGCCCCTGATTCTCAGAGTCTGGATAACGGCTCAGGTGGAAGTTTAAAAATGCACATCTATCTGCAACATTTAGAAACTTAGAAGAAAAAAAGACTGCTCCACTTTTGATATTTTGAAACCTAAAGTGAAAGCAATTTTTTTTCTTTTCTCCTGCATTCCTCAGGATATAAACGATGTGAAATCATCTAGAAAAATAATTTTTCCCTTAGAGATCAAAGTTCAGAAAGTGAGTGAGGTCAAATCAAGTAAGTAGAGACTGAATGATCCAACCAGAATCCAATTTACATTAAAAAACCAAGGCGGGGGAGGGAGAGCCCGGGTGGCTCAGTTGTTTGAATGTCTACTCGACTTCCGGTCAGGTCAGGCTCTCAAGGTTCCTGGGATCAAGCCCCAAGCTCCGCGGTAGGCTCTGCGCTGAGAGCACAGGGCCTGCTTGGGATTCTCCCCTCCTTTCTCTGTCCCTCCCCCACTTGCACTTTTTCTCTCTCTTTCAAAATAAATAAGTAAAAACATTAAAAAAAAAAAAAACATGGGGCGCCTGGGTGGCTTAGTCGGTTAAGCATCCGACTTTCGCTTAGGTCATGAACTCGCGGTTCGTGGGCTCGAGCCCCGCGTCGGGCTCTGTGCTGACTGCCAGCTCAGAGCCTGGAGCCTGTTTCAGAGTCTGTGTCTCCCTCTCTGACCCTCCCCTGCTCGCGCTGTCTCTCTCTCTCTCCTAGAAATAAATAAAAAACATTAAAACAAAAACAAAAACAAAAAGACCGAGGGGGGCCTGGCGGGCCCAGTGGGTGGGATGTGTGACTCTTACAAGTGGGCCTTACTTAAAACAAAGAAAAACAAAAGCCTAATGTAAACAAAAATCCCACCAATTCAAGAACAACCCCCCAAAAACCCAAAACAAAGGAACGCTGTTAAACACACTTCTGGATTCTTGACTGATACTATCAGTTTCAACCACAAGACCCTACGGGCAGATGAGAACAGAGGCCGCCGTCATCACAAGCAGTGACACAAACGGGTGCTTCAAGTCACCCTTCTGTGGTCCGTAAAAATGGTGCCACATTTTCCTTTTGCTCTTGTTGCTCTGGGTGAGGTTTCTTGGGGGTGGGGGGGCTAGGCGGGTGGGGGCTGACCCTACAGAACCTCCATTTCATTCTTCCCATGGCCTCGGGGACTCTCCACGAATGCTGACTGACCCCTTACACGGCGGTGTCAGAACAGGAAGAAATGGAGGGAGCCAACGTGTGACATGAGGGTCATGGCTGCCTGCTTACCGCCGTCCCCCGCTGAAACTGCTGCGGTACCAGCAGCGTCCGTCACGTGTGAACATTCATGGCTACCGAGAGGGCGGCTCACGGAAGGCACCTGACACGCTGGTGGCTAGCAGCCACCACCCAACACCCCTAATGGTTTCAGAAAGGGCAAGAACTCCGCGTCCGCGTGCGGCCCCACCCACTTGGCCACTAAGCACCCGGGTGGCACGGGTGGCACGGCAGCCCCAGGCGACTCCGGTCGGCAAGGCCACGCTGGCACTCGGCAGAGATACTTACTCTGCGGATAGGTGTGGAGGTGGGGAAGGGTCCGGGACCGCCGAAACGCTTTTTGGGAGCACACTGCCCCTCAGGCGAGCTGGCCGGAGGAGAAGAAGCCCCGGACGAGGGGCTAAGAACAGAGTCTTCCTCAGGGCTGGACTCAGGCATCTCGCCATCAGGGGGCCCGCCCCGGGGTGCAGGTGCCATGGGAGACAAGGCTCGGGGAGGCTTTGCAGCCAGGATGTCCTCCAAGACCACCACGGGCACCTTCCCTTTGAACAGGATGCCCCTGGCGCCACTCCAGCCGTCCTGGTCCTTCTCGGAGCGTGTTCTCGGAGCCGCCGTCGGCTCGGGGCAGCTCTGAGGGGGGCCCTCCTGCCCGTCTCCGCTCGTCTCCGCACCACCGGAAACAGCACCCTCCTTCTCCGCTTTACATGGAATGTCCAAAAGGGTCTCTTCAGGACACGCCAGCTCGTCCTCCATACTGGCCTCCAGCAGCCCTCGCTCCCCTCTGGCTTCCGCTCTGACCCCACTTACGGCCTCCTCGGAGGGAGAGGCTGCAGACTTTAGTTTTCTATGGGCCACGACACCATCTAGCTGGTCGCTCAAGTCCTCTGTCAAATCAACGATGACCATGGTCTGGTCAAGACTGGTTTTGACTCCACTTCTTAAAAAGGTGTCTAAGGGACCTTTCCCATTGACAAGTTTTGGACTAAAATCTATGTCAGAACCCATATGACAGCTGTTGTCCAAGTTGTCCAAAGAGGTCTCGAGATCAGGGACCCGACTCTGTGCAGGAGCACCCTCAGGGCTCCTCGTGTCATCCGTCCCGTCCTCACTCTTCTCCTTTGTGACAAGGTTCAGGCGCTTGAAGGGCAGACGAGCTGAAACAGAGAGGGCCGTCGTTACAGAGGAAGGGTGGGGAGCAGCAGCCCATCAGCACTTTGATATTCCACATGCTCAACAAGTAGCAGCCTTGCTGGGCTTGAGCTGGGGCTGAGGGGATTTCTCTAGAAAACACTCCTGTCCTCGGGGCCACAGGGGCCCCTGCCCCTACTCCCCTCACCCCAGACCCTGCTGCCCTCAACAACCAAACTTGCAATCTGTCATCATGGGAGGAGGGAAGCAGCCACAGGGGAATCAAATACTGAGTTTTAAAAACCAGAAGCCATAGTTCTGTATACGGTCCCGTCTGGCCTGCGGGTAAATACACCGCCCTCTCCCACAAAAGGGCGCGGACGCGTTTCTCTTCCCCGTTTCTCTTCCCGTACACTGGTTCAAGCTGGGACAGGTGCGCCTGCCAGAGAGGATGTCTGGGAAGTCTGGAGATGTCACTGGCTGTCATGACATGGGCGAAGTGACCCGGGACGCCACTAAACTCTACGATATACAGGACAGCCCTGCACTGTGACAAAAATGACAGAAAGTCAATACAGCTGAAGGAGAGAAACCCTGAGAAAGGCAGTGACCACTGGATTTGCTCCTGGGAACCTAAGAAACCAGTAAGCAATCAAATGGGTTTCCTAGCTTCCGAGTGGAAGGTGCAACTCTTTATCTCCGCCCCCCAGTCCCCTTAATGCTCCCACCGAGGACCCCAACAGAAGGCCTCTCCTCCAAGGAAAGTAAAAGTACAACTGAGGAGACAATGAAGGATATAAGTTGGGAACAGTATTTAACCCCTTCCCAGAACGTTACCTTGTATTAACTTCTTGACTGGAAAAGCTGGTCTGTCTTTGCAATCCATGGCTGTGAATAAAAGTGTCAAAGAACAGGTTATTAGAAGTTGGAAATCACGAAGTGGTAAATACATATGCACCACCCAATATGTCCCAAGCGGTTGTCTTGTGGCATTTTTTTTTGGGTCACCCCTACCCCCAGGGCCTTTGGCAATGTTTAGGGAAATTTTTGGTGGTCTTGGGATGGGGGGGGGACATCTAGTGGGTAGAGGACAGAGGTACTGCTAAATATCCTAAAATACAGATAGCATCCATGACAGAATTTTCTGTCCAAAATGTTAATTGGTCGAGAAATTCTGCTCAACACTGTCACATCTTCTCATCTCCTTGGGGCACGTATCACTCTGAAACTTACATTGTTTACTATGTCTCCCTCCTAACAGAAAGCCTATGACAACAGGGTGGTCTATTTCATACTATGTCCTTGGCACTTCACTCAGAACTGGCATGAGTTCAGTAACAGGGACAGCAAAGGGGAACGATGGGGCACTTGCTGGCTCAGTTGTGGGGTATGCAACTCCTGATCTCAGGGTTGCGGGTTCAAGCCCCAGGCTTGGTGTAGAGATTACTTAAGAATAAAATCTTTAAAGGGGCGCCTAGGTGGCTCAGTCGATTAAGCATCCAAATCTTGATTTTGACTCAGGTCGTGATCTCTTGGTTCATGAGATCAAGCCCCAGTTCAGGCTCTGCACCAACCACGCAGAGCCTGCTTGGGATTCTCTCTCTCTCTGCCTCTCCCCTGCTCGCACCGTTGTTTCTCTCTCTCCCGGTTTCAAAATAAATAAAATTTAAAAATAAAATATTTAAATAAACAAAATGGGAATGAGTGGAAAGATGAAAGAAAATACTGCATGACCAGTTTCACCATTAAAGTCCCCAAAATGTTCTCAAATCCAACCCCTCCCTACTACCAACTCTATAAAATCAGAATAGGGCTTATTTTGTTTTAAAATAAGAGTCTATAAACATAAAACACTTTAGAGCATGTTGAGCTTGCCAGGCAGGAGCTGAAGTCCTGTCAGGAAGTAAGGGAGAATGCTTTCCTGCATTTGGAAAAAAAAAATCTCAAGAACAGAATCTGAGAATATCAAAGCTGATACAGAAATGACTGCAAGTAGAACTAAGTCTTTAGGGAAAAATATCCTTAAATCAGTTAGAATAAGTTTAGAAACTGACACCTGCTAGCATATAACTGGCTTGAAAAAAAACTCAGGTTATTTGGGGACAGCCTAGCCCACCCAGGGATCCAGACTGTTCAAAGGGACACGTACAATCCACACGCACTCGTGGGTTGTCACCAATGCTCTTTATTCTGAGACTACACCCCTCCTAATTGTATCTAGCACTTAAACATCCCTTCCTTTTTTGACAGGATGGTCAGAGTAAGTAACGCTTTTTAAACTTTTTGATTAAACATTCTTACGAGATCAGATGACTCAGCCCCAGCTTTATTTATATGAATTTAAGGTCTCCGTGAAATTTCAAAGTCTGGAAACAATCAGAGCAACGGTTCTCAACTAGGGGCGATTCTGCACCCCATCCCCCACCAGGGTCCCCTTAGCAATACTTGGATACATATTTGGTGTCACGATTAGGGGAAAAGGGTTCGTACACGGATCTGATGGGTGGAGGCCATGGGTGCTACTCAACATCCAAGGGTGCACAGGACGGCCCCCAATGTCAACACTGCCCAGGTCGAGAAACCCTGCATTAGACTAGTTGATTTCCTGATCAAGTCCTACCTATCTATCGGGCACCTACGAGGTGCCAAGCATTGCGTCAAGTACTAGGGATACAGTGGGAGTCGAGCAAGGTGGCCAGGCAGTCCCGTCGTCCTCGGTTCGCCATCAAACGTTTCGGAGGCCCTACCAGGTGTCAGGAAGCCCCCTCCCTGGGCTGGGTGGGGGAGGGGAAGACAGGTCTTCACCTTGGCACAGCGGGCAAGCTCAAGAACCCGGGAGTCCCAGCTCCCTGGCAATCCCTCCAGCCGGGCCTCTTACCTGGGCTTGCCCTGAGCCGCAGATGCAGCTGTTCTGGTCCCCGAGCCCGTGGGACCCCCGGCCTCAGTTTCCCCACCCGGCCAGAGGGCCGCTGCACGGGCCAACTTGCTCCGGGGACAGAAACGCACTCGGCAACCTGCAAAGCCAGCCCTTTCGCCTCCCTGGGCCTCAGTCTCCCCTCCTGGCCACAGCGGCCCGTCACCGCGGTGAGCCCTGGAAGGACTTGAGTGACGCAAAAGCGCCGGAGAAAAGAAAAATGGTCGCGGCCGCAACAATAACGTCAAGGAGGGCGCCCTTCGGGTCGCGAATGCCCTCGCTCAGCCTGTAACGGCCGCACCGACCGA
>NW_027527386.1:2014512-2042437 GCF_008692635.1 Crocuta crocuta
GGCCGCGCGGCGATTGGGCGAAGCCGCGTCACGTGACAGCCCGCCTCGGGAAGAAGGGAGCGCCGGGAGCATCCTCGCGAGAGTCGCGGCTTCTATTCCTCCCATGGTTCCCCTATTGATATTCCCGCGGAGGACCCGGGCTTCCTCTCTGCAGCCTTGTCATTGGCGNAGATGTCAAGCCGAGAGTTCGACACTGTGATTGGCTGAGCCTGTGGGATAGGCCCGCGGGAGGAGGGAGGGCCGCTCCTACGTCATGACGAAAAGTTTTACGTAGGGTGACGGGTGACAACCTGAAACTGCGGTTTACATTGAGAGCGAAGTTACTGGTTTTTCCTAACTGGCCATCGGCTGAATATAGCAACAGAAATTAAAACGATAAGTTTCTTTCTATAGGAACAACAAACAGAAAATGTTACATTCAGAAAAAAATGAAAGTTATAAAAATATAAAGAGTATACCAAATAAAGGTAAATTCTGTGCAGCGCTGTAGAAGCATTTAATATGCACTAATTATGTTCAGAGCGAATGAATGAAATGGATCTTTCTGATTTAATCCCCAGGATCTTTGCAAACGCTGTTTCCTCACCTAGAAAACTCTGCAGCTCTTTTCCTGCCTAGTTTCTACCTAACTTTCAGATCTTAGATCCGCAGCTCAGGAGAGCCTTTTCTCCCCTACAAGGGAGATGGAAATTCCTTACAAGCAGGTTTTTTTTTCCTTGAAGCGATTACAGCTTATGCTTGTTGATTAGTGCACGATTTATTATTTATTGTTATGTCACCAGCTCCATGAGAGCAGGAATAATGTATCAATGTATCCCCAGGACCTCTCCGTGACTGATACACTAGCAAATGCTCAACCAATAGTCACTGAGTGAATGCATAAACTTCATTTGATTGGATTGTGTGATCATGTAGGTTAAAAGCCTCCCACAGAACAGAGGTGTTCAATGTCAACCTGGGAGCCTTAGAGTAAGTTTTCTTTAGCTCCATTTTAATCTGTCAAACAGAGAAGTGATGAAAGAAGACTGAACCTTAGCCCAATTTTGGAATTCTATAGATTCTATAGATTGGATAATGAAAGCTGAATTCTTTGAAAGTAATGAGAAAGAGGGAATTTAGGAAGATCACTTTGGGAAAGTCATGTCTTACTCAAGGCCTGAGTTTCCCCATATGAATCATGACATTCTGGCATTAGGCAGTGATTTAAACAGTGGATCACCGTTGAGGGTCCCTTTCAGAATCATGTGGGGAATTAAAAAAAAAAACTATTCATAGTAGTCTCATCAGGACCTTTGGGAGGAAGGTTGTGGCATACATATTCTGAAACAATCCTCCACCTAGTGCAGTACCTTCTGTCGAGGTATTTGGAAACTTCCAGCAATCTTTGCTTGAGAAAAGCACCCAACTCTGTCAGAGATTTCAGTGCTGAAGTTGCAAAGACTTTAGCTCTAGCACTTTCTTGTTCCTCTTTTGGGATTAACTTATCCATTCCAATTCATTATTAACTTCCAATTAATTGAATTCAAAAAAACCTGATTTGAAAACTATCGAGTAACATGTATCAATCTGGGAAGACTTCCTGAAGAAGGTGACACTCCAAACAGATTTCTCTTTTACACAAAGAATCAGGGGAAAAGGTTGGGGAGAATACGTAAGAAAAGAACAACATTAGCAAAGGGCGAGAGGAAACAGGGCTCGTGGATTATAGGAAAGGAAGAGAGCTGAAGTCAGAAGGGTTGATGGAGCCAAAATGTGCAAGCTTTGTACGTAGGCCATGCTACGAAGTTGAGTGTATTCTGAGGACAGTAGAGAGATATGATAGAAATTGTGTTCTAGACCATCTCTGCGGCTGTTTTTCAGGGGGAAAATTAGAGAGAGAGAACCTGCAGGTGGGCATACCAGAAGGAGGCTGGTGGGATGGCCTGGTCAGGGCAAGGAGGATGGTGGGGATGGAAAGGAGAAGTGACACCCTGATGTCTGACTTGGACAGCTGAATGGGTGAGCACCTTGCAGGGCTGGAGGCGGTGTGTGTGGGAGGGACTAAACGCGCAGAGAATTGGGTTAGCTGAGATTAGCAAACAGATAATCTGGAGATCTGTAAACCCAGCCTCCCAACCTCTCCAGGATTTAAGCGCCTTTCCTTAAAACGTTAGGACTCCCTCCGGGACGCCAGGGATCGCTGCAGCCTCCACGGACTCTCTAGGCTCCGTTCTGTCGGCTCGCTGGCGGAGGCGGACTCAACAGGCGAAGTGCGCGTGCGTTCTCTGGCCGGCAGGGGGCGCGCGTGCGCAGTAGGNGCTGAGTCCGGGCGGGAGCCCCCACGACGGAAGGCAGCATGTCGGTGGCGGGGCTGAAGAAGCAGTTCTACAAGGCGAGCCAGGTGAGCGGAGGCCGAGGCGGGGAGCGAGCCTCGGGCCCCGGGCTGCCCAGAGTCAGGGGTCAGACCAGGCCCGACCCTGACTCGGAGGTGGGCAGGGGGGGCCGTGGGCACCGAGGGGGCGGCGTTGGCACGCGTCCCCCGTTGGGTGGGCAGAGGTCGGGAGGGACAGGGGCTGCAAGCGAGGTGACCCAGGCCCAGCCCGCCATGTGGGCTCCAGTCTCCTCGAGGAGGGTGGGCAGACCCCCAGGAGCGGCAGAAACGCACCCAGAGGTTGACCCGGGACTCGGACCTCCCTTCCCCTCCCCTCCCCTCCCGTGAAAGGGCAGGGAGGGAGGAGAGAGAGAAGGGGAAGAAACGCTCCCGAGGCTGTCGACACGGGACTCTTGCCAGAGAGCCCAGGGGCAGGGAAACTTTGCGTCCGTCCCGAGTGTTCTTTAAAACAAACAGTCAAAAAACCCCTTTGATGGGGCGCCTGGGTGGCTCAGTCGGTTAAGCGGCCGACTTCAGCCCAAGTCGTGATCTCACGGGTCAGGAGTTCGAGCCCCGTGTGGGGCTCTGTGCTGACGGCTCAGAGCCTGGAGCCTGTTTCAGATTCTCGGTCTTCCTCTCTGACCCTCCCCCGCTCACACGCTGTCTGTCTGTCTGTCTCTCTCTCTCTCTCTCTTGCTCAAAAAAAAAAAAACCATAAAAAACACACACAAACCCTTTGATGGACCCGGTGCGAGGTCGGGAAAGGGTAGAACGGAAAGTCAGTGTCCCCCTCTGGTCCCTCTGGCATCCAGCCCCTTTCCCCAGTGGCAAGGGCTGTCCCCGACGATTCATGTCTCCCTCCAAAGACGGGTTACAGCTTTCCCTTAAAACCACGCTCGCAGAGTGGGAACTAGTCTACAGAGTCCTTTGTGCTTTTCCTTAAATGAGTCTTCAGATCGTTCTCTCTGTTGAGGGGGCAGCCTGGGCCTCACCCACTTGATACCAGGAGTACCTCCCCCCCATCCTGACAGCACAGATATCTCTCTGTGCTGCCAGTTGTCCCCGGGGGAACCGCCCTGTCCCCCTACCCCAGAGCTACTGCACTAGAACAGACCCCTAGAGTTTCTTTGGTCTTTTAATGGACTCGTGGTTCACCAGTCATCTACTGATGGATGTTTAGACTGTTTCCAGTTGTTTTGTGCCAACAATTCTGCTGTGAATGGCCAGCGACTGTCTTTGGTCACAGGTGGGATTGGATTTACAGGATAAACTCCCAGAAGTGGAATTCTGAAGCCCAGTCGTAGTCGTGTGTTCCACGTGACCGATAAGCGTGTTTTGGAACGGCCAGGCCCCCATTGCTCATTAACCTGGTGAAAGCTGGGGATCCGCTCTCCAGAAAACTGGGCACGTGAGAAATTCAGTTTATGAGTTCAGATCCAAGAAGCCCCTGGTTCCTTGAATCCTGCTGGTTCCGCCAGCCCAGGTTCAGAACCTTAGGTGCGGAGTTTGTGTGGACAGAGTCCACGGATGAATGAGCCAGCGTCGAGGGATTGTGTGGACCCTGCTGGCCAGCAGGCCTCTGCCCACAGTTTGGAGAAGTCCACTGGGAGGGAAGAGAAATGCGTCCATAGAACACAGCGGGTATCTTTTGTCCCTTGTTGGAAACAGTCATGACCCTGGTGTTTGGGGCAAACCCCGGATGATGGCTAGCCCCTGAGGAGACTAAATCCAGAGGGGTTCTAGGGTTATTGCTGAGGGCACGGCCCTGTGCCCCAGAGGGATGGGATTAAGTAATGTGGCCGGGGTTTGTCCCTGCCCCACAAGCACCAGGCCCCCAGGGCCTGACCCGAGCACCTGGGAGTGCTCCTTGCTGCCTTGGACCTTGATGTGGTCCGTTCCGCAGAAGCCCGCTCCTCCCAGCGGCCAGGGCCCATGCTGGTGGCCCCCACTGTCCCACGCAGACACGCTCTGCCGGAGGAGCCAGCTGGGCCGCTCAGGCCAGCCCCCAGGGCTCTTGCTCTCGGGGAAGCAGGGCCGCCTGCATTCAGATCTGTGAGAAACATGTCAAAACCTGGAGAGCACAGCGTGGACCAGGTTGTGATCGCGCCCTTCCGCGCGGCCCGTCCCCAGAGAATTGCCTCGACGGCCACATCCTGCTCTGGGAGCAGGGGTCTTGGCCCCCTGATCCTGTCTCTGCAGAGCCGTGCTCTCCGGAATCGTGCTGGCCGGGCTCCACGCTCTTCTGCAGTAGTTTCCACAGTCCCCCGGCCTCTCTGTCTGTCAGGACAAGTCCATCATCTCCTGTGCGTTTCTTTTCCGTGCTCAGGGACCTGCTTTTCACCCTCTTGTCCTCAGAACAGGGTCAGCTGTTGAGGAGCGCGCCGCGTACGGGTAGGAGGAGGCAGCCAATGCCGTGGAGCTCCCGCGCAGTGGCCGGCGGTGGGCTGGCAGCCGGCCGGTCGCAGCAGCTCTCACTTACCCGGCATAAGCGTAAACGCCTTCCCCTTGTTACGCAGAAAGACTTGGGGACATTTATCGTTTGCTCTCCAGGGGACATTGGCAATATCAGGAGACGTTTTTGGTTGTCACAACTTGGGTTCCTGTTAGAATGTAGTGGGTGGAGGCCAGGGGGGCCGCTCGTCACCCTGTCACGCCCTGGGCAGCCTCCACAGGCAGCAGCTCTCTGCGCCCAGACGACAGTAGAGGTTGAAAAACTGCTTTAAGATTTGAGACAAGTGAGAATGATACCAACAAACCAATACAACAACAGAATCTCTCCTGGGCCATTCTCGTGACAGCTGCCTGCTTCCCTTAGTTTCCAAAACACAGAGAACCAGGCAGACGCGTACGTAAAACTCAGCACCCAGAGCCCCCGTTGCTAGGACCCCAGGGCGTCTTTTGGCCTCTGGTATTTTTAAGAAGGTCTAAGCTTGCATCTCGGTTCTCAGCTGGGGCCACTGACCCTTCCCCGTGCCCTCCTAGGGACATTTGGCAACGCCTGAGACGGTTTTTGGTTGTCACCACTTGGGGAAGGGGTGCTGCTGGCATCCAGTGGGTAGAGGCCGGGGCTGGTTGCTAAACACCCTCAGCACACGGCCAGCCGTGCCCACAACAGACAGTTCGTTCTTCAGCTCCGTCAGTAGTGCGGAGGTTGAGAAACTGCTTTGAAACAGGTTCTTCATTTCCGAGGCTTGTAACAATGTTGTTTCCGAACTGAGAACTAGAAGCAGGTGGGTGTGGAGAGCGAGGGGCAGTGCTTGCTTCCTAGCAGCTGAAGCTGGGATGTTAATGAAAAGTTTCTGATCTCACTGACATGCCGGTAACAAACCAGTCATTAGTATCTGGCAAAGTCCGTGCCAGTTCGCCTCAGTGAGAACGTTCGAGTCTTGTATAAGGCGGGTTTGGGCTCGAATGGGAGGTTTGTGAGCTTTTACTTGTTGTGAAGTGGCTGCTGCTGGGCTGAGGCACGTGAAGGATCTGTGGCGGAAAATGCTGGAAGGGCCAGGCATCTGTCTGGGGCCTCAGTCCTACCACCCACTCGGTACTTATGTATATGTAGATGCTTTAATCTGAGTGTTTCTGGGCACCGAAGGAGGGTTAGGGGACCTCACTAGCAAGATCGAGACTTGGAAGTTCATTTCTCACTGTGAAGGGCGTTCATTTCCAGACTTAAACTGCTAACTGGTTTCTGATAATTCTCGTGGCCGGGCCAGATTTGAGAGTGTAACTGGGGATAGAGCTGGCAGCCGCCTGGAATGCTGGCTTGCCTTTTTTTTCCCTTTTCTTTCTCTCTCTCTCTCTCTCTCTTTGGCCTGAAAGGAGGGAGAGAGTGTGAACTGCAAGACTGGCTCCATCAGAGCCAGGAGGAAAAGTCATGACTGCCGTATCCCAGAGCTTTGAAGTTCACTGCATGCTTGCTAGGCCCTGGGTTTGTGCCGAGGAGGAAAGATCAACCTTCCTTTGAGAGGCATGAGGTGGGGAGAGGGCCGGGGCACCCAGGACCCCAACATTTATAGTAATTAGTATCGGGGGGATGTGGCTGGTGTTTGGAACGTCCCCAGATACTGCCTGCTCTGACCTATTTTTTAAACCTTATTGTGTGGAAAGGTTGTGATTTCCTAGAAAAAGGGTTTGGCCTGTTAAGTAATGAACATGCAATGAGTGATCTTAGATGCAAAAAATCTGGAATGTGTAGCTCCCTCATCAGCGGGGATAAAAGCATAGAATCTATGTGCTGAGAGCGACAGGCAAAATGGGGTCCCTTCCCCAGGCCCTTGAGCTCAGCAGCTGCAGACTAACTGCTGGAGACCGTCTGCCTTGGGGCCGCAGACACAGGGATGGCTTTGGTTGCTGCCATGTCCACGTGAGAGGGCAATCTAGGTTCTGTCCAACTTTGCCGAAGCCGCTCTGCCAACTCCCCTTGTAAGAAGACCCTTGAACTAGCGACATCCCCATGGGACCGTGGACAGATGTTCCCATCCTGTTCCATTGGTGGACAGGCCAGCCTGACCTTTCCTCCCTGCTTGGGCCAGCCAGCTTGCTGGGTGGGTAGAGTGACCAGCCTGGTGTTTCAGGCCTGGGCTGTGGGGCTGCAGAGCGGGTGTGAGACCGCCCTCCCCCAGAGGGACCTGGGACCCCCTTAAGCCCCTCCACTTCCCAGCCTGTCTGTGACGCTGGGTGAACCTGACCGCCTCCCCAGGACCCTGTTCACCGTTGCGAAGGCTCTGTAGCCAGGTAGCCCCGTGCACGTTCTGGTTAACAAACCAGCACTAAGAGGGCATCGTGTTCCAATTCTGCCCCCGCCCCCCGTGCCTGCCGAGCGAGCGTGAGGTGGCAAGTTCGCCTCTGACTCAGAACCTTGTGTTGATTAAAGAGCAGTGGGCGCGCCTGGGCGCTCTTCTCCCTGCTTAGCTGGCTCTGTGAGGGCGGAGCCAGGGGGCACTTAATTACAGTCTTCGTGCCTCTAAGTAATAGCGTGAGGGGTGAGGAGTTTCGTAGCAGCTCCTGTTCAGGTTCAGAAACTGAGGGCTGGGTGCGCCTGGGTGGCTTGTTGGTTGAGCATCCGACTTCAGCTCAGGTCGTGACCTCATGGTTTGTGGGTTCGAGCCCCATGTCGGGCTCTGTGCTGAGAGCTCAGAACCTGGAGCTGCTTCGGATTCTGTGTCTCTGCTCTCTGCCCCTCCCCTGCTCATGTTCTGCCTGTCTTCTTTCTCAAAAATAAATAAATGTTAAAATAAAAAAAATTTTTTTAAGAGAAAGAAACTGGGAGCTGTCACATTTCCGAGACCCCAGAACTTAGCAAGGGACCAAAGGGTAAAGTGCTGTTGACCCCTCCAAGCCTCCCTCCTCCCCCCTCTCCCTCATCCCGGCGCTTCCTCTGTGGACCCACCATCTAAACGTGAGCGCGTAGTTCCAAGTTCACCAGTTCACCCCTTGGGTGCCACGTGTACGGCTGCTCGATTTTCCCCGAGGAAACCGTTACCCGTTGTGCCCAGGCCTGCTCAGCCCTGCCCTTCGCCTCCGGCGGGTGCGTCCCCTGACCTTTGACCCGAGGACATGGGCCGGTTAGCTGTGCTCTGGTCCTTCTCTTCTGTTGTTGCCAGTATTTTGAAACTGATACAATCTGGGGAAACTCAGTTTTTATTTTTTTATTAGAGAAAGAGAGAAGAGCAGGGGAGGGCCAGAGAGAGAGAGAGAGAATCCCAAGCAGCTGTCAGTGCAGAGCCCAACGCTGGGCTCAATTCCATGAACCCTGAGATTATGACCTGAATCAAGAGTCGGACACTTAACCTACTGAATCCCCCCAGGTGCCCCAAAACTTAGCTTTTAGTTTGGCACCGTGGCCCGCTTTTTTCATGGGATTTTTGTGCATGTGTGTTGCACATTCGGGCTCTGTGGCAAGTGGGGGGCAGGGGGCCGGTGGGGGGGGAAGTAGTCTTCTGTTTCTTATTTGGAAGGTGACGCTTGTAAGCTGCAGGGAGAGCACGATGCTGAAGCTTTCAGGCCACAGACCTTCACTGCCCCAGGGGGTGAGGAGTTCTGCAGGCCCATCAAGGCGCCTTCACCCTTGAACTCAGACCCTCACGGCGTTTCTGCCTGGCGAAGTGTGAGGGGCAGCTTTTTCTGGTGTTTTTTCAAGCTGTCCCTGGCACGCTGGGTGGAGGAGTGTGTCACACTAGCAGCAGCTGGTTTCTGTCTTTTCGCCTCTGCGCTCTCCTCTCCCTTCCCCCTTCCTCCCTCGGCCCCCCGCCCTGCTTTCACAAGGCTGGATTTGGCAGCTGCTGCTCCTGAGCACTGCAGTTTGGGTACATTTCCGCTCGTTTCCTGTTAGGCAGAAACCAGGGTTCCGCGAACACAGGATCCCAGAGGACAGCTCCATCTTCCTTTTCCGCTCAGCTCCTAGAAAACCTGCTGACTGGGCCCTGAGTGTGGGGTCACGCGGAGACTCCTGGCCACAGCAGGAAAATAGATGTGTGATTTCCTCCGAAGGGCCTGACTCAGCATCGGGTCACTGCCCAGCTGCTCTGAGTCGCACACCTGGGGTTTGAGCACCTCCTGGGGCCTCAGCACCCAGTGTCTGAGACCGCCAGCCCAGCAGCCACTGCCCCAGCAGGGCTCACGGCCACAGGGAGTGCTATCCTGGCCAGGGGGCGTGGGGGGTCCACCGAGGGTCAGAGAGGACGCGGCTGGTTCTCTCGCGCCCAGCAGCCCTCCCTGCCCTTGGCCTGGTGAACGTTAGCTCGCCTCCCGTGTCCCTTCGGCCTTCCCACGGCATCTCCCCGGCCCCCGGGCGCTCAGAGCCCCCAAATCCCTGTTTCTCAGACTCCTGCATAGTTGCCTCCTCAGTCAAGGACTGGGATCGATGTCTTTGTCACTGGATTCTAGGTCTTTGCAGGCAGGGCCCCGTGTAGTTCCACCACTGCTGTGTGCCTGCTCAGTCCGGGACGCAGTAAGTGTCGGGTGGACGGACAGATGGATGTTTGCACACTAGCGAGCGAACGGTCGCATCACGGGTTGTGGGTGCAGATGCCAGAGCTGTAGTGTCTGCACACCTAGAGGAAGCAGAGCCTGCGACAGGCGGGAGTGTGAACATCCCCGGTGACCCTGCGTTCAGGGCCCCCTGGAGCACCGCCTGGTCCCGGTTTTAAATCCCGCCCCTTCCCTTCGTGGGTGGCACACTCCAGTCCGACCTGTGTGCCCGGCCAGCTGCCTACCTCATACTGCCTTGCCCCTTACCTTCCCCACCCCAGCCCGTTCTCCCTGTCCACTTCCTGTTTGTATGCTCGCTGTCTCCCGCGGCCACTGCCAGAGAGACTTCTCCATCCCGGAACATCCGGCCCACTGGTCCCACACCTCCGTGCCACACGCCGAACACATACTCACACCAGAGTGTGCTTTTCTTCTCATCAGACCCGAGGTCCTGAGGGAGCAGGGCTGCCCGGGCCTGGCCCATGGCTTGCTGTCAGCGGGAGCGGGACGGAGAGCGGGGGCGGGCCAGGACGGTGACAGGGACCCCCTCCTGCTCAGGCCCAGGCAGGACCCCAGGCCAGCAGAGCGGCTGACACCCTCCGTCAGGAACAGGTCCAACTGGTTTAAAAATAAGAACTGGAAGTTCAGACTGTCCCCTTGGCATTGGACTGGCGTGACAGTGTGCACACAGCTCAGTCGATACAATTCACAGCTTTCACCAGTGCCCTCCACCCAGAGCTACTTTTTCTAAAGTGCAAGAGTTGAGTGATGAACTTTCTGTCATTTGGGGCCTTAGTCCCAGGATTCAGCAGTGACCCACATCCTTAGGAAGCCCCTCGGGAAGGAAACTGATAACTTCCTGCTCCTTTTCACCCCCAAGGACCCGAGGCTCCTCCTGACCCCCTCCGCTCACCTTCCCAGGTTGAGGCCCCGTGGCTGCCTGGGGGCAGGCGGGCAGGCATCCATCAGCCCAAAGGCCTCAGCCCATCAGAGCCAGATCAGTGTGGAGGCAGCCGGGCGGGCAGCGCTGGCCCTTCAAGGCCAGACTTTAGTGGTTCAGAAGAGGGCCCCTGAGGGGGTGGGGCTAGGTTTCTCCATTGCTTGACCTCAGCTGCCTGGCCTAGGGTTCACCCTTCCCTCCTGGGAGGTTGGGAGCCCTTGCCCTTCTTTGAGGGGTTTAGGACTTGCTGCAGCTCCCCACTGACGCCAAGTGGGTGTCTGGGTCAAACGCATGCAAGTAAGGCGCCCCGCAGAGGTGGGCTGTGAGGTCCCGGACACGGAAGTCTGGATGTCGCTCTCCCCCGAGCCGTGGCGTGGAGCATCCTCACAGTGGAGAAGTCTAGGGCCATTGTCCCGGGCTCCCGGCCAGCCTCCTGTGGCTGGTGCTCCAGAGCACCCTCGAGGGCCCCTAGGTGCTCTCTCCCTGCTTCCCCCAGCGGGCCCCGGCTTTGTCCCAGAGCCCGGCTCCAGCTCAGGGCGGCTGGAAGGCACTGGCAGGCCCCTCTGCTTGGTGGGGCCTCTCCACCACTTCCGGCCGAGCGGGCGTGGGAGTCTTAGGTGGAAGCTGCTGAGCCCGGAGAGGTGTTTGGGATTCGGGAGGGCGGGGACGAGGTCCTCTGGCCTGGCTCCCCCGCTGTGCTCCTGGGTCCAGGGCTCGGATTCCCAGCAGGGCCCGCCCGGGCTTGACCTCTCAGAGCTTGCACTCTCCGGGCCGGAGTCAGCGCTGCGGGGCGGCGCCTTGCTGGTTGCTGCTGCTGCTATTAGTCTTACTTTTGGGTAATTACAGGGCTGTGTTCTGACCATTAGCACGGTGACGTTAGCATGCTCTGCCTGACACTATGCCACATCGTGTTCTGTCAGTGACCGTCATCTAGCTAGTGCTAAGTGCCACGCTCCTACGTGGCGGTGTATGTACTGCGTCTTAGGTTTGTCCCTGCTACCGCCGCTGGATTGTGAAGTGTTCCCGGTGTAGAAACAGCGATAAGGAAGCAGCACAAGAGCCTCATAAAACACGAGGAATATACTCACAGTCAAAGCCCCTCCCTTATCTACACCTTTACTGCATGTGAATTACAACAAAACGTGCAGAATTGTTTTTGCGACTTTACCCCTCCTCCACATGGTGTCCCGTGGTTACTGGGCGTGCCGCGCTCTGTCCACTCGGTTCGGTGGGTGCGTCCTGTTCACAGACACGTGTAGCTCTAGGTCCACCGCTCAGCTGGACAGCTGTCCTTGGTACGCCAGTGCCACAGCGCATGTATCCAGTGCCCGGCCGTGGGCTTTTAGGGTATTTCCACGCTTTTGCTCTTTCAAACAGTGCGACGGCGGTGAGCGCTCTTGCAGATGTCCCCTAGGGCACGTGTCTCAGTGTTTCCGGACTTGTACCTCGTTTAATGCAACCAGACAGGTTTTTAGCAGTACCAGCCTGGAAAAAAGAAAATATTCAATTTGCATGACCTCAGGTCCTGAGCCCAGAGCTGCGGGAGGCACGTGTCAGAACACTGGTAAGGGAGGTGTTGTGTGCCCTGCTGTCCTGCCCGGGGGGCTGGGCCAGGAAGCAAAGCAGGGGGCGCGAAGGCCCCGAGGCACGGGCCAGGCTGGGGTCGGCCGGGGGGGTGGGGCACGAACCGTGGCTAAACCTGGGGAGGCAGCCGTGGCGGCACCCAGAGCCCTGCATCTGCTCTGTGTCCTCACAGGATTAGTTTGCTCCTCAGCCTGTCACTTAGTAGCTGTGCCCTGGGTCCTGTTGTCCCCAGCGAGGCTGAGTTCGCAGAAAGCATGTGGCACCCAGTCTGGTTGCAGAGGGCCGCTTGGGCTGGTGTATACAGTCAGAGCTCACTGATTGCAGATCCTGTTTTTCACCTGCCCGCTCGTATCGAGCTGTACTTGGGGCACTTTGCAGCCCTTTGCTCATGTGTGCGGAGCGCCAGGCTCTCCCGCTGTGCTTGTCCCCAGCTAAAGGCGGAACAGGATGACACGCTCCCTTCTGGCTTCAGCTCCGGCTGTTAACCAGGCTCCTTTTTGCAGTATGTTTAGTGCCATGTGTTTTTTTGTGGGGTTCGTTTTTTTTTTTCATTTTTGTGCTTTTTGTGGGTGATTTCACTGTTTGAAATGGCGCCAAGCGCAGACTCCAGGCTGGCTGGTGCTGCTGAGTGCAGGAAGGCTGTGCGGTGCCTTATGGAGGAAACCTGTGTGTCCCCGAGCTTTGTTCCAGACAGGGTCACCGCACTGCTGGCTAAGTTCAATGTTAATGAGTCAACAGCGTATATTAAATACGGTGTCTTTAAACAAAAATGCAGGGGCGCCTGGGTGGCTCAGTTGGTTAAGCATCCGACTTCGGCTCAGGTCATGATCTCGCAGTTTGTGGGTTTGAGCCCTGCGTTGGGCTCTGTGCTGACAGCTCAGAGCCTGGAGCTGCTTCAGATTCTGTGTCTCTCTCTCTGACCCTCCCCTGCTCACGCTCTCTCTCTCAGAAATANTTTCCCAAGGAGCAGTGGCTCCACATCCAGCAGTTCAGTGTTTGCAGGGACTTTCTAGAACAGAAGCGCTGTGAATAAGTGGCGAGAACCGCGTATAGTTCCCATGGCAGGCAGGGTGACTCAGGCTGACACCCAAGGTTGTCTCTGCCCCACTCCACAGAGCCTGCTTGTGTGCTGCCTTGGCAAAGAGCCCTTGCTTGTGGGACCCACAGCATGGAGCTGGAGACCCAGAGACCACTCAGTTAACCAGTGGGCCCCGTCTGCTGATCTGGGCTCCTTTTAATTTTTTATTTATTTTTAATTAATTTATTTTTTATTTTATTTTTTTCTGAGAGACAGAGACAGCGTGAGCAGGGGAGGGGCAGAGAGAGAGAGAGACACAGAATCTGAAGCAGCTCCAGGCTCTGAGCTGTCAGCACAGAGCCCGACGCGGGGCTTGAATCCACGAGCTGTGAGATCCTGACCTGAGCTGGAGTCGGACACCCAACCGACTGAGCCCCCCAGGTGCTCCTGATCAGGGTTCCTTAAACGCAGGCTCCTGTCCCCTCTGGGGTGAGAGGGAAATGAGACTGAAGAGCACAGGACCAGGGAGAATGGAGTGTGACAGTTCGGCTCCGCAGCCTTTGGGGACAGGACAGGCCACAGCCAGGGAGCGCAGGGAAGGCGGGCTGCCTCTAGAAGGCACGAGAGGCACGGAAACCCCCAGAGCTGCCAACACCTTGGTCCCAGCCTGGTGAGGGCCACGCCGGACTTCGGACGCCTTTAAGAGTTTTATGTTGTTTTAGCATCAGGTTTGTTTAACGTGTTGTGTTGTTGGGGAGGCTTGTGTTGTTTTGTCACTGAGTTTACAATAGTGCGTTGTGGCAGCCAGAGGGCATGCAGGCAGGTCCGCACTGTCTTAAAGCCTCTTAAAGCCTCGTCCAGACAGAGGTTTCTAGCTCAGACTTTAAGGCGTGTGTGTGCACGCACACGCACGTGTGTTTTCTCCTCCATTAGCTCTCGCCTCGACCTGATGGCCGCAGCACGCCAGAAACAGGAGCGGTGCACTTGGCCAAGTCCACTCAGGGGTCGCTGTGCTAAGAGCAGGTCTTCCAAGAGCCGTCTTCTCTTTGGAGCAAATCGGGAGCTCTGCCGAAGTCACTTCCTGCTTCCGGGATCCCACCTTGGCTCCTGAGAAGCTGGCAAATTGATAGAAAATCCTCCATCGCCATGTTTAACGTGAATTCGAAAACTGTGTTCGAACTCTGTGTTCAGGTTTTATGCAACATCCGCTACTGGGACGCGCGGGGAGCCCAGGGCACGGGGAGCCCAGGGCACGGGGAGCACCGCAGCAGGTCTCCGTGCCCCCCACCCCCCCGGGGCTCCTGCCAGGCATGTAGAAGGAGGCTGGCAGCTCTCTAGTCCAGTGGCACCTTTCTTCCTGTCATGAAGCCTGTAGAAAGGCCACCAAACTGGGAGGGCAGTGTTGCTGCCTTGAGTCAGAACTGCACGGCCGTCTTGGCCAACGCAGCAGGACCCCCGGCCGCACATGGAGGGAGCGACATCGCATTCACTGGGGGAAGTGCGGCCTGGGTGCGCACCGCAGCCCTACCCGGAAGCATGGGGAGAGCAGGGATCTCCTGGGGGTGGGGGGGTGGGGCGCCTGGGGGCATGAATCCCATTAGCTGGACTGAGGGTAGAAATGCACTTGGGGGCGGTCGGGGCTGGCCAGCAGGCCGGGTTGCTTGGGGGAGAGCAGGATGAGGAGGGAGGGCTGGAGGCTGGCGGTGCCAGTTGTGTGCTGGGGGGCTCCTGTCCACTGGGGCCACCCTAGCCATTGTCCTTCCACCCCGGTGCCCCGGCCCACAAGCGGAGCTTCAGGGCTGTACAGAGCCGCCCGTCGGCAGTGGTGCTGGTGCTGTGAGATTTCTGGGGTCGACGCCCTGCTTCTGTTCACTTGGGCGGAGCTCCTCTTGCAAAAGGAGAGCAGATTGGCCTCTTGGACACAGTTTGTGTCCCTGCCTGGGCGTGGGGGGCTCCCCAGAAAGCTTTTCACCCCAGAAACACGAGCTTGTTACTGCCCCCGTCACACGGGCCGCCGGCACATCCTGCTTCTGGACCTTGTCCGAGTCGCGGAGCCCTGCACACTGCCCTCCTGGCCGCTCTCCTGGAGAAAAGTGTCCCGCAGCGAGCCACAGGCATGCGTGTGTGCGGTGGTCTGTGGCTCTTAAAGCACGCTCACACCTGAGTCCCACGGCATGCTGTCCCCGCCTCCCGCAGTACAGTTGAGGAAACTGCGGCTCAGAAGGGTCTGCGTTCTTGCATAGTCATGGGGCTTGGTTCAGCCGAGAGTGCCTCCCGGGAGCTCCCAGAGGGTGGGCTGCGCACACTCAGCGGGTGTTGCTTGTCCCCACACCTAGCGGGAGCCAGGCCCCTGCCCCCCTCCCAACTCCCCACGGTAGGCACACTGCCCGCTGGAAGTGGTGTTTGGGGCGGGAGGGGGTGAGGCTGTCCCAGGTAGCACTGCTGGAGTGAAGATGAGCCCTGAGGGAGCAGAAGGGGCCCCCCAAGAGCAGCCCTTCTCTGCCTGTGGCCTGCGGCAGCATCCCCGGGGGCTCACCCACTGCCGGGGCACCAGTGGTGACAGCAGTCCCTGTGTGTGTGCGTGAGGGTGTGCAAGGCCTGACCATGCATCCTGAGGAAGGACGGGCCCGCCTGCTCTGTTTGCTAGAAGGGGGGATGGCAGCTGGGGGCCCAGGAGCAGCCTGCCCCAGGGACCACTGGAGCTGCCTGCCTGACCCTGGCCACTCCCTCTTCCCCGGCCCCGCTGCCCTGTGCTGAGCTGGCCGCACGGTGGTTCTGAGGCCCCGAGACTGACTCAACAGCTGAGAAGGGTGGGTGCCCCTGGACAAATGGGGGTGTTTGGGCCCCGTCATTAGCACACAGCAGGGCTTGGTCTCCCTCACTGAGAGCTGCCGATGGCTCACCTCTCCCTGCCTGCCGCGTGCTGTCCTGGGATCAGCAGCTGCCTGGGTGCTTTGGGAGCCACACCTGAAGAAACTGGTCTTGGTGACCGAGGGCCACCGTGGCCATGAGTCACCTGCTAGCCAAGCCTGTTGTCACCGGCCTAATATGACAGGCGAGCAGTAGAGCCAGGCGAGGGTACATTCCTCACACCCACTCAGAGCCTCTGCCTGGAGCCCTGTCCTCACAGCGGCCCACGGCGCCCTGAGCCTGTGCGGGCCCCGCCCCCCAGCTCTGGTCCGGCGAGTTTCTGTTTGGACTTTAGAGGCTGTTTGCCTGTCAGCCTTCCTTTCCTGCGTCCTGTGCTCCCAAACCACAGACTTGTGGCTCTCATGGGGGTTCCTGTCGATAAGAAGCCAGTGCCATTCCGGCAGTGGGGTCCTCACCATGCAAACCAGCCTGGGCCTGGCTTGCTCAGATTTTTCCTTTGCAAGTTTTCCTGAACCTTTGCTGTCTGGTGAGGGAGCCAGCTGTGGGCTGAAGAGCAGGGACCTGGCCTGGCAGCCTCCAGTCAGAGCGCCAGCCTGACCTGAATTTCCCACAGGCGGACAAAAGAAGCTGGGGAGACGGAGAGGGCCTGCCCCCCAGCTGGCTCCTGAGTCCCCTGCCACCCCTGCGGAGTGCTGTGTGAGGTCATACCAGCCAAGCGCTTCCTGGTACAGGCGCGGCCACAGCAGTGATGGGGTTGCTCACTTCAGGTTCACAGTCTAGCAGGCAAAGGGCCATAAAGAGGTTGGAATGAGGCAGTTCCTTCACAGAACAGAAAACCCAGCTTGAGTGAGCCTGGTCCAAGGTGAGGTCTGAAGGGTCAGGGCCTTGAGAAAGGAGGTGCCAGTAGTGTGATGGGAGAGGTGGCCAGTGGCCACATTGCTCCTGCCTAGGTAAGGAAGCTGGGGATGGAGAATCAGGAGGGCTTCCTGTAAGAGGGGGCTTCTCATTAGTTAGGTTTTTAAAAATGGAGGGGGTCTTAGAGACAGGAGAGATGGCATTGTGTTCCAGGAGGCAGGAGCACTGGGCTTTTAGATCGATTTGTCGCTCACCTTAGCTTGGCGGGGGGGTTACACGTGGCCCCTCATGGACACTTGTGCCTGGGTGCCTAGCCCCTCGTGTGGTAAGCTGAACTCGCGGTGTTTGATGCGGACCTTGTGTCTGTGCCTTCCAGGTGGGATTTCCAGGCTTCATCTCCTGTCTTTTCCTGAAGAGCTACTCTTCTGCCAGCTCTGCCATTGATAAAAGGGCTCGCAGACACCCAGGCCATCTGTGCACACGCGCAGGACACACTCACGCTTTGCCGCCCTGCCGTGGACCGGCTGCCACACAGCACCCACTGAGCGAAGTAGGGCTGGCACTGCCCGGTCGGGCAGGACTCGGGGGATTTGTTACATTTGTTTGTGGGTTGGGTGTTTCTTTTATAAGTTTCCATCTGAAATTGACTTTCCCAGTTGTGTGACCTGCAGCCTCCTGCGTCATCCCCAAGATGAGAAGCTAAAACGCACAAGGCTGATACACATTTAGGCATTTTAGCCCACACCGCAAATCCCACGTGTGACCTTTTCTGAGGAAGCAAGTGTCAGGCAATTGCTGGCATCTTGGTCGTTGGTAAAAACTGTGTGCACTGTGAGGGGCGCCAGCTGGGATCAGGCCCGGCTCGAGTCCCCTGTCGGTGGGCCTGCTCCCTCCCACCCGTCCTGGGAGGCGGCGGAATGAGCTCACGTCCTGAGCCCCCACCCCAGTCTGCTGGGTCCCCGGCGGGGCCTGTGGCTGTGCCTCTCCTGTTCGCAGGGTGTGTCCTGGGCAGAGCCACAGTCAGCAGTGGGTATGAGACAGGCCCTGTCCACTTCTTCCCAGTTAGCAGCATCGTGCCATGGGAAGGGCTCTGTGCGAGGGAGGCTGGTGGACGCCCCCCCCCATCCCCGCCCCCGAAGAGCTCCAGTCCGGTGCACGTCTGGTACTCATACAGGGCTCTTTAGTGTTTTGGGAGCTTTGGCCACGTGTCAGCCCTGAGCCATGGGTATTATGTCAAGTTCGAGAAGGCTCAGGGCAGAGCCGGCCCTTGAATTCAGGCCAGCATGGTTAACTCGGCTCCTTGGCCTGGCGTCCAGAAGCAGGTCAGGTCGTCCTGACCACCCACTTGCAGGGGCCTGAGGTGTGGCCCCACCCCTGCCAGTGGGAGGGCTGGGGTTTGCAGCCCACCCCGAGTGCCGACCTCAGTCCCCAGCAGACCAGTGCTCATTATCAATCTGCTCCCTCGCACCGGCCTCTGAAAATGAGGAAACGGGCACCTGGGTGGCTCAGTCGGTTAAGCATCCAACTTCAGCTCAGGTCATGGCCAAACCCACTATTCATGGGTTCGAGCCCCACATCGGGTTCTGCGCTGGCAGTACAGAGCCTGCTTGGGAGTCTCTCTTCCATTTGCTCTGCCCCTTCCTGACTTGTGTTCTCTCTCTTTCTCAACATAAAAAAAAACTTAAAAAAAAAAAAGGAAAGAAAATCAGGAAACAAGCCAGAGATGTGCAGGTGCAGCTCTGGAGTTGGGTGATTTAACACTTTTAGGGCTCAGTTACCCTTTCCACCTAGCTTGGTCACACACACACAGACACACACTCGACCAGTGGGTGCTGGTGGTCTCGGATGGCTCTTTCCCTTCCTCTTAGGGTCTCAAGGATGACAGAAGAACCACAGGACATTGTCATCTGTGCTGCGTGACCCTTGCCCCGCCCCTGCTGCCCTGCCTTCCTCTGCAAGCCAGGAGTGGTTGAGCCAGAAGCCAGCTTTCCTCAGCACCCAGCAGGGCTGCTTCCTCCCCCATATTCTGTGGCGTCAGTCAGGGAGCTGGTTTACTGTGGATGAAAGCAAGGGCCAGTTTTGTTAAGTGGCTTCTGCTTCCTTGTGAGGAAACTTGGCATCTTAATGGAGATCTGAGGATTGCCGATCTTTACAGTTGAACCTGGGCCAACACTGCATTTCATTGACGAGGAAATTGGGAGGGTCCCCAGAGGAGCCAGGACTGGGACCAGAGGTCATCGCCCCACCACAGTGCGTCGGGAGGGTGCTCAGCCCTGTGGCTCCCGGCCAGAAGGACTGGGAGGGGAAGTCCCTGTCTGAGGCCACTGCTGGCCAGCCTGGGCCCGACACGGGCCGACACTCAGCCTGCCCTGTGCCCACACCGTGCACGTGGAGCCGGGGCCGGGCAGGGTGAGTTCCGTGTTCCTCCATCTCCTATGACTGCTGAGTCACCTTGCGGGGAGGGACAAGCACCTCCCTCAAGGAGGGCTGAGGCCAGCTCCGTAACTGACGGTGGCTGGGACCGGAGGTGGCACCTGCCCGGCCCCTCGCCCTGCCTGCGGGTCCTCCCGCGCCTGTTTCGCCAGCCACTCCTCTGGAGACCAGGATGGGGCAGCCCTGAAAGGAAGCAGCCGGGGTGCGGCCCGCACTCCATGCTGACCCTGTCCCAGAGCGACCCTTCGTCGGTGGGAAGAGGGGCCAGCCAGTCACGTGGTACCCACCGGACCCATGCAGTGTGCGGGCCTGGGGCAGAAAGCAAGACGCCCCGTCCCTGCCCCCTGGGAGTGTGCTGCCAGCTCAGAGCCAGACCCGGAGAGTCACGGGGCCTTCCTGCTCCAGGACGTCACCCTGGAGCTGCGGCCGCGGAGTCCCAGCAGGCCTTGGGCTGGGGTGACGGACCAGGGGCAGGTGCCTGGGGAGGGTGCAGGCCCTGGCTTGACTCACTGAGGGTCCTGGACAGGAGGCGGGAGCAAGGCCCAGGGAGGGAGGCCAGGGTGGAGGCTCCCGGGGGTCCTGGGGACGAATGAGCAGTCTGTTCAGGCACGTGGAGGAGGCACGCAGGGCCCTCGTGACAGACTCCTAGGTGTTTTGAGCCCCATCAGGAAAGCCGTGTGATTGTGCGGGAGGGGGGTGAGGACGTCACGGTCATTGAAGAAAAATCCTCTTAGACAGAGCTGAAGGGGCAGCTCCCCAGGCGTCTCCCGTGTGGGAGCCTCTCCCAGCCGGTACTCGATTGTGTTGCCTGCACAAGCAGAGGTCAAGGTTTGAGGACCAGACCTCAGCTCCATACGTCTCCTGTCTTGGGGTCAGCAACACCCAGAGCTTCGTCATCTGACTCATCACTCGGCCTTGACAGTCCCTGAGTGATTTCCCCCGTCTGCCTTGGCGCTTCCTTCTAAAGTCCGTTCTTCCCGATGCTCGCTTCCTGCTTTGCTCCCGGTGCCCTGGCCATGGCTAGCTCAGACTTCTGGACTAAGCTAGATGGGTGACTTTGAGGGCCTTCCCCCATCATTTGAACAGCACGTGCCAGGCAGGGAAGTGGCAGCTGGGGCTTGACAGCACTCGCCGCCTTCCGGACGGCAAAGCATTGATCTCCCCACACCAGTTTGGGAGCCCTGCTCTTCATCTCGAGGATCTGGGTGCCAAGCAGTCCTGAGATGCACCTGTACAGGGCAGTGGGCGGCTTGAGCCTGAGACGTGACCTAAACGGCCGGTCCTGCGGGTGGCAGAAAACCACGGGGGTCTAGACGACAAGGGGCCAGCTCCCACCGGGGCCCCCATGCTGGGCTCCTCTGCACAGCTTTCCTGGCACTCTCCCCAGACAACAGCCTGCCCCATCTGGCTGGGAGACCAGCAGCTGGCACGTCCCTGCAGTTTGGGGGGCCTCCAGCTCTGCTTCAGAGCCAGAGTCTCAGCTGCCGCTGCCCCTTCTGCGGAGAGAACACCCTGGCATCCAGAGCCACTGCCCTCTGGCACCAAGACTAGCTTCCCAGCGAGGCCCCGGCATAGCGCGTGCGGAATGGGGCTACGGGTGTGTCTGCCCACCAGGGCCCAATCTGGTGGCCACGGTGCCCCGTTTGGAGCTTCTGTCTGGAATGAAACTTCAGGAGACTTTTCCTGGTTGATCGCTTCCACTGCCCCATTTCACTAAGCTGCTGTTTAGAAAACACTGACTTTTGATCCCTGGGAGGAGAGGAAGTGTGCGCCTTGAAGCATGAAGGGCGCCTGCAAATCCACGGAAATTGCAGAATTCCTGGTATGCCCAAGGAAGTTCTGACTTGTCAGAACCTTCCCTCAGTGGGGCGTACCAAAGTGGGCGGTGACTTTGTGCATAAACATTTACGCCTGCGTCTGATAAGGTGTCCTCGGTGCCAGGACCTTCAGTCTGTTACATGTCTTCACGTGCTCCACCCACGAGGGGCAGGAAGGTCCATTTGGGCACAGAGGAGGTTTCTGTGGCCTCTACTTCAGTGTCAGTGGCACCTTTCCCTCACCCCCCAGGGTGGTGGCCCAGCCCCACATCTTGTGACCTTTGCTCTCAGAGCTGGTGGGAGCTCCACCCCAGTCAGCAAGCAGTTCGTCATTGAGAACTCACAAGGGCCCGAGGGCCCTGGCTTTGGAAACTGTCCCAAGTCTTCTGGCTAAACCAGGGGCCACAGAAGTTTCTGGGTGGGAATGGACGCATCAGGAGGAGGCGGCTCTGGGACAGCCGGGCACCACGCCCGTCACCTCCCCAGGGGCACGCTCGCTCGCCTTGCCTCTTCAGAAGGAGAATCCCGTTAGCCAGAGAGTACGCCAGCGGGTGTCTCTGCCAGCGTCCCTTAGGTGGGGGCACAGAGGAGTGGGAAGATGAAGGAGAGCTTCTAGAAAGCCAGCAGCTGCTTGTTGGGCAGGGCAGCCAACAGACTTGGCCCTGCGCGATCTATGGTTCTGAGTCACGAGACAGAAGACCATGATGGAAACGAGAGGGGCCCCTCTGCCTGTTTGCTCGAAGCCCTCCAGATGTCTGGAGGCGGCAGGGAGGGCGGGCCCAGTGGGAAGGGTTGGAGGGAGTGTGTCTGTCCTCAGGCCCCTCCCCTCCCCATGACGTCATCCTGGCTCAGAAATTTTGCAGCTCTGCCTGTTGCCTCTTGGGGCCTCCCGTGTCCAGGCCTGTGGGCAGGGCATTCTGACCCCTCCTCCTAGCCCTGGGAGGCCCTACGTGGGCCCTGGGCCTCACCCCCGTTCTGTCGCTCACCAGCCCTCCAGTACAGGGCACCACGTAGTCCGACTGGCACGTTTGATGGGTCTGAGCACAGCTCCCATCTCCACATACAGCTCCATGGCCCGTCACCCGTTTCCTCATCTGTGAAATGGGCCCGCTGGTCCCTGCATCCTCACTGAGTAGATCTGGTGCCCGGCACATAGTAGGCCAGGAATGGTAGCCTCGTGGCCTGAACCTGTGTCACTCTCTGCCCGCCTGGCCTGGCTCTGCCACGTGGGACCCTCCCCTTTCAGGTCCAGCTCAGACAGCACTGGCTCTGCAGCTCACCCAGCTCGGGGCCATGCCCCACCACCCTTTGGGCGTGTTTACACCTCCTCTGTGACTCTCCGTGACCATGTTCTTCTCTCTCTTGCTCTCTTTTGTACACCTGACATTTTCCTTTCTCGCACCTGAGGGTGCTCCTCAAGGCCGGGACAGACTCCGGTCCATATCTCTTCCTGCTGCGGACACAGTTCATCACATACCACAGCAGTGAGCTGGTGCTGGCCTGTCCACCCCTCCTCACAGCCGTCAGGGACTGGGGGCAGCAAGTGCTCGCACTGGAGAGCCAGGGGGCCTGTTCGCTGGCCCAGATCCTCAGGGTGGCTAGTCTAGGGCCTCAGCCAGGGTGGGTGGGCCTGGAGCCTCCGGGCCCCCTTGGCCCCTGGCCCTTGTCTCCATCACCTCTTCCGCGCCAGTCGCGCGGGCTCTCCAGCAGTGCCCACGGGCAGCTTCTCCCCTCTGCACCTGGCCCTGGGCTCGCCCTCACTGAGGATGCCGTGGGGAGTGTCATCCCAGCATCCACAGATGCGCAGGGACACATCAGCTAGCGGAGGCAGGAGGGGAGGCCGGGGCAGGAGAGGTCAGGTGACCTCCAGTGTTAACCTGGAACATGGTCTTTGAGCATTGTGAGTAGGCCAGCAGGGCACGGGGTGGCCGGGCACAGCGCAGGACGCGGGAGTACGAGCAGCAGCCGCTGTTTGGGACCACGTGGTCCCGAGCAGCCCCGCTCCCCGCCCCTCTGTGCCAGCCTCCTCTTCCTTTTTTCCCCCTTAAACCCTTAGATCGGCAAAGCCGATCATCTGCCCAGGTCACTGAGCCTGCAGGTCGGCCTCTTCGTTTTCCGTGTCATGTGTCAATCAGGTTTCCCTGCGGAGGTGATTCGGTCACGGGGCTGCTGCCCTTGGTTTCCTCCCCTTCGGTAGGAGTTGTGACGCTTTCCCACCTGCCACCAAGTGGCCACCCCAATTGGTCTTTAATACTAAAGCCCACAGGCCGACCCCTATGCACCGAAGTCACGTGGGTGCTCTGGGATGAGGCTCTGGCTCCGTTCCCGGCTCGCTCACCTCCCAGGTGCCCAGTTCACACAGGTGCCTCAGGTCCACTGCGGATAAACACAAGATCCTGCAACAGGCCACCTTCTGCCTGATGCAGCCTCTTGTGGACACGTCCTTGCAAATGTGATCATTGAAGTTCCCGGAGGGCAGCGTGAGGGAGGCGCGTGAGCAGGGAGGCGTGCCGGCGCGGGGTCTCTTGCTCCCTCACCAGCAGCAAGCACCTCTGCAGGCCGCACGTAGGGGTGCGCGGAGCCGCAGACCCCTGTCCTGTCCTGGAGCGCCTGCTGCCCGGGCAGGGCACGCTCTTCCTGCAGGCCAGAGGCAGTATGGTATGGGGGTAACCGGCCAGACGCATGGTGACCGTCCATTTGCGCAGGTTCCGTAAAAGGTACCACAAGGGGAGAGGGAGCTTCCTTCCTGCTGGAGGGGTTCTGCAGCGGGACACGGTGCTGGCACGAAAGCTCATCTGAGGGTAACTCCCGGCCGCCAGCTTGTGGCATAGGCCCCGGGGATCTTGAGAAGACTGTTAAAGACACTGCTCGGAGGCACCACAGAGCAGCGGCCCTCACACGGCAGGTGCCTGACAGCCCAGCCGTGGTCTTTATTAACAGTTGCCCAGCCGCCCCCAGGAGGGACCCCCCAGGCCCACCGTGCGGGCAGCGCCGGGCCAGGTGGGTGAGGAGTGCAGGTGGACACGGCAGAGCAGAGCCGGGCCTGGGGCCTGAGAGCTCGGGAGCCGGTCTTGCAAAGAGCTAGGTGGGCAACGGGGATCTCGCCTCTGGAGGCCACTGCCAGGTCCCACGGAGTCTCAGCTGGTGGGGGCCACAGGGGCACAGGCGGGCGCCTGGACTGGGGCAGAGCTCTGGACAGTGTTCCGGCGGGGGCGGGGCTCCGTGTGGGGCCCCGGGACACAGCAGCCTGGGCTTCACGGCAGCAGACTGGGAGCACTGTTGGTGATTCAGGCTCGGATGCAGTTGCGGGGGGGGGGGTGTTTGTGCCCAGGGGCCGTGGTTTCCACGCACCACCGTGGTCACGGCCCTGCAGGAGGGGAGTCCCCGGCCCTGTCTCAGACATGGAGGGGAGGAGCGGGCCACCAGGGTGGGAGTACGACCGGGCTGTAGAGAGCACCGAGCGAGGGAGCACGGAGGGTGAGCTTTTCTTCGTCTGGGGCACAGGCTTTGCAGGTGGAGGTGTTATCTCTGCGGCGGGTCTGCTGCTCTTGTTGGGTCTGAAAAAACAGAGTGTGCTTTTCCTGAGCAGCAGTGTCAGGGTCGCACCTTCCCCAGGGACAGGCCCTTCCGGGCCCCCCAGCCCCTCCTCCCAGGCAGCATCCCAGCCCTGAGCCTGCAGGGCTGGCTGCCCGCCCCGTGACGGGAGGCCTGTGGTCCTGGAGAACCCCGTTCCTTACGCCCGGGGGTGCCTCCTCGCTTTCGACACGGCCTCCGGCCCTCCCCGTGGAGCACTCGCAGCCTGTCTGCTGGACGCGGCCTGCGCCCCGGGGGCCCCACACGCAGAGGTGCGGGCTCCTGCTGCTGCCGTTGCCGCATGGCTCCCTTGGCATTTGGGCTTCTTGTCATGTTTTCATCTGTTTGGGCTGGTTCCAAGGCCATGAGCCCTGGAGGGAAAGGATGTGGGGGACAGTCAGCTGCTCCCTGAGGGACCGGAGCCTGGAGCTCCAGGGGTGAGGGGAGACTGGTAGGGACCCAGGTGCATGGACGGCCTGGAAAAGCCGGCCTCACGCGTGGTGCTGAGGAGCTGAGGGCTCCCAAGGGAGGCACCACTCCCGGGCACCCCCCATCCCCTCTGGAAGACTGCAGGGTCTCCCCGCACCCGTCCTCTGGGGGGAAGGATGTGGCTTCTGCCCAGGAGACCTGTCCCCATCGGCCCCATGCCTGTGTCCGTGTCTTCCTGCACCCGGGGCCCCGGAAGGTGTGGTTTTGAGCACTGATGCTTCAGCTCCCTCCCAGTTCACCAGAAGAGCCTGGTCTCACGTCAGCCAGTGAACTCATTTCCCTCTCTGGCAACCACTGAATTTGAGAACGTCCTGTTTTATCATCATCAAAAGAACCGAAACCGTCCCGTGGAGTAAAGCGGAACGCCCCCCCAGTGCCCAGCATTCCTCACAGAGTGGCTCGCAGAAGCAGGAGGGCGGCCCCTGCCCCCCTACGAGGTCCCTGGGAGGGTGGCGCTCGGCCCAGGCCACTCCAGGTGGCAGCAGTCACGGGGCAGGCCCTGCAGCAGCCCCGCTTCCTTCCTGCCCACCCCCGCCCCCCAGCAGCGGCCTCACCTCTCACCTGCACCCCAGGCCCTCCCTGGACTCCCAGGCTCAGCCCAGTAGAAAACCCCTGACCCACTGGGGCACTCGGCCCTGTCTCCTTGACCTTTGTTGAGGGGCAGGGGCCACAAAGAGACCAGGCAGTCCCCACATCCGTTCCAGCACGGGGCCGCCTCGCTGCAGGCCTGCTGGCTTCTCAGAGGTGCCCGGGGAGGGTCCGTGTCGGGGAAGCGTTAGCCCCAGCTTCCCGAGATTCCTTCCCGGAGATGCCAGGAAAGTGGGGAGAGGGAGCTGTGTGATTCCCTGAGCAAAGAGGCTTTGGTGAACCTCTTCCCCACGCCTAGAGCTGAACTGTGGCGCCGCTGGGTGTGGGCAGCTAAGCCCCATGAGGGGACATCACTCAGCTGTTGGCTGGCCCTAGGCCGGTCTCCGGGAGTGGGGGACGCTCAAGGGGTAGGCATGGCCACCTTGGGTCTGAAGGAGGTGTGGGTTTGGAGCTCCGTGGTGGCCCAGCCACCCACCTCACCCTTGGCTGCCGAGCTCGCCATCCCTGGGGGACCACCGTGGGCGTGCCGACCCCTTGATCCCCTCCTGCTGGCGGTGGACGTGGCTGGAGAGCCTCCTCAGGCCTCTCCCTCGTCTGAGGCTCACACTGTTTTCCCTCCTTCTGTCCCCCAGCTGGTCAGTGAGAAGGTCGGAGGGGCCGAAGGGACCAAGCTCGATGAGGACTTCAAAGAGATGGAGAAGGTACCAGGAGAGGCCGTGCTCCCTGCCTGGTGCTCAGCACCGTTGGCCAAACGCCCGTGGCCACAGCGCCACATATGCGCTGCAGGGGGCCTCCTGCGGGGGCGGATCCCCAGCTTTGGGGGACCTGTGTAGCAAACCCCAAGGAGGCAGGGAGGCCGGCAGCCCTCTGAGCGGCAGGCGGCCCTTGTGTGGGCTCTGAGGCGGGTGGGGCTGGGGGGAGGGCGAGGGCTGGGCAGGGGCCCCTGGTTTGGCCTCAGGTGCCGTGACGGTTGCCACACCCCCACACACCGCCTCTCTCCACAGAAGGTGGACGTTACCAGCAAGGCTGTGACGGAAGTGCTGGCCAGGACCATTGAGTACCTGCAGCCCAACCCAGGTGGGGGCCAGCCGGCCGGGAGGGTCTGCACCCACTGGGGGCACTCTGGTTACTGGAGCATGAAGGGGAATACGGGCTCCGAACTGAAATGCCCAGGGCGGGCGGGTTGTGTGTGTGGGTGGGGCGCACGGGGGGGGGGGGGGGGCTGCGGCCNCCTGACAGTCCCAGCAAAGGGGAGCATCTTTTCCGCAGAACCGACTCATGAGACCAGTAGGAATTGGTTGCCCGCCCCTTTGCTGGGCCGCAGCCACCTGCCCACCTTTGGAGCATGAGGTGGGGGTCCCCTAGTCCAAGATGGGGACAGGGACCTTCCCCTGAGGGAAATCCAAATACAGGTTCCTGTAGCGGGTGATGGATGTGGGATAGGCGGCAACACCAGCTGTGTCCCTTCAGCCTGGGGCAGGCGGAGGGAAGCGTGCCCCACCCCCACCTCAGGTGGGGTTGGGTCTGGGGCACCAGTGCACACCTGTACCTGCCCCCCTCCCCTTCTCTGAGGTGCTCCTCCCCAGGCCAGGGAAGGCGGCTTCTCGGTCAGAGCTGGGCTGCAGGACGAGGAAGCGCAGAGGGGCCCTGAGGAGCTGGCCACCCCTGCCTCCTGCCAGGGCTCCTTTGTGGCTGATGGCTGTGCTTTAGGAAGAAGGGTGTTGGGGAGAGGGAGGAACCCAGAGAGAAGCAGCCTCTCGAGTGCAGATCTCGGGGCTTCGTGAGAGAGACCAGCTGCGTGCCTACCCAGCCCGCTCTGTTCCAGCCTCGCGGGCCAAGCTGACGATGCTCAATACCGTGTCCAAGATCCGCGGGCAGGTGAAGAACCCGGGCTACCCGCAGTCAGAGGGCCTGCTGGGCGAGTGCATGATCCGCCACGGCAAGGAGCTGGGCGGCGAGTCCAACTTTGGTGAGGGCTGCGGGGACGAGGGACGATCGGGGTGTTGTTGGCTGTAGGGTCGCGGCCTCCAGCAGGCTTGCCCTGCAGCGGACTCTGGGGAGGCTGGTCCTTGGAGCGGGAGCATGTCAGACCCCGTCATCGCCGGCTTCTGGCTACCGGGGCTCAGGTTCCGCCCATAGGGTCCCTTGTTTGCTCCTGAAGTCTGGCATCTGGGCTCAGAGGGCAGTTTTTTAGTGGGGGGAGGGCCTAGGCGACGACCTCCCGTGCCAGTTTCTCCCCCGCTCTGCTGCAGGCGACGCCCTGCTGGATGCTGGGGAGTCCATGAAGCGCCTGGCAGAGGTCAAAGACTCCCTGGACATAGAAGTCAAGCAGAATTTCATCGACCCCTTGCAGAATCTGTGTGACAAAGACCTGAAGGAGATCCAGGTGCTGCCCCTGCCCCTCCCTGTCCCCCTCCTCGCCGCCCCCACCCCCTGTG
>NW_027527386.1:2042649-2044394 GCF_008692635.1 Crocuta crocuta
CCCCTGCTCACGCACCCCCCCCACCCCAGCACCACCTGAAGAAGCTGGAGGGCCGCCGCCTGGACTTCGACTACAAGAAGAAGCGGCAGGGCAGGATCCCCGACGAGGAGCTGCGCCAGGCCCTGGAGAAGTTCGAGGAGTCCAAGGAGGTGGCCGAGACCAGCATGCACAACCTCCTGGAGACGGATGTACGGGGCCTCCCTGGAGGCGGGGCCTGTGGGCGGGGCCTCCCTGGAGGCGGGGCCTGTGGGCGGAGTCACGCGTGCCCCACCCACAGTGAGTTCTGCCCCCAGTCAGCCTGAAAGGGCGGCGGCGGCGGGACCTAAGGGGGCACCTCCGGCTGCATCAGAGGGTCAGGCACAGGGGGAGGGGCGGCCCTGTGCCAGAAGCAGTCTGGGGAGGCTCCCTAAAAGTGGGGGCCTTGGAGGGAGGGCTCACAGGGAGAGCCTCCCCTTCAGTGGGCGGCCCCCCTGCAGATCGAGCAGGTGAGCCAGCTGTCCGCGCTGGTGGATGCCCAGCTGGACTACCACCGGCAGGCCGTGCAGATCCTGGACGAGCTGGCCGACAAGCTCAAGCGACGGTGAGCCCCAACCTGCTTCGTGCTTGGCCAGGGCGCCCAGGACCCCGGGGTTCTCCCACGGGTGCCTGGGCTGGTCCTTCAGGGCACCCAGGACACCACCAGCTTCTGCGAGACCGCACCCCGGGCAGGGGTTCCAGGGGGTAGGCGTCGTTGGGCTTGTCCAGGTTGGGGGTGGGGGGGGAGTGGCCCGAGGACAGCAGAGACCAGGAGAACCAGGCCTGTCACAGGTCCGGGCCGAGGGCCACATTACCCAGACGGCGGCGCACAGGGCTCCTGTCTCAGCCGTCCGGTAATCCAGAGCCTGGGAGGGGGGCCTGGGCAGCCGTGGTCTAGGCAGGGAGGCGCGCAGGGGGCTTCGGGGTTTGGCAGGACCTGGCCAGCTGGCAGCCAAGGGCCCGAGCTGGGGAAACCCACCGGTGGCGGGCGGGAGCTTTTGGTTAGACCCATGGGGCCGCTGTGCAGGCCTGGCCCGGGAGCAGCAGCATGAACCCGGGCAGCGGTGGCCCTTCCCCACGGTGCGCGCGGGACGTGGGCCGCCGGCGCTCACAGCTCTCCTGCGTGCACGCAGGATGCGGGAAGCCTCCTCCCGACCCCGGCGGGAGTACAAACCCAAGCCTCGGGAGCCCTTCGACCTCGGGGAGCCGGAACAGTCCAACGGGGGCTTCCCCTGCGCCACGGCCCCCAAGATCACAGGTGAGGAGCGGGGAGGCAGGGGGCTGCCCCCAGTCGCTGCCCCCTTCAGACCGCAGAGCCAGGCCCAGCCCCGGGTCTTCTTCAACCCACTTCTGTGCTTTGTCTGCAAGCAGCCTCGTCCTCTTTCCGATCTTCTGAGAAGCCCATCCGGACCCCCAGCAGGAGCATGCGTGAGTGTCCCCGCGGGCGCGGGCCCTGCCCTCGCACGACTCATCTCCGTCCGCACCACTGTGTCAGGAGGGCCTGGCTCCCCTCCTGATGCCCCTCCTCTCCGCCCTGCTCGGGCAGGGGTGGAGCTGGGCGCAGGCGGCACGGCATGGCCTCTCTGGCCCCCAGCCTCCCCGGCGGCATGAGGGGGTATCCCACAGGCTCTCCATGCCGGGGGCTCCTGGCACCTGTCAACCCCATGCCCCTGGGCGTCCCTAGCTCTTCCCAGGAGGGTTTTGTTGGCTGCTCGACAGAGCCGTTTCCG
>NW_027527386.1:2044927-2046269 GCF_008692635.1 Crocuta crocuta
TGGGGCAGGAGGGATGGGAGGAGCCATCGGTCTGAGCCGAGCAACCCCCACCCCCCAGCCCCACTGGACCAGCCGAGCTGCAAGGCTCTGTACGACTTCGAGCCTGAGAACGCGGGGGAGCTGGGCTTCCATGAGGGTGACGTCATCACGCTGACCAACCAGATCGACGAGAACTGGTACGAGGGCATGCTCCACGGCCAGTCGGGCTTCTTCCCCCTCAGCTACGTGGAGGTGCTGGTGCCCTTGCCGCAGTGACTGCGTCGCCCCGGCCCCAGATGGCCTGCATTCCNCGTGGGCGCTCCCAGGGCGCCGGGGAAGGCGGGCCTCGCCGGGGCAGCCGGGCTGGATGTCGGGGAGGGGCCTGCGTCTGCCAGGGCCACCCACAGTCCCCAGTCTACGCGGCAGGCTGGGGGCCAGGCAGTATCTCTGCTCCCCGTGCCCGGAGGGGGCTAACACTAAGGTGCTCTTAGAAACACTAACTTCCTCCCACCCCTCCAGGAACAGGTAACTCCAGGGGGCCCCTTCCCTCACACATGCGCGTGCACACACCCCGTCCCCCTTCCCGTGCCAGGAGACCTGCCCTTAACAGGAGACGGGTGTTCTGAGCAGGACCCCTGGCCCAGATCCCCCACCCTGCTTTCCACTTCACCCCAACACTCCCTCCCAGCCCCAACTCCAGGGCTCCCCAGGCAGGGCACACCCGCGGATGCCACCTCCCTGGGGAGAGACAGGCTGGGGTCCTCAGGGTTCCCCTAAAGACCGGCCCTCTCCGAGCAGCCTCGGAGGTGCTGTGGTCTCCCTCCTCCAGCGCCCTCTGCCTTGCCCCGCACCCCTGCTTCCCTTCCCAAGTGTCGGGGGCCCCAACCCAGACAAGCACACGGGACGTTCCTGTGGCACAAACCGCNAAAATTGGCTTGACCAGGGGACCTCAGGACTGGATCACATTCCCCTCCTCTGATCACCTTGCAAAGCCCCAGGGACACCGGGCTCTGAGGCCCCTCATTGCCATCCACAGGGGAGGCGCAGACCTCCCAGCAGACACGAGCGGTGTAACCTGGGTCGCAACCAAGGGCAGATTGAAATGTAATCCTGATTCTTTTTTTAAAGTATTAAATGTCTCTTTCTACAGCCTCTTGCTTGATTGGGGTGCAGGGCGGCTCTTTCCCCCTGCTCCGCTGGACACCCAGAGCCAGGCCGGTGCCCAGCCAGCAGTGCGGGCAGGACGTCCTCCAGGTGTCCTGCGGCCCCAGGGAGTCCACACCATGGGTGCTCCGAGGGGCCCCTCCTGTCCCGCTGCCCAGAGCAGTCTGGGTGCACAGGGACAGGTGCAGCCCTCGCGCCC
>NW_027527386.1:2046293-2053607 GCF_008692635.1 Crocuta crocuta
GTCACACACACGCCCAGGCTCTTTGCTTCTGTCCTTTATTACCCGCGCCCCAGCCGCTGCATGATCTCCTCAGCCCCCTGGTTTGAGAAGGCTGTAAACCTGCTCCAGCACGTGGCACAGGCCCTGGTCCTTGGGCGTCCTGCTGGCCAGAGAGATCTGAAAGGGGCAGGGCCGGCGCCTCAGGGCTGTGCCCTGTGGTCCTGGCCTCACCGGCTCCCCTCTACTAGCCACCCTACACGGTAGTGTCCCCAAGGCAAGGTTTTAGTTATAAATGAGGTGGCCTGCTCACGTGGAATGTTGTGGGTTTTGGGGGGGCGGGCATCTGCACATTCCAAATCCTGCGTTCTTCCCAGCCGCCTCCCGTCCAGGCTCTCTCAGCCCCTGCGTGGGGGGCCGCCCCCGCCCCACCAGCCCAGGGACAGGGTGGAGGTGACCTGTGGCAGCCGGAAGCTCCGGTCACTCTTGAAGTTTGAACAAAACAAGCAAACGTGCAAAGCTGCATTTCTCTGAGGGCTTCCAAGCAGGAAGCCAGTCACACGCCAGGGCCAAGCCCTGCAGCGTCCCACTGGCTGACGGAAGGGCCAGCGAGCCGCAGACACCTCTGCTCTGCGCTCTGCCGGCGCTGGGAGCTCTGAACCGCCCCCCCCCTTCTGCACTCGAGTGGGCGGCCCCCTTTCTATCTGCGCTGGAATGGGGCGCTCGGTCACTGCGACCACCTGGCTGGGAGCCAACAAGACAGCTGGCAGGCAGCGGTGACACGCAGCTAAAATGTGTCACACGGGACGATTTTGGACAGCACTTCCTCGGGCTGCCCAGGGATGGATTCTCAGGGGTCCCCAGAAATGGGCTTCCCAAGGGGTCTGCACGGGACACAAACCTCACCTTCAGCTTGTCGAGGTACGTGTGCTCCTGGCTCCAGGGCTCCTGGAACCTCACGAGGTCAGGGGCGCCCTTGTAGAACTCCACCAGCAGCATCTGCGGGGCAGGGGGCCGCTGGGACGCCTCGCTCGCGCCCGCCCTCCCGTGCCAGGTGCAGGGGGCACCCGGGACCCAGACCGCTGAGCAGGGCCACCAGGTGGGACGAGGGTGGCTCAGCAGGAGGCCCCCGAGCGGGGACTGGGGCGGCCCCAGGCGCGGGAGGCACGCGGAGTGCGTGAGAGGGGGACTGCGTGTCCGCAGGGGCCTGACCCCGCCCCCTCGAGCAGCGTCCGCAAAACTCTCCGTGATCCCGCAGGTGTGACCCACTAGCTCCTTGTTTTAAACGCCGGTTGGAACCCTGATGCTAAAAGGCAGCTGGGTCAAGTCCCCTCACGTGCCTCCATTTGGGGAATCAGTGCGGGTGCAGAGGTGGGGGGCGGGGCGCCACGCCACCCGTAAGTTCCAGAACAGTAAGGTCAGGTGGGGAAGCAGGTGGGCAAGGATCAGGGGCTCCAGCCTCAGAGCCACAGGTGATTTTCAGCCCCAGACCAGGAGTCTGACCCCTGCCCTGATGTGGCACATTCAGCCATCCTGGGCCCGGCAGCTCCACCCGCCCCTCTCAGGGGCCCTGTGCGCCCCACCCGGGAGTGAGCTCACCATCTCATGAAGGATGTCATTAGTCAGGAAGTTGTCCTGGACGTAGGCCATCTCCACGTCCATGGGGATGCCGTAGTCACTGGGCCTTTGCTGGCAGGGACACAAGTCAGTCACTCACAGCCTCCGATCCCATGAGGGACGTGTCCGGGGCCAGCAGAGGGTCACGCTGCCACCAGGTTCAGAGCACGTGAGTCCTCCACCGAAGGCCGCGGTGCGATTCCGGAGGCGGTGTGGCCCTGCCCCCAGCAGGAGAGGCCGAGAAGCGAGCCACACACCCTGGAATTGCTCCCCAACCCCGATTTCTGGCCCCGGGACAGACCTGGGGAACGGCACGGGGCAAGGTTCGGGAGGGAGGCCGCCTTGGCGGTAAGGGCGGCACGCTGCACGTGACGCCCGCACCTTTTCACCATCGGTCACCACCCCGGCCCTCTTGGGAGCCTCGGACGGTGCGGCGGTCATGTTCCCATCTCACGGGGGAAACTGAGGCCCCAGCTCCCCTAAATGAACCCAGAACCAGAGTCCTGGCCACGGACCATCAACAGGCCCCTCCCGGCCCGCCCTGCCTCGCCCCACAGCCCCGCCTACCTCAGGGGGCGGCATCACCCAGAAGGGGGAGATCTTGGACTCGGGGCCCGGGTTGCCAGCGTAGTAAGGGGCTGCAGGAAAGAGAGAGCAACGNGGCAGCGCGGGGCTGTGCGGGTGGCTGTGGTACCAGCCCACCAGGGACAGGCCGCGCAGCAGCAGGCTCTGGTAGATCTGGGGGCACAGGCGAGGCTGCGGTAGGGCCGGGGGAGCCGCACCCACCCCTCCCAGCCGCCAGCGCACCTGTTCCATCCCCATTCGAGGCCAGCAATTAATATGTGCCTGCTGTGTGCCTGCCCTGGGGACACAGCGGTACCAAGACAGACCCTGCCCCCGCCCTCAAGGAGGCCAGTGGAGGGGGGCGGGTCAACAAATACATCAAAAAGATACACCTGTCACAAAGCAAAGGCAAAAGCTTATTTTCGGCGTGCAGTATCCGCAATTTCCGGCACGCAGTAGGCACTCAAATAGTTACACAGGAGGCCGTGTGGGCCCTTGAGCAGGAACAGGCTTTTCTAGATGCCTTCGGCAGGCAGAGGCAAGCGCTGGCATAAGGACCAAGGAAGGGGTGGGCCGAGAGACCGAGCCGAATCCGCACCTATTCACCTGTCCCCATGTCAGCGGTTAGGTGGGTGTGGCGCGTGGGGCACCGTGCCCGGCACATACAAAGCACCACTATGACAACTCTATTAAGAACAGCAACCAGCATTCACTGGGCTTTTACAATGTGCCAGGCACGGTGTGGAATCGGAGGCTCAGGGAAGGAGGGCTGGCCGCCCGTACGGACAGGGTCACAGGTCACACCCCTGGAGCGGGCGCTCACACACACTCTTTGGCACACTTGTTTTGCACTGCTAGCTACCGGGACGGGGTAGCCAGGCCAGCTGTGTCCAAGGCACCCCTCCCCACGACACCCTGACCCCACGCACCCCCTCACCTCCTCTTCCACGGTGGCCGCCGTATCCGCGTCCCCCAGCCGGCTCCGACAGGGGAAGGCTCTCAGCACCGTGAGCACTGCGCGGAGGCGAGGAGAAGGTGTAGACACCAACCCCGGCCCCAAACACAGACACCCCCCCCCCGCCCACCTGGCCCCAAATACCCACTCTGGCTGTTGATGTCCCAGCGGCCCCCCAGGTACCCCACGACCTCGCTTCGAGTCAGGTGGCTGTGGAAGTCCTGGGGAGGGGACGGACACCGGAAGAGCGGCTCAGGCTGCGGCCCGGTCCCAAATGTCTCCCCTCTGGGCTGAGCCCCTGCGATGTGCAGGCACCACCCCACCGGCTTCCCCCTCCTCCACTGAAACACGGATTGAGTGCCTACTGTTTACCAGTACTGAACAAAACAGAAAAGGCCTCTGCCCTCGTAGAGCTAACCTCCCAGGGACCCCTTCCAGGCGCCCCAGCCACCTGCCCAGGTCTGGCCCTTGGCCCTCAAGGGACAAGGTGACAGCTGGGCACGCACCAGCAGGAAGAGCACATTGCTGGAGACGGCCACGTTGAACGGCTGGAACTTGTTAATGGCGGCGAAGGATGTTACTTCCACCAGGGTGTGGGGGTTCCTGTGGGAACCAGAGGGTCCCGCGGCTTCAGGAGCTCAGCCCCAAGCCAGCTCCCCAGGCCCCCGGCCAGAGCCAGCACTGAGCACCTGAGGCCTCCTGCCCCCCACCCCCCACTCTCACCCCCCNACCTGGCAGAGTCCCGGCTGCCCAGCATGCAGTACCGCACAGGGACCCGGATCTTGTTTTCCACCTGCTTCCCAGGGGGCGTGGCCTCTGTGGGGCGGGGGAGGGGGAGAAGACCGCCTCAATCCCTCCCCCACCCCGAAATGCAAAACAAAGACCAAGAAACCCAAGGAAAAAACCCTCCAGGGGTAGCTTCAAAACTCAGGCCCCGGAACCCAGAGATCGAGTGGCGGGTTAACGCACTGGAAAAAAAGATTAAAATACCAGAGGAAGGACTCAGGAAATCAGGCGGGCACCCCACTCCAGGAAACCAGGCAGGGGGGCCAGAGGCATCAGACAAAGAAATCCTACAGGGGAGCATGGTGAAGAAATCAGGCAGCGGGACCAAGGAATCCAGCATTAGGGCTGAAGAGGCCAGTAGGGGGGTGGGGGGGACCCGACTCTTGATTTCGGCTCAGGTCATGATCTCAGGGTTTGTGGGTTGAGCCCCAGTCGGGCTCTGCAATGACAGCACGGAGCCTGCTTGGGATTCTCTCTCTCTCTCCCCCTCTCTCTCTCTCTGCCCCTCCCCTGCTCAGGAGCTCTCTCGCTCTCTCTAGCTCTCAAAATAAACATTAAAAAAAAAAAAGGCAGCGTGAAAGAAATTAGGCAGTGGAACTAGAAGTCGGCCAGGCACATCTCAGCGCTGAGAATAAAAGGCCAGATCTGCCCCGCAGCCGCCTCCTCAGCTGAGTTCGGCGCGCTTCCTGCCACCCTCCAAGCCTCTCACCAGGGTGGGCAGTCTCCAAGGGTCCCTTGGCAGGTGGTCTCCGACTCTTGTCCTCAGCGGAGACCCCGGCCAGAACCTCCTCCTCTTCTTCCTCCATCAACAGCTCCTCTTCCTCCCCTTCACTGGCGGGGCTCTGGTGGGGAGGGGGCGGGGTCTGAGCCTTAGGGTCCTGCCATTGCCACAAGGGCCCACTAGAGGGAGCGAGTGAGCAAGGGCGGCCTGAGGTCCTGGTCAGCTCAGATCTGAGTGCCTTCCAGCAGCTGCCAGAGACTCAAACCTCTCCGCTTTTACAAGCTGTGCAGCTTCCGGCAAGCGCCCTAACCTCTCTGAGCTCTATTCGCCTCCTCTCCAGCGCATAGGGACAGCATCAGGGTGAAATGAAATAATGCCTGCAAGCTATAGCACACCTCCTGTGGATCCATTCACTGAGCAAGCAAGTGCTTACAGGGATTATTTTACCAGATTCTCTCCATAATCACTCCTGATCTGCCCTCAACTGCCCCTGCTTGGATGACCTCTCGGTGTCCAGTGTCCAGCAGGCACGTGGTCTCGCTGCGGTGCCTGGCCAGTCCCAGCTCCTTCTCCTGGGAGCACCTCTGGGACCCGGCTTCCCTCCCATCTCTCCAGTCCCCTCCGTCTCCCACCCCTCCTCCGGTGCGCAGCCTGGGAGCTCGGGCCACTTCTCTCCCTACTCGCTCCTCTACTGGGCAGCCTCGTCCACTCTCGGGACTGGACCCTGTCTCTGGCCCGACCACCCCCACAGTCCTGTCTCCAGCCCGGGCCTCCCTCGAGCTCCAGACTCAGCATCCAGCTAATCCAGGAGGCCTGGGGGCCGGGGGGCTCCCGGGCGCCTCGCACTCAGCTCAACCACCACGCTGCACCGACTGTCCCCCAATCCTCCCCAATCCTGCCGACGGCCGCCTCACTCATCCACTTGCTCGGAACAAAACATCTCTCCAAAGCAACATCTGATGCGACAGCAAATCCCGTGAGATCCACCTTTAAAATCAGCCAAAACTTGCCCACTTCTTCCCCCATCAAGTGTCCACCTGGTCCACGCCATCATCTCCTGCCTGGACCAGTTCTGTCACCCGCATTGTGGTCCCCAGCTTTCACCATCGCCTCCCCCGCTAGTCTGTATGCCAGACAGAGGCCACCAGGGGGCGCGTATGGGCACCTGAGTCAGGTCAGTCCAGCCTCTCTGCCTTCCTGTGCTCCCCCCCACCTCGGGGTAAAAACCCTGTGCTCCCGGCCTGTTTCCAGCATGCCATCCGCCCTGCAGATTTCAGATCTCCAGCCAAATATACGTATAAGATACATACAGATACTGTTATCATCTCCATTTACATACGAAGAAGAATTAGCACCCTGAGAGGGCCGTAGGCCAAGTTCACCAGCTGGTGAATGTATTCAAAGATAGATTACTATCATAGCATTGGAAACTCCCAGGTCTGGTCCCGGCCACTGTCTCCCCGGCCCCTCAGCTACTTAAGACATGCAAGCCTCTGGCTGTATCAGCCAATCATGTTGCTTCCTACCTCTGTGGCTCTGCTGTGCCATTCCGCCCTTCACCTAGCTCTACCAAACTCCTGTTCATCCCGCAGAGCCCCAGCTCCAATGCCCTCACTCTGGGTACTCCTTATCCAACAGTGATCCAGGAGGCTGAAGGACGCACCTCATCGGCAGCGGCCGTGGGAACGTGGAGCTGGTGTCGCCGGAGCCAGGCTGCCTTGTACTTATCCAGTTTCTGGCCCTTGTACTTGACCGAGGCCCAGCCACAGCCGGACTTCTTGGCCGGGTTCACCAGCTTCTTGCAGTGGGTGGCCCAGGCGCTGGGTGAGTTGAACACCTGTCCCGTTTCCTGCCACACGATCCTCCCGTCGGGTTGTAGGTCTCCCATGAATTTCTTCCCCTGCAGTAAGTAACAGCGGCATGGCTGCGCCGGGGGCCTGGTGCCCTCCACGGCACCTCCAGGAAGTGTTCCTGGACCCCCCGCTGCTCCCCAGGGCTTGGCACCCATCTCTGCCCACAGCATCCCTCCCAGGAAGCCTTCCGGCTGACGTGCCTCCCCGTCCCTGGATGTCCACAGTCAGTCCTCATCAGCCTGGATTAAAACTGCCCAGCTCTATGTCTGCCCACCCACTCACCGGACCGGGAACCCCCAAGGGGCAGGGGCAGGGCCCGCTGGGGTCCTAACAGCACACAGCCTGCCACACGGCAAGTGCTCCATTCACGAACTGTCCCCATTCACAGGGCACAGAGCTACGGCAGCAAACGTGGGAAGCACAGTGTAGCAGGCGGCCTGCTGGGCGCTGTATTCCTTTCACCCTCATACAACCCCGCGAGAGGAAAAAAAAAAAAAATCCCATTTTACAGACGAGGAAACCAGGATATGGACAGGCTGAGTAAGGTCACACAACCAGGAAAGCGGCCGAGCCTCAGTTTCTCCTTCGTGGAATGGGCTGTTTGGTAAACGATGGCCTACAGCCCAGAAGGGCGCATGCAGGGTCTGGATGCTCCGTTTCAATTTCCCCTCCCCACACGTGGGCTCGGCCGGGGACAGGGAGCCTCAGTTTCCCCTTCCTGCCCCAGCCGGGATGGGATGGGGGGAACGGGGACGCTCACCAGGTAGTAGATGGAGAGCACCCCGGCGCCGGGCTCCAGCAGAGCATCTTTGAGGAGCACCCGCAGCGTGACCGCGCGCCGG
>NW_027527386.1:2053967-2079534 GCF_008692635.1 Crocuta crocuta
CCACGCTGCCCACCCCCACCCGCAGCCAGGCCCGCAGTACCTGCCATGGCCGCTCCGCCCGGAGCGCGCTGCGTCGCGTGCGACTCGCGCGCCGCTGGCTCTTTCTTCCCGGCACGTGACACGGCTCCGCCCCGAGGAGGAGGAGCCCCAGCCCGGGGGCGGGAGGGGGGCTCGGCCTGCCGCCGGCACCAGCGGGAAAACGGAGGCTCGAGGCCGCCTTCCGTGGGAGGCGAGTGGCAACCTACAGGCGGGGAAACTGAGGCCCCGGGACCTCCGCTTTGGGGGAAATAGTGGCTCCACTGAGGCGGCCCGTTGCCGCATTTAGACCACGAGCTGGGGGGCGCGGGGGACACGGGAGACTCAGTTCCCTGGGACCGGATGGGATGTGACACTTAAGGGACGAGAAGTCTCGGCTGTGGAGACCAGGGGAGAAACTGAGGCCCAGAGAAGGAGCCACAGCGCCCTGGGGCTGCGGGCCGAGTGGGGAAGGTCTGAAGCGCCTGAGGCGGGGAGCCTGGCTGGCTCAGTCCGCAAAGCGTGCGCCTGTTGACCTCGGGGCTGTAAATTCAAGTTCCATCTTGGGTGTAGAGATTACTTTAAAAAAATAAAATTTTAAAAGTAACAATAGGGGCGCCTGGGGGGCTCAGTCGGTTAAGCCTCCGACTTCGGCCCAGGTCATGATCTCGAGGTCCATGAGTTCGAGCCCCGCGTCGGGCTCTGTGCAGCCAGCTCAGAGCCTGGAGCTGCTTCGGATTCTGTGTCTCCCTCTCTCTCTGCCCCTCCCCTGCTCATGCTGTGTTTCTCTCTGTCTCTCAAAAACAAATAAACGTGAAAAAAAAAATTTTAAGCAGTAAAAATAAAGCTCCTAAACCGGACCTCAGTCTCTAAAGGGTTAACTTCCACCGCCCCCCCAACCCCCCCTCCGGGCCAATTCCAGGGTTAGACCCAAGCGGAGCCAACCAACCAATTATCGGAGGGTCATTTAAACTTCAACCAATAGGCAGCAGCCGTGGGATTCCCACCAGCCAAACAATGTTAAACCGCTGCTTCCTCCAAACTCGGACGTCCCGGCCAATCACAGGAGGCCCTGAGCCTCACGTGCCCATTCAGTTGCAGGATTTGGTCCACTGCCAGCCAATCAGATCCCGGGGGCGTGCCCTCAGCCTGGCGCACCGCCCTCCCCCCCGCCCACTTCGCACCCACCTCGCGCCGGGCGCTCGGAGGCGGGGCACGTTCGGGTCCCCGCGGCGTGGTTTCAGTGCCGTCCTTTGTCCCCGGTCCCTGTCCCAGGACCTTTGCTCCCAGGCACCGCGACACTTCCCAGGACTAGGAGTCCCCAGGCCCTGGCAGGGCTGCGAGCCGGGGTGGGGACTTCCCGAAGCCGCCGGGAATGCGGGCTAGGCTCCACCCCAGACCGGTTTACTCCGCCCAGTTTGGAAGCGGGGACGGGATGTGAGGGGTTGGGGCGGGATGTTCTGCAAATGGGGTCTTCGATCAAAGGACCTGGCTCCCGATCCTGCTCCACCGCTTCCCAGCCCTGTGTTAGGCCGAGTGGCTCCGAGTCTGTTTCACCATGGGGACAATAATAATTAGTGCCCATGGTTGTCAGAGAATAGGCTTGACACCTAGTAAGAGCTGAGCAAATGGAAATTACTACTCTTTTTTGTCAAGCCCCCGACTCCTTTTGCAGTTTCCCCAAACAGACACCCCCGCCCACACCGCAGGTCCAGCCACCAACTGGGCATTCCCCACCAGCCCCAGACTCTGACCTCAGTTTACTCCCCCATGTCCTTCCCCACGTTCCTTTGACTCTGTTCCCAAAACGCTGGACCGGACCTCCCCTCCCAGCTGGACCCTGGTCATCACCTTGGACCTCAGACCTCTCTACACAACCCCCACCTCATCCCTCTTCACACTGGCCCCAGAAGGATGCTACCAAAATGCAACTATATTGGGGCACCTGGGTGGCTCAGTCGGTTAAGCGTCGGACTTCGGCTCAGGTCATGATCTCATGGTTCGTGGGTTCAAGCCCCATGTCGGGCTCTGCGCTGACAGCTCGGAGCCTGGAGCCTGCTTCAGCTTCTGTACCTCCCTCTCTCTCTGACCCTCCCCTGCTGACGCAGTCTCTCTCTCTCTCTCTCTCAGAAATAAATAAAACATATAAATAAATAAATAACAAAACAAAATGCAGCTATAAACACCACCCCCCCCTACTCTAAATCCTTCTTCGGCTGCCCACTGCCTTTGATAAATAAAACTAAAACAAACTGCTGCGACCTTATTAACTATTTATGGCACCCCTTTTTAAAAATATGTTTACATTTGTTTTAATATTTATGTTTGACAGAGAATGCAATCACTAGTCAAGGAGGGAGGGAGAGAGAGACAGAGAGAACCCCAAGCAGCAGGCTACATGCTCAGTCTGGAGTCCGATGCAGGGCTCTATCCAAGGACTTTGGGATCGTGACCTGAGCTGACATCAGACATTCAACCGACTGAGCCACCCAGGTGTCCCCATGGCACCCCTTTACAGCAGGTATTGTTATCAATGTTATTAGTTCATCAGATGAAAAGACTGCCAAGTCACACGGCTCTCGAGTAGATCACAAAGGCTATTTTTTTTTTTTTGCTATGTGTATAAAGTCCAGGCAATCCTGTAACGATTAAGGAAATTAAATTTGTAATTTTAAGACTCCTTAAAAATGAATATCCAGATCCCACATGGAGAATTGTACCAAAGATCCAAAGAATTAACACCACTTTTTTCAAAAATGTCTTCCAGAAACTTGAAGAGGAGGGAACACTTCCCAATTCACTTAATTTTTTGTTGAGAGAGAGAGAGAGAGAGAGAGACCGATGGATCTAGTGCATAAATGGGGGAGGAGAAGAGACAGAGAGAAAGAATCTCAAGCAGGCTCCACACTGTCCACACAGATCCCTTCTTGGGGCTCCATCTCAAGGCTGTGAGATTGTGACCTGAGCCGCAATCAAGAGTCAGACACCACCTAGGCGCCCTCCCCCAAGCCCCCAATCATTTTATGAAGCTAGCATTACCCTGATAATCAACACCTGATAAGGACAATACAAAAAAATTTTACAAGAAAGAAAAACTACAGACCATATTCCTCATGATTACAGGCACACACACACAAACATTTCTTAACAAAATATTAGGAAATAGAATTTGGCAATATATTGGGGCGCCTGGGTGGCTTAGTCGGTTAAGCGTCCGACTTTCGCTTGGGTCATGATCTCGCGGTTCGTGGGTTCGAGCCCCGCGTCGGGCTCTGTGCTGACTGCCAGCTCAGAGCCTGGAGCCTGTTTCAGAGTCTGTGTCTCCCTCTCTCTCTGACCCTCCCCTGCTCACGCTGTCTCTCTCTCTCTCTCTCTCTCTCCTAGAAATAAATAAAAATTTAAAAAAAAAATTTTTAAGAATTTGGCAATATATAAAAAGAATGACACACCATGACCAAATGGAGTTTACTCAAGGGATGCATAGCGGGTTCAGTATTCAAGAAATCAATAAATGTTATCCATCATGTTTAACAGGCTGTGGTCATGGAATAGTGGCTCCCTACAGATGTTCACATCCCCAGGACCTGTAAATATGTTAGGTTACAAGGCAAAGGGGATTTGTTTACAAGGCAAAGGTGCAGCTGGAATTTAAATTTCTTTTTTTTAATGTTTTTGAGGACAGAGAGACAGAGAGACAGAGCGTGAGCAGGGGAGGGGCATGGAGAGCAGGAGACACAGCATCGGAAGCAGCTCCAGGCTCCGAGCTGTCAGCACAGAGCCCGACATGGGGCTCGAACCCACGAACTGCGAGATCGTGACCTGAGCCGAAGTCAGACGCTTAACCGACTGATCCACCCAGGCGCCCCACTTTTTTTAAATAAATTGAAGGTGTGTGGAGACCCTGCATCAAGCAGCACCATTTTTCCAACAGCATTTGCTCACTTTGTGTCTGATTTTGGTAATTTTTATAACATTCCAAACATTTCCATTATCATTATATGCTTTCGGTGGCTCATGGGAAGAGGGAAAAATATTAACAGTACCAGGAATTTGGGAGGAGTTGATTCCAACCCTCATGCATGACGCAGAGAGAGAGAGAGAGGCAACTCAAGAAACAGACACATTTAAAAAATTTTTTAATGTTTTTTTGAATTTTTTATATGTTTTATTTATTTCTGAGAAAGAGAGAGAGAGACAGCATGAACAGGGGAGGGTCAGAGAAAGGGAGACACAGAATCTGAAACAGGCTCCAGGCTCTGAGCTGTCAGCACAGAGCCCGACGTGGGGCTCGAACCCACAAGCGTGAGATCATGACCTGAGCCGAAGTTGGACACTCAACCAAGTCACTCAGATGCCCCTTAAGAAATAGACTCTTAGGGGCGCCAGTGAGGCTCAGTCGGTTAAGCATCCGACTCTTGGTTTTGGCTCAGGTCATGATCTCACGGTTCGTGAGTTTGAGCCCCGAGTCAGGCTCCAGGCCGACAATGAGGAGCCTGCTTAGGATTCTGTGTCTCCCCCTCTCTCTGCCCCTCCCCTGTTCACACATGTATTCTCTCAAAGTAAATAAATAAATAAACCTAAAAGAAAGAAGGGAAGGGAAGGGAGGGGAGGGGAGAGGAAGGAAAGGGAGGGAAGGGAAGGAAGAGACTTAACTGCAGAGAACAAACTGCTGGTTACCAGAGGGGGGGGAGGGGTGAAATAGGTGATGGGGATGAAGGCATGCACTTGTCATGATGATGGATATTGTATGGAAGGAATTGTTGAATCACTATATTGTATACCTGAAACTACTATTACTGGAATTTAAAGATTTTTTTTTAATGTTTTTTATTTATTTCTAGGAGAGAGAGAGAGAGACAGCATGAGCAGGGGAGGGTCAGAGAGAGAGGGAGTCACAGACTCTGAAACAGGCTCCAGGCTCTGAGCTGGCAGTCAGCACAGAGCCCGACGNTTATAAATAAGTTTTTAAATGTTTATGTATTGGGGGGCCAGGGACAGAGAGAAAGAGAGGCAGAGAGGATCCTCAGCGGGCCCTGTGCTGAGAGCAGACAGCACGACGTGGGGTTCGAACTCAGGAGCTGCAAGATCATGACCTGAGCCAAAGTCCAAAGGTTAACCAACCAACTCAGACACCCAGGTGCCCGTAAATACATTTTTTTAAAGTACAATGTACCTCCCAACATGGGGCTCAATGTCATGACCCCAAGATCAAGAGTCTCTTCATGCTCGTCCCACTGAACCAGCCAGGAGCCTCTTAAATAAAGTCTTTAAAATTTTTTTAAGGTTTATTCAATTTTCAGAGACTGAGAGAGAAAAAGCATGAGGGGGTAGGGATAGGAGAGAGGGACACACAGAATCTGAAACAGGCTCCAGGCTCTGAGCTGTCAGTGCAGAGCCCATCACGGGGCTCGAACCCACCAACCATGAGATCATGACCTGAGCCAAGATCAAGAGTCAGACGCTCAACCGACTGAGCCCCCCAGGCACCCTGTGATGAACAACAGACCTGAGATCATGCCCCGAACTGAAGTCGGACGCTTAGCAGACTGAGCCACCCAGGCACCCCTTAAATAATTTTTTTAAATGGGGGCACCTGGGTGGCTCAGTTGGTGGAGCACGTTACTCTTGATTTTGGGATTGTAGATTAGAGCCCTATGTTGGCTGTACAGATTACATAAAAATAAAGTCTAAAAAAAAACAAAAAAACCCTACATACACACTAACAACAACAAAAACCCAAAAAACAAAGACTTGACCCAGTGAAGATGTCATGTCGGCTCCCAGTGATCCACAGGTACAATTCCTATCACCATCCCAGCAAGATTTTTTTTTGTACATTTAGGGAATATTGGTGTAACATGCAGGCAGCTTAACGCGCATTCAGACCTTCACGCGCTGTCCCTGCTGTGTCCTCTCTGGGCACATCCACTGCCACTCTGGCACCATGCTCCTCCTCCCTTTCTCACATCCAGACCTTTGCTTAGGCAGATCCCTCCTCCCGGTGCGCCCTCTGCCCAGTCTCTGCTCAGCACGGAGAGCCTCCCAGTGGCTCCCTCCTCCCCAACTCCAGCGGGCCTCCCAGACTTCCTGGGGAGACCAGAGAGGCTGGGATTTCCCTGAGGACGACCTGCCTGGCCCAGCACCCGCCCAGAGCTGGCAGAGGAGGGAACTGGGAAGTTGACAGAAGAGAAAATTCCCCTGGAACCGGTTTCTCTACTTCCCAGCCCAGCTGGGGCACCCACCGGAGGGAGAGGCCAAGGCCAAAGACCTGGGCCACCATGGCCTCAGCCCTAAGCCCACCCCGGCTCCCCAAACCCAAGGCTGCCCTACCTTCACACTACTACGAGAGCTTTCTAGAGAAGAAGGGACCCTGTGACCGGGTAAGGCGGGGCACAGCAATGCCACTGCTGGGCTCCGAGGTGGCTGGACTCACCTCTCTGAGCCTGCAACTCCGCACCTGGCCGAGGGGGCGGGGTGGGTACTGGATGGGGCAGGGCACCTGCCGGGGGCTGTAAAAGGTTCTGTCCACCATCTGGCTCTCTCTCTGACTCTGGTTTATCTCTGTCTCTGTCTCTCCCTGCCCACCTGCCTTCATCTGTCCCTCTCGGTCTCTCTTTTCTTTCTCCTGGGTACAAACAGGATCAGGGACTTCCCCCAGGAAGTGGAAAGCCTCCTGGCTCCCATGCCCCAGCTCCAAACTAACCCTGAACCCCAGCCTTAGGGGTCAAGGCCACGAGAGGTAGCATGCTGGGGACAGTGAAAGCTGAGGGGGCGCATCTGGCAGAACCTGATACTGAGGCAAGCCCAGCCCCTCCTTCCCTGACGCTCCATCTCTCCGTACCGCTCCCCACACTCACCTCCCTCCCCTACAACCCCAAACACCTGCCCACTGGTTTCCCCGGCCACCCCCAGAGCCACTGCAGATTACGGTCCCCTCCTCCTTTCCTTGGGCCTCCAACTTCCCCCCCCACCCCAGCCTTCACGGGGTCTAGGCCACAGGAGTTCCGAAAAGCCTGGTCCTGGAGCAGGAGACCCAGGCCCACATCCCTGCTGCTCCACTCTTTCCTGACTCCCAGGCTCTCCAGCTTTGTGCCTCAGTTTTCTCTATCACACAATGGGTATAGGAGGGCTGTAGCCATGGTTACTGGAGAGGGGCAGCCTTCGGGGCCTGGGGTCGTCACTCTGCAAGCACTGATCACTGGTATAAATGCACTAGCAGCCTCTGAGTGAAGTACCTCTTGATCGCCATTTTATAGGTAGGGAAACTGAGGCACAGAGAACTTAAATACCTTGTGCAATGGAGCGTAGTGGGTATATGATAGAGCAGGTCTGACTGTGCTGAGTTCAATCACTTATTGCTCTGCTCCCAGTGCCTAGCACATGGGAAGTCCTTGGTAAATGTCAGTTACATGCATGTACGTATCTAGGGTCAGATGGGTAGGTGGGTGGATATGTCAATGGTTGGATAGACATATAAATGGATAGGGTGGTGGGTGGGTAGATAAGTGGATGAACAGATGGATGGGCAGGCAGATGGACGGACTGATAGGTGGACTGATGAATGGCTACTGGCTGTCCATATGAAAACTATCCTCACTATCATTAAAGACTAATTAAAGTCCTCCTCCTTCAGGAAGTCTGCCCAGATTTCCCAGTTAGAGGGCCTTTCTCCTCCTCTGTGATCTCAAGGCCTAGGATTTGCCCCTATTGGGGTACTAATTTCTCTTCCCTGGAGGATTTAGTATCTATGATTTAGTATCTATGCTTTCTTTTTATTTTTTGAAACATTTATTTGAGAGAGAGTGACAGAGCATGAGTGGGGGAGAAGCAGAGAGAGAGGGAGACGCAGAATCGGAAGCAGCTCCAGGCTCCGAGCTGTCAGCACAGAGCCTGACGCGGGGCTCAAACCCACAACCGTGAGATCAGGACCTGAGCCGAAGTCAGATGCCCAACCCGCTAAGCCCCCCAGGCAGCTCCAGTATCTACGCTTTCTATAATCTTCTGGAAGCCAATCTATCTAGAAACAAGAGCCATGTCTCATTTAGTATTTTGCTAGCAACAGAACTGGGTGCAGACTTGATGTTCTGGGAATACCTGCTGGAAAATAAACCCCGAAACCTACAGTCTGAGCTGTATCAGCCCCGTGGACCCCCAGAGAGTTAGAACGTTTATAATTCAGAATCCTGGGGAGAAATCCTGAATCTGCAATACTTCTAGAGTCCAGGACCTTGTGAAATTCTGAGGCTGCAGACTCAGACACACAGGAGATCCCAAAAATATTTATAGGGTGGACACGGAGAAGGTGGGGTGTATGTATGTGATAACGGGTACATACATGGGTGGGTGGGTGGACGGTTAGTTCAACTTACTCCTAGATCTCCTATATCTGCACACTGGCAGCAGTGGGGGGGCTACTCCAGATCCCCCATTCCATCAAGGAGGATTCTTTGGTCCTTTCTCAAAGAACAACAGATCCCCAGAAGTCAGGTCATGGATGGGGAGGGCCTCTCAGAGAAGGCAACATTTGTTCAAAGACCCAAAGCAGGTGATGAAGGAAACGGCGTGAAGATCTGGGGAAAGAGTCTCCTGGCAGAGAAGACAGCCAGTGCAAAGGTCCTGAGGCAGGAGTGAGTGTCATGGAGGAACCCAGATTTCCCTTCTCACCTTCTTCTTTTTCTCTTCGGTCCCCAGGATTACAAGAAATTCTGGGCGGGCCTCCAGGGTTGCACTCTCTATTTCTATAATAGCAATCGGGACTCCCAGGTAAGGATGGGAATGAAGACTCAAGAGCTGGTCGTCCCCCTCCCCTCAGCCCCCTCCACCTGTGACCTCAGGGACGAAGCAGAGAGGGCGGGTGTTTCGGCCAAGCCAGAGGACCTGAGGAGCCACAAGCCTGGCACTCAGACCCCTGCTTCCGGATCCCCAGCACGTGGAGAAGTTAGACCTAGCAGCATTTGTGAAGCTCACGGATGAGACCCCCTGGGGGGGCTCCCGAGACCCAGGCACCCATTTCAGCCTCGTCCTCCGGAACCAGGAGATCAAGTTCAAGGTAGGCCTCTCCCTCCTTGTCACACTTACCACTAACACGCACTAGCATGGAGTCGCACGGAGTCTAACACCGGGTTGGTGACACCGGGCGAGTCACTTAACTTCTCTAGGCCTTGGTTTCTTCGCCTGCACAATGGGAGATACATACAGAGGAGTCACAAGGAGGAGCTCAGTACAAGGGTGTGAAATATCTGGAGGGTCAGAGGGGGGAGGTGCTTGGGAAAAAGTGCTAGGGAAAGGGCGGAGCAGGGTCGGGGTTACAATGAGACACAGGGTGACCAGGGAAAGCCTTAGTGAGCACCTGCAGGTGAGGGAGCCAGCCCGTAGTTACCCGTGCAATGGCTCCTTAGCAGAGGCCTGCTGAGTCTGAGGGGCAGCTAGGAAGAGGAAGAGGAGGAGGAGGGGGAGGAGGAGGCATCCGGGGCTGGAGCAGAGTGGGGGNAACTGTGAGATCATGACCTGGGCCGAAGTCGGACGCTCAACCGACTGAGCCACCCAGGTGCCCCTCAAAGTTGATTTGTAACATTAAAGAACTATATCCTTCTTTCCTAAGGACTTACCGATGTTCAGACACCCGAAATTAACCTGTCCCCATTCATTGAATCATCAAGACAGCCCTTGGAAAACAGTGACTATTCTTCCTCATTCCCATTTCACAGATGAATCCACCGAGGCTCATCGCCATGGGCTCTTTTTCTTTCCCTCCGCAGGTGGAGAGCCTGGAGTCTCGGGAGATGTGGAAAGGCTTCATCCTGACGGTGGTAGAGGTGAGAGTAGCTGCCTCCTCAGAAAGGGTCTTTTCTCTTTCCGTCCCGCATTCCTCAGCCAGGCCCGCAGAGTCGCCTACACGCGTCTCGCGCAGGCGCAGCGGCCGCTAAGCCCAAAGCAGCCCAGTGCTGCCCGCAAACGTCTTTTGTTTCTGCCGACGGTGTTAGAAATGCGAAAGGTGCCTGCCATTACTTACGAGCCAGGAGTTTCTGTCAACGTTCCTGATCTCTGCTTTAGTCCTTGGTCCCCTGCCTGGCCCCGGAGCCGGTAGAGTCTGAGACCCTACATTCTAGCGTCTGATGTCTTCACGTGCCCTCGAAAACCTCCTCGGCCCTGCCCTGGTGAGGTGCAGGGTGGCTCTGGAGCCCCCAGACCCGGCTCCCCATGCTGGCGGGCGGCCTGCGCCCCGGCCTCAGGGTGCCCGTCGGTGACTCGGTCACCAGCCGCCCGCGCCCTGACGTCCGCGCGCCCGCGGGCGCCTCACGTCCCTCAGCTCCGCGTCCCGTCCAACCTGACCCTGCTGCCCGGACACCTGTACATGATGGCCGAGGCCCTGGCCAAGGAGGAGGCGCGCCGCGCGCTCGAGGTGCCCTCGTGAGTGCCCCGCGGGGCCGCGCAGCCCCGGGACGGCGGCGGGAGGAGGCGCCGGGCCCCAGCGNTGGAGGCGCAGCTGCTCCTGGAGCGCTACCCCGAGTGCGGGAACCTGCTGCTGCGGCCCAGCGGGGACGGAACGGGCGGCGTGTCGGTCACCACCCGCCAGACGCTCAATGGGTGCGCATGCGCGGCGCCAGGGTGGGCGGAGGGACGAGCGTGGGGGCGTGGTCCTGGGGGCGGGGCCAAAGCTGGGGGGGCGTGGGATCCTGAGGCCGGCCCCTCCCCGGGACGGGGGTGGGGTCAACGTCTGGGGGCGGAGCTAGAGGCCAGGCCGGACGGCGGACCCCTTTGGGGGCGTAGTTAGATCCTAGGCGGGGGCGGGACTCTGTAGGCGAGGTCAGGCCCTGGGATGAGGATGGGCTCTTCGGGGCGGAGTCGGGGCCGGGTCTGGACCTCCGGAGCAGGGAAGAAATCAAATCCAGGGGTGGTGACCAGGCTTTGGGCAGAGTCAGGACCTGTGGGTGGAGTCATAACCCGGCCCTCTCCCTGGTGGTTGAATCAGGCTTTGGAGGTGGAACCATTTTGGGGACGGATCAGAGCCTGATACTAAATCCTTCTTCGGGTGGCCAGGTGAAGGGTGGAGGTAGAACCCAGGGGGCGGGGCAAGAGGGACGGAACCTTCGGGGGGTGGAGCCATCAAGGCAGGGCCTGGGCAGTGCCGGAACAGCGGCGGGGTCTTCCCGCGGGGGATGCAGTCAGTAGAGGGCCTGATTCTCCGCAGAGAGCCGCGCTGGGACGGGGCATGGTCCGTGTGCAGAGGAGGTTCGCCCCTCCGTGGAGGCAGAGCCAGGACAAGGGGCGGGTTCCTCCTTGGCCGGAGCCAGCCCACTCATTCACCCGTTGTGCAGGATATTGGTGGTCCGGCACTACAAGGTGAAGCGTGAGGGCGCCAAGTATGTGATCGACGTGGAGGAGCCGGTGAGCGTTGGGCGGGGCTACTGGGAAACGCAGCGGTGGGGACTGCGCCCCATCCCCAGCAGCCCTGACTGCGACCTCTATCCGCCTCCAGTTCTCCTGCGCCTCACTCGATGCAGTGGTCAACTATTTCGTGTCACACACCAAGAAGGCTCTGGTGCCCTTCCTGCCGGACGAGGACTACGAGAAGGTGCTAGGTGAGTGCGACCTCAGGGACCTCCGGGGAACCAGTACGTGCCTCTCCCTCCCCTGCCCCCACGGGGCACCCCTGGGTCAACCTTCAGCCGCCGCGCCTCCTCTAGGACCGCTCTCTTCCAGGCTACGTGGAGGCGGATAAAGAGAACGGCGAGAGCGTGTGGGTGGCGCCGGAGGCCCCCGCACCCCAGGCCCCAGGTGACGCCCCCGCCCTGCAGCCACCACTGTGCCAGAGTGAAGCGAGACACGGGACCCACGTGGCCCCGCCCGTGTCCAGTCTTGTGCCCAGAGTTACAAGGACCCGGAAATTACCCAGACCCTGCCCTCCGGCTTGTGGAGCGGGAGGCAGAGCTGGACACACTCCCAGCCCTGTGGGGTCGAACTTGGGGCTGGAGGCAGTGGTGCCCAGAGTTGGGGAGAAAAAGGGGCGGGGGGAGGCTTCCTGGAGGAGGCGGTGTTTGCTAAAAGTCTCAAAGGATTTCAGTAGATCGAGATGGGCAGTGGGGGGACGGAGGGCTCCTTTCCAGCAAGATCAACCTAGAGATGGGAATCGGGGTGGCTATTGAGAACGGGGTGGCAGTGGTCTGGCTTATGAAGCAGGAAGACACTGGGAAGGTCTGGGGGCTGAGCAGTATGGTCCTCCTGGGGCTGGGCAGACGCTGCGGGCCCCTCGTGCACAGCGGGCACGTATGTGCACACATACACACACTGCACACTCACAAACATGAGCTGCGTCCACCTGCATAATCGGAAACTCACATGTACACACGTACATAGACAAAGGTTCCACACACACATGAATACTAGCGTCACACGATTCCCATCGTGCATAGCACATACCTTAAGCCACAATCCCGTGTTTACACGAATGCGCACCAACGAGCACAAATTTGGACATTTATAGGCACATGGGTGTACGAATACTAGCACCCACGTGGTGTCATCCACATATATTACACACTAAGTGTGTGTACAAACCCTCTGCATATATTCCACTGTGCGAATTCACTCAGTGTGTCAGTTGATGCGACACGGGACACAAACACCAACTCATAAATGGGCGTGTGTAAAACCCACACATGCCCAGGGTCATGTGCCTGATTCCAGTAACTGCTGCGTCTCACCAGGTCCTGCACCCCCCTCGGGTGGCCCCAAGCAGCTGCCTCCGTTGCCCATGGCGCCTGTCTTAAGCCAGGACACGCTGACCCCACTCCCAGACCAGGATGAGAACTATGTGATCCCCATCGAAGACCCCCCAGCCGCCAACTACGTGAATGGGGATGGTAGGTAGGGGGGCGGGGGTAGGGATGAGAGATGGGGACAGGGGAGGAGGCTAAAAGGTAGGTGTGACATGCCACATCTTTGTCCGCACAGTGCCTTCCCCTAGTCGGCCAGTCGTCCTGAAGCCCAAGAGGTTGGCCAAGGTTCAGGGAAAGCCTCCAAAGCTACCAAAGCCACCCGTTGTGCCCAAGCCAGGTAGGGGTCCCTCCCCCCAGCCCGTCCCGCGCCCAGCCGGAGAGCCAGCCTCAGCCTTCCTCTCCCTCCCCGTCCAGAGCCCAAAGGCCTCAACGGCGGCCTAGCCAAGAAGCTGGCAGTCAACTCAGCGCAGGCTTTCTTCCCCTCAACAGGTGAGGCATCTGGGGCTCCGTGCGGCGTGGGGTTCCCAAGCGGATGACCTGTGCTGTCATGTGGGCCCCACACTCCGCAAAGGTCCCCACGCTTGGCTTAACGCTGTGCAGTCTTCAGACTCCTTAGGGGTTTTGAGTAGATTTTCATTTTTCAGGGGGCCCCTCAAATTCTGCAGCGGGGCCTTGGTGCCTGAGGTGTGGGGGGACAGCATGGACTGGCCATCCCTGGTGCCCCTGAAGCCTCACCCCCCCAACCCCGCCCCCCCAACCAGGCCTGGCAGGTTTGACGGCCGAGCTGGAGGAGAAACTGCAGAGGAGGAGGGCGCTGGAGCACTCGGTTGGCCACGCTGGGGACCAGTGAGCCAGTCTCAGGGTGCAGCAAGTCAGGGAGGCGGAGCCCTCCTCCCAGAATAAAAGCTTAAGTGACCCCAGGGCCTCTGCATCTGGACTGGCTTCAGGGGGGGTGGGCAGTGAGGGTCTGGAAGACGTCCGCCCACAGCTGGCCCCTCTTAGCAAAACCTGCCACCTGACCCAAGAAGAAAAGCCCATTTTACAGCCAGGAAAGCTGAGGGTCCAGAGAGCTTTGGGGCACACTCAGTGCCACCCAGCCCCAAAGAACCATCAGCACAGCCTGGCCAGTGATTGACCTTTATTAGGAGGTGAGGTGGGGAGGAGGGCCCGCCCTGGGGCCCGCTCCCGGTTCGTGACCCCCGTCAGGAGTTAAGGCTCCAAGCAGCAAGTGAGAAAAGGGTGCCGGCTGAAACAACCGAGGCCTGGGAGGGCGCTTCAGGGGCCTAGGTGAGGCTGGTGTTAGAGCTGCTGGTGGCGCTGCCCCGCTTCTGCAAGCAGCGCACGGAGCTGGGCACCTGCAGGCCCGTCGTCACCTGGAAGCTACCGCACCATACCTGGGGCACAGGGCAGGGGGGAGGGGAGAGCGGTGGGGGAGAGGAAGGAGGGGCGCTCTGGAGCAAAGCCGGCACCCAGCACACACACACACACACACACACACACACACGCCCTTCCCGCCACGGAAGGCTTCTCACTGTGAAAGCAGGCAGCAGTGGCTGTGTGAACTTGGCCTTGAAGGTGTGCAGCAGCTGTTTGGTTCGGGCGTTGTAGAAGGACAGGAGGCCTGCGATGGAGGCAGAGTGACAGAGGGGCCGATAAGGGGATTTGCGGCCGAGACGGGACAGGGAGAGGGCGCTGGAGATGCCGCCCGGGGCTGGGGGGGTCACCTTGGTGGAAGTCGCAGTGCACGCCCAGGCAGTCGGGCACCGGGGCGTCCAGCACCTTGGCCTTGTTGGCGTGCTTGGCGGTGAAGCTGACCTGCAGCCAGTTGTTGACGTGCAGGCACCAGGACGCGGCCGTCTTGCCCAGCTGCTCGAAGCGGCCCAGGCTGCGGTACGCCACCCCCACGCCGAACGCCTTGCTGTCCGGCTCGAAGCGCACCTCCCAGTAATGCTCCCCGCCGTCGATCAGCGTGTCCCCTGCGGGGCGGGGCGGAGTCGGGTCCCAGACGGCCCTCCACAAGGGGGCGCTCACCGGGGTACTCCTCAGTCCCCAGCTACTCCTTCCGCGCAGTCCCCGGCCTTCGTCCACTTCCTCTAGCAAAGCCCAGATACTCTCTGAGCCTCAACTAATCCTTTCTCATTCCAGATGCTTCCAGGCCTTATAAATTGCCTCCAAAACAAACAGTTCCTCCCCATGGTGAGATACTCCTCGGTCCTCAGTTCTTCCCTGAGACTAGATGATCAGTCCCCAAACCCTTGCACCTGGTGGGGTCCAAGGATTCCCACAGGCCTCAAGTCCTCCTGGGGTGCAGCGACTTCCCGGCGCTCTGGGGCCCTTTCCTAGATTCCTCTGTGCGCCTAGAGTCCGCCCAGAACCGCGGCTCCTGGGGAAGCCCAGCTTCTTGCAGGCCTGAGTGCACAGCCTCTCCTGCCTGCCCGTCCACCTGCTCCTCCCCAACCCGAGCTACTTCCCCAACAGCAATCAGGCTGCGTTCTTCCCAGAGGCTCCACGGCTCCCTCTCAGGTCTCAGCCACCCTGCAAGCCCCCCACTTCCCCCTGCTTCTCCCCCAGACTCCGCCTCGCGCCAATCCCAGATGCTCCACCGAACCTCAGCTTCTCCTCAGGCTTTAGCTTATCCCCAGAACGCAGCTTCTCTCCCACTCCGCCCCTGCCCGGGAACTGCTGACCACACTGACTTCCGCACGCCCCAGCCTCTTCTGCGAGCCCCTTCTGGGCAGTGACGAGCCCCCCAAACTCTGGTTCCTCCATGGGCTCCATCCACTCCATTGCTAGCTGTCTCCCACACCGGCGCCTCTCTCTGGCTGCTCCACAAACCCAACTAACCCGTAGGTGACCGTTCTTTCCAGCTACTTCACAAATCCTCAGATACTCCACTAACCCCAGGACGCCCCCCGGCCGATGTCCAAGCCCCAGCCCCCACAAGCTCTGCCCCCCCCACCAAGCCCACACCCTCCTCCTCCCTCCAGTCCTCCATTCCTTCAGCACCACAGCACGTTATCAGAACCATTCCAGAAGGCACTGTTGGTGGCTGCCTCAGTTTCCCCAACCAAAGGCATTCTCTCTCACCCCTCCCACCACCACCAGGGCCTGCCCAGGGTGTCCCCTCTGCCCTCCGTCTCTGCCCCTCCTTACCCAGAACCGTGTAGGACTCCGCAGTGAAGCGATCCCGACCCCCACGACCGGAGGGCATCCTCTTGGGAGATGGCACACCTCTGTGAGTGGCAGGGAGGGGAAGGGTCAGCGCAGCCCTTCCTGCCCCCACAGGAGGGTTTCCCGGGGCCACCCGGGGCCACCGGGTCTTGTCTTTCCGTCAGTACTTCCCAGGACTCGGTTCTTTGCATGCCCCGGGCCCCTCCTATCAGAACACGCCCAGCCCTTCCTCATCAGGAAAACTATTCAACTGTCAAATCCCAGTTAAAAATCTCTTCTTGGGGCCCCTGGGTGGCTCAGTCGGTTACGCATCCGACTTCGGGTCACGCTGTGATCTCACAGTTCATGGGTTCAAGTCCCACATCGGCTGTCAGATGCCGCTTCAGTTCCTTTGTCTCCCTCTCTCTCTGTCCCTCCCCCACTTGCACACACTCCCCTCCCCTCCAAAAGTAAACAAACATTAAAAAAGAAACCTCTTCTCCCTTCTCCCCGGGCTCCTCCAGCTCCATGTCCCTCTTTCCGCCCCAGCCTTGACCACACTGGGCTCTGCCTAGTTTGATCACCTCCACCAGCAACTCAGGGAGGGCGGGGGGCAGGCTACCTGGCTGGGGAGTTGACAGGAGACGCCGTGCGCCCCTTGCCATCCTTCTCGCGAGCCTTGATGTCCTGCACCTTCCCGCCCATGGCGTCCCACTCCACGGAGAGGTCATCCACCCGCAAGTTCTGGTGAGATGTGGACGCATCCAGGCGGAACATGAACGCTGGGGCCGGGCAGACGTGGGAGTCACAGAGATGGGGAAACCCGGAGAGACACAGAGAGAGACAGAGAGACAGACAGTGACCAAGACAGACCCTGAGAGGGACGGAGAACAGAAAGCCACAACAGGGACGAAGACAGAAAGAGAGAGATTGACAGAGAGACTCAGAGACAGACAGATACAGAGGGACCGGAAGCAAGACACCAAGAAGGACAGATGGGGAAGAGAGGGGGAAGGGGGGAGGGCGGGGGGCAGAGCTCGCAGCCAAGGGAGTAAAGGCCCAGAGCTTGTTGCCTAAAGGTCCCCTAGGTCTGGAGCCATTTTCAAAGCACTTTCTCTACTTCCGCTGGAGATTAATCGCAGGAAAGGGGCGGGGCCATAGCACAGTAGTTAGGCTAGACTGCGGAAGATCTTCCTATCAGGGCACGCAAGTGTTAATGCAGGAGAGTAAGATCGGATCCCATCCCCAATTCTAAGGGCCCTTATCTATTTTTTGGGAGACAGAATGAGAGAGAGTGTGTGTGAAAGAGAGAGAGAGTATAAAGCCCATCCAAGTACAATGGGATCAACTGTAAAAGCAAAAAGCAATGGCAGGTGTATATTAAACACTCAGGCTAAGGAATCTACTGGGAACTAAGCTCCGAGCTTCCTGGCAGCCAGAGCAAAAAGAGCCAAAGAACCCTGATTAGAAGAGTCTCATTAGACACCAGAAGCTGGGGCCCCAGGGTGAAGGGTTATGGAGTCAGGGCCAGGGTAGGGGTGGGGGCCAGTCACCTGGTGTCTCCAGGGTCACCGACTCGGAGAACTCGCCTGCAACTGCCTTATTACAGGCCTTCACACGGAAATTCATGTATTTCATGTCAAACTTGAGACCTAGGGGCAACAGAGGGATCTCAACATTGCGTGCGCTTTGAGCAATAGGTTACAGGTCCCTGTGTCCCGCGGTAATCCCACTACTCATTCTAAGGAGCACCTTGCAAACGACATCTTATCCCTGAGACACCGACCTTGTCCTCATTTACTGTGGTACTATGGGCACTTGGCTCCGCCTCCAACCCAGACTGGCCAATCGGGATGCTTAGGGACAGAGTAACAGCGATTGGTTCAGGAATAGGCACATGACCCAAACTGGCCAATCAGAATCTTCCCTGGGACTTTGGGCTGGTATTATAGGGAAGAGAGTCACTGTCTTCTCTGGGCTGGCCAGCTGGGAGGAAACTCCATTAGGGAAAATTTGTCAGTGCATTTAGCGAGCCTCCTTAGGAACGTAGCATCCACATGCAACAAAGGCAGGGAACAAATGTGAATGAGTCATTTGATTTGCTGAAATTCCTGGATTTCTCATGCCCGGTTAAAGATATTCCCTACTTCTAGGATATGTCCCCCACATTCTTTGTCTTTCTTTTCGGGTTGGTTTCTTGCAGTCTTAAAAACAAAAAGCAGTTGGGGCGCCTGGGTGGCTTAGTCGGTTAAGCGTCTGACTTTCGCTTAGGTCATGATCTCCCGGTTCGTGGGTTCGAGCCCCGCGTCGGGCTCTGTGCTGACTGCCAGCTCAGAGCCTGGAGCCTGTTTCAGTCTGTGACTCCCTCTCTCTCTGACCCTCCCCTGCTCACGCTCTCTCTCTCTCTAGAAATAAAAAAAAAAAAAAGCACCTCCCCAGCTGTCTTTCCCCTCAAGCTAAACCTCTTTGGAGAGCTGCCTACATCCCCACCCCCTCTCTGCCGCCTCTGGCCTTGTCAGTCCCCCAGCTTGGAGGACCGCCTGGCTCCCCTCTCTGTTCGTTCTCCGTCAGTCTTCTTTGCAGACTCCTCCATCCTCGACACCCGTAAATGTCAGTGTGACTCTGTCTGGGGCCCTTACTCATCTCACTGTGCTCCCTGTCCCCTTCTTACATTTCAGAGACCATCCGTCCATCAGAGCACCCACTGCCCAACTCCTAGCTCAGACCACATGTCCAGTTGCCTCGTGAGTGTTCCCCCTGGGATGCCCATCCTCTGATCATCCCAAACAGCACTCAGCGCCCCTGCGCGAATACCTCCCACAGCTCCCCTTTGGTCTCAGGGTAAAGACCCCATTCTTCCTCTCACTTCTCCCCACCGATGTTGTTCTCTCTGGAAACTTCACTTAGTTCCAGACACAAAGGCTCAGTGCTCACTTCAGCAGCACATATACTAAAACTGGAATGACACAGGGGCGCCTGGGTGGCTCAGTTGGTTAAGCGGCCAACCCATGATCTCAGCTCAGGTCATGATCTCACGGTTCATGAGATCGAGCCCCGTGTTGGGCTCTGCACTGACAATGAGGAGCCTGCTTGGGATTCTGTGTCTCCCTCCCTCCCTGCCCCTCCCCCACTTGCTTGAGCTCTCTCTCTCTCTCTCTGTAAATAAATAGACTTTAGAAAAATAAAATAAAATTGGAACCATATAGAGATTAGCCTGGCCCCTGCAGAAGGATGGCACGCAAATTCAGACACAAAGCCTCAGTGCTCTGGCCTCTGAGCCCTTGAACAGGCTGTTCTTCTGCCTAGATGACTCTTTTCCACCCTCCCCTTCTCTTTTGGGCCTCAGCCTGGCTGCCACCTCCTTCAGGTGCCCACCCAGACTGTCTCCCCCTTCTCCAGATCCCCTTCTCTGAAAGCCCAGCACTTTGCTCAGCAACACCATCCGCTGCCCCAGAGCAAAGATGACCAACCAGAAGGCCCAGCTTCCGAAACCCAGAACCCAGGTGCCTGTGGATGGTCAGGATTCACCGTGTGCCTCAGTTTCACGTTCTGTAAACTGGCAATCACATTGCCAGATCCCAAGCAGGGTTCACACAAGGATGCAATGAGTCGAGGCAGGTACGAAATAAACGCTAAACCAAACCCCGCCCGACCTGTCCAAGCAATCGAGGCGACAAATGACCACACAGGCTAGTCACCCAGATGACAGCATTCATCCGTATCCTCAACACCACACACCTCTCGGTGGATTCAACTTCCTGCCCTGTGGAATTCACTCACTAGGAATGTCGTCAATGGCAACGAGAGGGGGTGGCAAGGGGCTGATGCCTCAGGAAGCCTGTGATACGACAGACCTCCACCTTGACTGTGGTGGCTGGTACGTGAATTGGCACACGGGACACAATGGCCTACAGGAGTACACATGCACGCATACACGTATGAAGGCCCATAATGCCAGTGAAACGTGGATTGACAATGCTTATGTCAATTCCCTGGTTTTGATATTGAACTATAGTTATATAAGCTGCTGCTAGTGGAGAAAACTGGGTAGGTCCACACTCGGGAACGTTATTCAGCCTCGAAAAGGAAGGAAATGCCGACCCGCACTATAACACAGACGACCCTTGAGGACATTGTTTTCAGTGAAATAAGCCAGACACAAAAGAACATATCCTGTAGGATTCCACTCACATTGGGCACTAAAAAAAATTCACAGGGACAGGAGGTAGATGGCAGGAGCCAAGCGCTGGGAAGCTGGTGTTTAACAGGGACAGAGTTTCAGTTTCGCAAGATGAAAGCTTACAGAGCCAGTATGATGGCTGTAGGACATTATGAAAGTACTTACTACTACCCAATTAAACACATAAAAATGGTTAAGATGGTAAATTCTAGGGGCACCTGGGTAGCTCAGTCGGTTAAGTCTCCGACTTCGGCTCAAGTCATGATCTCACGGTTTATAGGTTTGAGCCCCGCATCGGGCTCTGTGCTGACAGCTCAGATCCTGGAGCCTGTTTCAGATTCTGTACCTCCCTCTCTCTCAGACCCTCCCCTGCTCACACTGTCTCTCTCTCTCTCTCTCTCAGAAATAAATAAAACGTTTAAAAAAAAAAAGATGGTAAATTCAATGGTAAATGTATTTTGCCATAATAAAAACAAATACCAGGGGGGACGCCTGGAGGATCAGATGGTTAAAAGTCCGACTTCAGCTCAGGTCACGATCTCACAGCGCGTGAGTTCAAACCCGGTGTCGGGCTGTGTGCTGACAGCTCAGAGCCTGGAGCCTGCCTTGGATTCTGTGTCTCCCTCAGTCTGCGCCCCCCCAACCCCCACTTACCCGCTGTCTGTCAAGAATGAATAAATGTTAAAAAATAATAATAAAAACAAATACTGCGGGGAAAGTGGGGTATGTTTGTTTTGATTCCCAGGCAAAGGATAATAAACTAGTAGCTTCTCAGACCCTCTTACTGGCTGCTAGCTTTTCTTTCCTACAATTAGCATGCTCATTAGTAACCATGTATGCTAATTACAGATAAAGAACAGGCTGATTACAGCCCAAGAACCATAGTGATAGTTATCTTGTGGGCAAGGCCCTCCCCGCGGATGAGGGTTTCCTCCGGCTCAGGACGGCGGCTGAAACTCATCAGGGACCCCTCATTTCACCCTTCCTGAGATACTCCCCTTCTGGCCGGGGGGATTCCCCACGCTTTCTGCTTTCTTACAGCTGCCAAGGAAATCCCCCCACACTGGAGGATGCCAGCGCCAGCGGAGGGACCTGCGCCGGCTGCAAAGGCAGCGCCACCAGGCGCTCAATGACGGAAATGAACGAATGGGCGCGCTGGACTGGAGAGAGAAGACGCTGACGGAGAACGCCTTCTGTCCCTGGGCCTCAGTTCCCCCATCTGTAAAATGGCGGTGATAAGCATGTCCATTGTCCATTACGCGTGGGGAAAACATTTAGCACATAGTAGGCCCTCCATAAGAGGCGCGGTGGCTGTCATCACTACTGTTTTCATTAGTATTGCTTTCTGCTGTTCCCCCCCATCACCCCAGCGGGGGCCCCAAGTTGATGGGGAAACGGGAGCCTGGAGGGGCTGAGCCGCAGGGGTGAGGGGACCGGTGGGCGTCGGCAGCAGGGCCGAGCTGCTCTTACCGGTCAGGGTGAACTCCGTCTGCCGGATGCCCTCGATGACCATCCACGGCTGCTCCTCCTTGAGGCGGGGCGGGCCCTCGAAATTGGTCCGCCGGTACTCCAGCACGTAGTGGTCAATCTTGCTGTCCTCGTCCGGCATGCGCCACACCAAGGTCACACAGTTGTCTGCCACCAGGGACTCGGCCAGGTCAATCACGGGGGCGCCGGGCACTGTCCAGCGCAGAGGGGACAGGGAGGTCAGGGTCCTGTGCATGCAAGGGCGACCTCTGAAACTCCACCCGTACTTTAGGCCTTTTTGGGGGTCTCTGGAGCCCAAGCTTGGGGGCAGGGCTGGGGCCTGGGGGTGGGGCTTCCACAGGGTTTCTCCACAGTGGGGTGGTAGGGAGGAGCTTTCCCAGGGTTCAGCCAACAAAGACCCAGGCCTTCCCAGAATTCCACCATTTAGGGGTAGAGTATTTCCAGAATTCTTTCACAGGGGTGTGGCCTTCATGGGACACCCCCCCTCCCTGGTGGGTGGGGCATTTCAGGGGCGGGATCTCTCGTGGCCCCACCCACCCAAGCAAGGTAGCCGCAGGGCTCCGCCCCTCGGGGGCGGGCTTCATTGTGGCTCCACCCCTCATGGGGCGGGATTCCTCGTGGCCCCACCCACACAGGCAGGATCTCCTCGGGACCCCACCCCCTCAGGGGCGGGCTTCCTCATGGCCCCACCCACACAGACAGGGTATCCTCGGGGCTCTGCCCCCAGGGGCGGTGCCTTCAGGATTTCAATGCCAGGCTTACCCCAGCCTTTCTCAGGCTACCCTAGACTCCTGGGCCATTTCCCTGAAATCCAGGCCAGAAGAAAGTTTCCTTCTCACCAGGTAGGAACTTGAGTGCCTGTAGCATCCTGCGCTCCTGTGCAAAGTCCACCATGAGGTGACTCATGTTGTCGCTGACCTTGGCTTTCAATGACAGCCGGAAGGCAGGCGCCATCGTCACACTGCAGGGAAGAAGATGGAGGGAGCCTGCCGGCAGGCATCTCAAAAGGACCTAGGCCTTTAAAGTGTGCGTGGGAGACCTACTCCCCTTTGCTCTGGTTCAGTGCTCTGGGCCAAGGGACCCTCACCTGGGTATCCCCACCTTCACACCAGGGGCAGGGCACTGGGGTGGGAACCAGATCCCAGCATCTTACCCATCTTTGATTTGCTTGGCAGCCTAGAAAAAGGGACAGAATAAAATTCAAAGCATTACCTTCACTGAATCAGAAAGCCACTGTACAGACAGAAAGACTGAGGCCCAGAGTGGGCCACTTGCCAAAGTCCCCTACCACTGGGGCAGAAACGCTTGGCTGTGCCCCAAAGGGATGGAGGAAAAGACAGGCTCCTACCCCCAACCCCAGTGCCCAGTATATACAGCCGGCCATGTTGGCTGATAAAAATACAGGAAGCCCAGTTACTCTGCATTTCAGATAAATAAAATGATTTTTTAGTATAAATGTGTCCCATTCAATATCTGGGACATAGACTAAATATTGCATGCGTTAGATTATATTCAAAAATTATTCATTGTTAAATTTAAATTTCAGACCAACCACAATAAGTTAAATTTTTTTTTCAGTTTATCTATTTTGAGAGAGGAGAGAGAGAGCACACAGGGGAGGGGCAGAGAGAAAGGGAAAGAAAGAATCTGAAGTAGGCCCTGCCCTCTCAGCACAGAGCCCCATGTGGGATCAAACCCACAAACCGTGAGATCATGACCTGAGCCGAAATTAAGAGTTGGATGTTCAACTGACTGAGCCACCCAGGCACCTTCAACCACAAATTATTTTTTGGTATAAGTATATCCTGTGTGATCTTTGGGATGTACTTCTACTGAATGTTGTATGGCCCACGTTTATACTAAAAAAAAGGAAATCACTTGTGGCTGATCTGAAATGCCAAGTTAACTGGGTGTCCTCCATGTGGTGTCGCAGCCCGGCTGTGTGGCTTCTGAGACGCCCACCTGAGGGAAGTCCTCACTGTCGGTGGCCTGTAGGGTCTGGTTGGCCGTCTCCAGAAGCTCCTCTGAGCTCTCCAGGGCGCGCGCACAGGCAGCCAGCTGGTTCTGTGAGGGGCATGCACCGAGGGAAGGGCCCGTCACCCCCTGCATCAAACCCTCGGGGACTTCCCTTTGCTTGTGGGCTTGGGGCCGCCACACCTTTCTACACCTTTCTCCGACTCTGGATGTGGGGTGGGGGTGGGGCTGCAGGGAAATCGGGCCTCACTCCTGGCAGCGAGCGCATCAGAATCACCCGGGGACCCCTTTCTTGAAAACTCACATGCCCAGGCCCCACCTGAGCCTCAGGGCCCCGAATTCTTCCACGATGGGAATCTGGGATGTGAGGAAGTTGTCCACGAGGTTCTGATGCAGCCCCAGGGCCTCAGCGTAGAGCCCTAGACCCCCGAGGGGCCATACATGGGGCGGGGGTTGGCAAGAGGTGATGCTGTCGGATCTGGGGACCAGTGGGAAGGGCTGAGAAATGGGAGGCGCTGGGTAAGAACAAGAGGGGAGAAACAGCCAGGTGCGGAGGTGGTGAAGGAGAACGGGGGAGAGCGGGGAGGGGACTGAGGGGGAGAGCACGCAGGTAGGAGATGGATCACGGTCAGGGAAGGGGCGGGGAAGAGCCGGGGGAAGAGAGGAGGTGAGGCGAGCGCCACCGGGGTGTCTGGCTCCGGATCGGGGCGAGGCCCCAAGAGGCGGTGTGGGAGGACGAGCAGGTTTAGAGGGAGACCCTGAGGCCGGCTGGGCTCTGTTGAGTCTGAGGGGTGCAGTGGGGGGGAGGGTCTGGGTGGGGGCCCAGGAGCGCACCCCCCCCCCACCTGCAGCTCGTAGGTGCGGCTAGCGCGGTCCTGCTTGATCTTCATGAGCATCCCCTCCTTCAGCTCCTCCAGGAGGGAGAAGAGGGACTGAAACTCAGCCTCCAGGTCCTCCTGCACCTTGGTGGAATTGGCCTTGGAGACAGGGTGTGGGGTCAGGATGGCCAGGACCGTCCAAAGCCCATGCCCAGGTGGGGAAACTGAGGCCTGGACATGGCAGCCGGGCACAGAGTCCGAGGGGCGGCAGCAGCAAAGCCCGACTCCTATGGCTGTCACCACCCCCCTTCTGGCCACCTGTCCAAGGCCTCCCCACCTCCTTCCATTCCTCCTGCAGAGGGGCCTTCCCACCTCTACATTCAGCAGCATCTGCTTCAGGGAGTAGATGAAGCTTTGGATCTCTTCGTTCTTCACAGCCAGCGTGGTGATGATCTTGCGCAGAGCCTCCTGTCCCCACCGGAAGCAGGCACACACACAAAGCCGGTAAGCCCCTCGGCCAGGTCCCACTCCCTGACCGGGGGCTCCCCACTCGCCTTCCTGGGATCCAGATGTGGGAGCCACCGGGCCAGCGAGCCGGGGCACCGCCATGGGCGCAGCTCTGGCCCTGCCTTCCCTTGCCCAGCCGATGGGCACTGCAAACATGCCCATTTTACAGGGGAGGAAACTGAGGCTCAAAAAGGGCCTCTGGGGAAAGGGCAGACCCTGGGCCTGGGCCAGGTCAGCCTCAGCACAACGCCTTTAACCTGCGGGCGGGGCATGATCTGGGGTGAGGGGCTACCCTGAGGAAAGAAAAGCCCAAAGGAAAATGATGCCTGTAGGAAATGGGTTAACCTGGGGAAGGGGGTACCTCGGGAATAGGGATTAGCGAGAAGAAAGGAGAAACCTGGGAACACGGCGCCTGGAGAGCCCAGGTAACTGGGGAGCGGGGCAGGGAGGCCTGGGGGAAGGGATGGAGAGAAGAGGAGCCGCGTGGGAGCCTGGAGACCCAGGCCTCCAAGGGGGCCCTGTTCTGGGGGGGCAGGATCGGTGGGAGCACCTGTGCTGAGCCGGAGGAGTGTCCTCAGGGACGGGGCGGGGCAGACACCGGACACCTGGTCCGCAGTCCGCATGGACGGCGTGGGGGATGGGTCAAGGCTGGGGCTGGGATGCTGGGCGCGGTTGGGGGGCTTGGAGGGGATGCGCCTGCAAGACGATGAGAGGTC
>NW_027527386.1:2079547-2087618 GCF_008692635.1 Crocuta crocuta
CAGGGCCCCCCCCCCCCAACCCCCGAGCCTGGGGCCCGCCAGGCGACGCTGGTAGTGGTGACCGAGAGCCCGGACTGGGAAGGAGGCTGCCTGCTTTCGACCACCCAGGTGGTGACCTCGAGCCCAGGCTTCTTCCTCCTAGAGTCTCCGCACTCTGGCACCCACGCAACTTCGTGGCCGCTCCTCAAACAGGAATCCCACACCCACCCCTCCCACGAGATCCGGCCCCTCACTACTCACACTCCTTGCATTTACTGGAGAGCCAAGGCCTTTTGCCCAAGAAGATGTTCACCTTCCAATGCCTTCTTTCTCTCTCCAAGGCACAGCCGAACTCCTATGCATCCCCCAAAGCCCCAGGATCTCACATCTTCTCCTACTCCAGAAGCCTCTCTGCCTGACCGGAATCGACAAGGGTATGAATGTCTGTGTCCACCTTGGTCTTCCCTGTCAGCCTGGGGCCTGATCTATCCAGGGCCTCCAGCACTGCCTCTCAGCAGAGGGTGGGGGAAGGGTAGAGTTTGAGAAAGTCCACGAGCAGCGGGCAGCCTGTGCTGGGAAGGCTGGGAAACTGTGTGTGTGTGTGTGTGTGTGTGTGTGTGTGTGTGTGTGTGTGTGTGTGTGTGTGTGTGTGTCTGCCTGCTGGGGCGGTGTGGTCCGAGCGCCACCGCCAGGCTGCCCTGTGGTTGACAAGAACGATTCTTGGGAGCACAGCGGCCCTCTTCTTTCTGGGTTTAAAATGAGGTCACCCCTTAGTCGGTTGGGCGTCCGACTTTCGCTTAGGTCATGATCTCGTGGTTCGTGGGTTTGAGCCCCGCGTCGGGCTCTGTGCTGACAGCCAGCTCGGAGCCTGGAGCCTGTTTCAGTCTGTGACCTACTCTCTCTCTGGCCTCTTGCTCGCGCTGTCTCTCTCTCTCTCCTAGAAATAAATAAAACATTTAAAAAATAAATAAAATAAAATGAGGTCACCCTGTAGTTGGAGGCAAGGCATTGAGGTCTCAGGTCTGTCTCCCTCCTCCCACCCTGGGGGTGACAGATGCGGGGCTGGGAGAAATTTCAGGGCTAATGAACCCCCTCAACTGGGCCCCCAAAACTCTCCACAGGCTATGGGGACAGGAGAACCCCCTCATACCTGTCGCGGGGCCAGGAGCCATCAGCACAAATCCATTCCCCTGAGCCTCAAAGGAAGACGTTTTGGGGACAAAATAATTGAAGCTGGGATTCTGATCTTCAAGGCAGGCTCAGGCCTCTCCTGCCTGCTCCCCACCCCCACCCCTGCATCACCTAACCTTCCAACGTGTCCCCCAGCTCAGATGTGCTTATAGAGAATCTCCCAGAAAGATTTCCCCTCACTGGGACGTGTTATCCCATTCACATGCACGTGCCGCCTTTCAGATTAAAAATAAACAAACAAGTCTTTGGGGAAACTGAGGCAACAGACGGGAGGAAGTGGAGCCCTAAGAAGCATTGGTCACCTGGCTGACATCTGCCGCCTGGCCTGGGTGTCGCATCTGCCCCTGTGGCAGGGGCGGAGATTGGGGCCAGAAATTTGTCGAATTGAATTGGGGGGAGGCGCCAGCCAGCCAGGAGAGGAGGGGGTCTGAGGGCCAGGAATGGAGTCCCCCCCCACCCCGGACATAGTGCTGGTCCTTCTGGCGCAGTTCTGGGGTGAGTACCTGGGCCTCCCTCCCCTCTAACCCCCTGCTGTCCATCACCCCTGCTGCCTGCTCTCTGGCCCAGAACCCCCTGGACACCTCTCCCTCTGCTCCACTAGGTAGGGCCTGCTTCTCTCTGATATGCAGAACCTTCCAAGGGTTGAAGGTTCTGGGCGCCTGGGGGGCTCTGTTGATGAAGAGTCCGACTCTTGATTTTGGCTCAGGTCGTGATCTCACTGTTCGTGGGATCAAGTCTGACTCCCGCGCTGACAATGCAGAGCCTGCCTGGGATTCTCTCTCCATCTCTCTCTGCCCCTCCACCCCCCTCTCATAAGAAATATATAAACTTAAAAAACAAAAAAACAAACACAAGGGTTGAAGGTTCTAACAGGGATCCTCAGAGCGGGTTCCTAGGAGAAAATTGTAGTCTCCCATGACCTGGCCCCTCTGATGTCGCATTTCCACCCTTCAAGTTCTCTTTCTCACCCTTGTCTGGCCTTCTGGCTCTTCCTTCCTCCCTCCCTCCCTTCCTTTCTTTCCTCCTTTTTCTTTTTTTTTTTTTTAATGTTTTATTTATTTCTGAGAGAGAGAGACAGCATAAGCAGGGGAGGGGCAGACACAGAATCTGAAACAGGCTCCAGGTTCTGAGCTGTCAGCACAGAGCCCGACGCGGGGCTCGAACCCACGAACCGTGAGATCATGACCTGAGCCGAAGTCGGACGCTTAACCGACTGAGCCACCCAGGCGCCCCGCTTTCCTCCTTTTCTTCCCAACACACCCAGCTTGATCTCACCTCTGACACTTCGTATCTTCCATTCCTTCCACCTGAAACACTTTTCCCTGGATTTCATCTCTCTAGTGTCAGCCGCAATGGCATCTCAAAGGCCAGGAACTTGATGCAAACGTGCACCTTCCGGGGGACCTGATGGGCCCCTCAGACTTCTCGTGGCCGGAAGCAAACTTCTCCTCCAGCCCGGCTCCTCCCCCAGCATCCTCCATATTGGCCGAAAGCCACCGCGATTCACATGGTCCCTGAGGCTAAAGCCTTGCAAACCCGCCTCTCTCGATCCAGTCCTTATTCGGCCGTTCTGGGGGCCACCTTCGAAATCAATTCAGCTTCTGACCCCTTTTCCCCAGCGTGCACTCCTGGTCCTGCTCTCCTGGACACCCCCCCCCCCCCCCCNACGCTTAACTGACTAAGCCACCCAGGCGCCCCAACGCCCACTCTGTCCTTAACCACAGCAGTCAGGGCCCTCTCTGTAACACTTAAATCGAACCACATTCCCTCTCTGTTCCCCTGCTTTCTCATCACACTTAGATTAAAAAGAAAACCTCTCCGCTCTCCGCACCCCCACCTGCCCACCTCCGCCACGCCCCACCTTGCAGCCTGCAAAGCCTTGTATAAGCCACCCCCTCACTGATCCACTTCCAGCCTGTCTCTCCCTCGCCCACTCTGTTCCAGCCACAAGGGCCTCTCCACTCTCCTTTTAACACACCATATGTGGTCGTGCCCCAGGACCTTTGCATGGGCTGCGCCCTCTGCCTGGAGCGCCCTTCCTCTGTATTTTCCTTTCTTCCCACGACTGGCTACTTCTTACAATTCCAAATATCACCTCCTCCGAGAGACCTCCACAACTGGATTCTCTCTCACCTCATGCTTATCCTCCATCACAATTCTCACTGTATGACTTCCTGTGAGTCTCTCTCCACCCCCGAGACCGTAAGCTCCTCATGGCAGGAATTTGTGTCCGACTCCATCACCTCTGCACCTGTGTCCGTGGCACCCAGCACAGGATATGGCGCACACACGACGCAGTATTTGTGCGCCTCGGTGAGAAGTGACCTTGCAAAGATCACATAGCCTCACCCGTGTGGGCTCCCTAGGGGAGTAAGTCCCGTAAACACACACACACACACACACACACAGAAGGGCCTCACTCACATCTTGGGCTCCCTGGTCCTGCAAAGAGCCACAGGCCTCAGGGTGCAGCAAGGGCCCAAGTTGCTCCAGGTGAGGTTAAGACGGCCAGGTGACCTTGACCTGCCAGGTGGCGCTGTCCCAAGGCTGGGAGCAGCTGAGTGTCTTCTTGTGTGAGCCACCTGTCACCAAAGAGAGCTCCAGTCTGGGCGTCTGTGGGCCCTTGGGATTCACAGATTCTTAAGACTCTAAGATCTCAAACTCCCAGAAATATAAACTCTAATCCTTGCAATCAGATTCTTAGAAACAGAGATCTTGCAAACTCAAGCACATCAGATTCTAGAATCACAGAGCCAAAGATATGCTGGAATGGATCATTCTAGACCAGGACTCAGAAAACTTTCTGTAAAGGGCCGTGGAGTAATTATTTCCTGCTTCGTGGAGCAGACGTTCTCCATTGTAACCACTCCACGCCGCCGTGGTAGCGGGAAAGCCGCCGTAGACTGCGCCTGCCTCAAGGTGTGGGCCTGGGTTCCAATAAAACTATTTTTAAAAAAAAACATTGATCCGCAGGCTGTAGTTTGCTGAGCCCTCTTCCAGAAGATCACAATCATAAGGACTCTTGAATACATTTAGTTCTGGAGCTTTGATTAAAAACAATCCCAGAGGGGCGCCTGGGGGGCTTAGTCGGTTAAGCGTCCGACTTTTGCTTAGGTCATGATCTCGAAGTTCGTGGGTTCGAGCCCCGCGTCGGGCTCTGTGCTGACTGCCAGCTCAGAGCCTGGAGCCTGTTTCAGTCTGTGACTCCCTCTCTCTCTGACCCTCCCCTGCTCACGCTGTCTCTCTCTCTCTCCTAGAAATAAATAAAAATATTTAAAAAAAACAATCCCAGAATCTCTTTAAAAATGTGTTATTAAAGTATATCCTACATACAGATGGGGCGCCTGGCTCAGTCTGTGGGTCATGCGACTCTTTAAATTTTTTTAAGTGTATTTACTTATTTTTGAGAGAGAAAGTGAGTGAGAGAGCACAAGCGCCCCATGGAGCTTGCAACTCTTAACCATGAAGTTGTGACTTCAAGGCCCACATTGGCCATAGAGATTACTTAATAAAAAAAGGGGGGGTGTGCCTGGGTGGTTCAGTAGGTTGAGCATCTGCAGCTCAGGTCATGATCTCACAGCTCGTGGGTTCGAGCCCCGCATCGGGCTCTGTGCTGACAGCACAGCACCTGGAGCCTGCTTCAGATTCTGTGTCTCCCTCACCAGCTCATGCTCTGTCTCTGTCTCTCTCAAGAATAAATAAACATTAAAATTTAAAAAAAAAATACAAGAGAGGCGCCTGGGTGGCTCAATCGGTTAAGCGCCCCACTTCCGCTCAGGTCAGGATCTCACGGTTTAGTTCATGGGTCCCCGCATGGGGCTCTGTACTGACCGCACAGAGCCTGCTGAGTTATTCCCTCTCTCTTCCTCTCTCTCTGCCCCTCCCCCACTGGACAGCGCTCTCTCTTTCTCTAAATAAGTAAACTTTTTTAAAAAAACTATTAAAAATCCAAGAAAAGAAAAAAATATATCCTACATACAGAAAAGAAGCGCATACTGTGAGTGGCTAGCCCAATAAACGTCTTAGTCCGTTCCGACTCCTGTAACAAAATACTGCAGACTGGGGTTTATCCACAATAGACACTTATTTCTCAGGGTCTGGAGGCTGGAAGCCCAAGATCAAGGCACCAGCATGGTTGTGTTCTGGCTGGCAAATTGCCACCTCTCACTGTGTTCTCCCATGGAGCCCAGGGGTCTGTGGGGGCTCTTTTATAAGAACACACATCAGGGGGCGCCCGGGTGACTCAGTCGGTTAAGCGTCTGACTTCAGCTCAGGTCATGATCTCACGACGGTTCATGGGTTTGAGCCCCGCGTCGGGCTCTGTGCTGACAGCTCAGAGCCTGGAGCCTGTTTCAGATTCTGTGTCTCCCTCTCTCTCTGACCCTCCTCTGCTCACACTGTCTCTCTCTCTCTCTCTCTCTCTCAGAAAAAAAATAAAATAAAATAATTTAAAAAAAAAAGAACACACATCAGGGTCCTAATCACCTTCCGAGGCCCCACCCGCTTCTATCATCACCTTTGGGGGTTGGAACTCTACACAGGAGTTTCAGGGGGGCACCTTCAGACCCCAGCACTACATCTTCAAGGCCTGCACCACCACCCGGCTGAGAAACAATATTTCTGCCTCCCAGATACCATTCCCCATGTCCCCCACGCACATTATCCTAACTTCTAGCCACGTAGATGTATTTTGCCTGGTTTTGTATGCTATTTAAGTGGAATCATAGAGTCCCTTCTTTCTGACTTCTTTCATTCAACAATGTATCTCTCCCTCAACCAGAAGGCACATCCAAGTTGGTCATGTAGCCGTGGGCCAATTTTTTTTAATGTTTTATTTTATTTTTGAGAGAAAGAGAGATGGAGTGTGAGTGGGGGAGGGGCAGAGAGAGGGGGTGACACAGAATCCGAAGCAGGTTCCAGGCTCTGAGCTGTCAGCACAGAGGCCAACGCGGGGCTCGAACCCATGAACTGAACCGTGAGATCATAACCTGAGCCGAAGTCGGACACCTAGCCTACTGAGCCACCTGGGTGACCCAACAAAATAAGATTTTAAAAGCTCTTTGCCAGGGGCGCCTGGGTGGCTAAGTCAGGTGAGCCTCTGACTCTTGATTTCGTCTCAGGTCATGATCTAGGGGTTTGTGAGATGGAGCCCCGCATCAGGCTCTGCACAGACAGCGCGGAACAGGCTTGGGATTCTCTCCCTCTCTCTCTCTCTGCCCCTCCCCTGCTCATGCTCTCTCTCTCTCTCAAAATAAATAAGTAGGGATGGCTGGGTGGCTCAGCTGGTTGAGTGTCTGACTTCGGCTCAGGTCACAATCTTGAGGTTCGTGAGTTCAAGCCCCGCATCAGGCTGGCTGCTGTCAGCACAGAGCCCGCTTCAGAACTTCTGTAGCCTTCTCCCTGCCCCTCCCCCGCTTGCGCTCTCTCAAAAATAAATTTAAAAAAACGTTAAAAATTATCAAAATAAAGAAAGCTCTTTAGGAGGGTGATCGTGAAAACGGGTTGAGAAACATTGACATAAAGGAATAGATGATTCTGGAAGCTTAGCCCTGCGGGAGTTTAACTCCTTTAAATAGGCTTTTAGGGATTTTCCTGTCTCAGAGTGGGTAAGAGCAGATAATTCTAGAATCCAAGTGGAAAACCATGGACCCTCAAGGCTGGAAGGAATCTCACCCATCCGTTAAGCCAGCTGCCTCTGTGTACAGATGAGAAAACTGAGGCCCAGAGAAGGCTGACACGTGTCAGGCCACACACAGCAGCCAAAGTTGCGGCCAGCTTTCTGGAGAGCCCAGCTCAGACACCCTCCCCACTGTGCTTGATTCCTCGCGTGGGGCCCCGCGCCGCAAAGGGCCAGATGGCCGGAAGGAGCACCTGCTCAGTTCCGGTCCAAAGCGATGCCCAGTCCCCTCCCATTGTAAGGAGGGCACTGCATTATGACTGTCCTGTCCGTCCCCGCCTTCTAGTAGGGTGATGGCCCATTACCCATTAGCAGGATCCACCAGGCTTTGCACTGCTGGCGTCTGCAGGGGTGCAGACAGGCGAGTGTCCAGCTCCCCGCAGCTCGCTCCCCCACCGCAGAACACCGGCTCCAGCGTTAGAACAGCAAGATGAAGGGTCAGGGCCCCTGGGCCTCACCTTAGGCGCAGCAGGGGCCACACAGCCCTAGAAACATGTCCCCACACTGCCATTCACTTGCTGTGTGACCTGGGGCAGGTAACTTGACCCCTCTGTGCCCCACTCCTCAGCTTTGGGTTAGGTGTGTTTGAAGTAATTATATCTAAAGAGTTTATTACAGGGTCTGGAACATGATAAATCCTTAGTAAACGTAAGTGATTATTTAGATCTGTTCTGTTGATTATTCAGCCAGACTCAACGGCTCAGGCCTTATGCATAAGCTTTTTCCTTCTTTCCTTTCTTTTTCTGTTTTCCTCCCCCCCACCCCGAAACAGAGAAAGAAAGGGGAGCTGAGGTGAGCAACACCTTTGCTCAAAGCAGGGCTGAGACCCCGCTCCCTTGTCTGTAAATGGGCTTGACACCAGGATTGAGCTCGAAAGCCAGGAGTCAGGGGGCCGCTGGACCCCATAACCTGCGGAGCGGAACTCACGGTGGGGGGTGGGGACGGCGGCGCCCACGACCGGGCTGATGGGAGCTCGTGATGAAAAAGAATCCATTTGGCGATTGTTTTGCAATAACCGAGCAAGACAGACGTGGGCAGCCTCATTGTTCCGAAGAGGAAACCGGCTCAGAGAGGCACCTGCCCGGACTCACACAGCGCGGCAGGGGAGGGCTCGTGAGGTCCCGCTTGGGTAGGAGGCTCTGACCCTGAAGCGTGGAGGCTGGACCGAAGGTGAGTGCCCGCGACACACGGGTTTCACCTCCGCAGACCGCCCGCTGCCCCGCG
>NW_027527386.1:2087624-2091303 GCF_008692635.1 Crocuta crocuta
CCCCCCCCCCCCCGCGCGGCCCCCCCCCCCCCGCGAGCCCCGCCACAGCCCTGCCCCCATCGTCCCGCCCCGCACCCCCCCTACTCCGGACTCCGGCTCACGCCGCTGGTGGCGGGGGCGTGGCCGTGACCGCCGTGGCGCTGAGAGCTTGTGTCTGGAGGGGCCGTCGCCGCGGCGCGAGGACTCAGGGAGCCGCGCAGGTAGCTGGGAGGACGGCGGGCGGTTGCCGCCGGCGACCCTGCCCCCGCGTGGCGGAGGCGGGAACTGCAGCTGCTTGGCGGGGACGCAGGGCGCACCGCGTCTCATCTGCCCCTTCTGGAAGGAGCTCGGGTGGGGCTGCGGGGTTGGGGGAGAGAAGGGGAATAAAGGGAGGAGTCTGGCCCCAACACTCATGTTCTGCAGAAGCCGAGGTAGGCTGGAGAGAGCCAGGCTGTCTCATGTGAATTTTCCCCCCTTGGTCTGTGACATCCCTCCGGCCCCCCCACCCCACACCTGTGCCGGGGTCCTCTCTACAGTAACGTCCGCTCCCAGCCCCCGGGGCCCCCAAAGAAGACTGACGCGTGGCCAGTGGAGGGGAAGGTGCTGGATATCCCCACGGAGGACCAGACGGGTCAAGGCTTCTATTTGATCTCTTTCCCCTAGACCCCCAGCCCCCCAGCCATGTCTAGCCCAGAAGCCCTGCCCGCCCCAGCCCCAGGTCGGGTCCCCCCATCTCTACCGTCAGCCTCTCCCCTGACCAAGTCCCTCTGGGAGCAGAAGCCAAGAGGGATCCTCGAAGTGGAAAGAGGGATGGGAACCCAGAAAAGACACACACGCCCTGCCCCGCCCAGTGGCCACGTGAAAATATGACTGATTTCCAGAGGAGTCGGGGAGCCCTGTCACCCAGCCCAAGACCTGTGGCCTCCCCACCATGAGGCCGGATTCCTCCCTTGCCCCCAGGGCACTCAATAAAGGCTCATAAAGAAACGAACGCTAGATTTTGTGGTGATTGGGGGAGCATTAAGGATTTCTGAGGGGTCTGGGGGCCCCTGAGCCCCAGGACGCATGGAGGGGTCCCCTGGGGTGATGGGGTTCCGCGATGTGTGGCCAGCTCCCTCTTCTGATCCTTGGACCATCATGTCCAATTAGCAGAGAAGTGATGTCCCCAACCTTTACAGGGCTCCTAGCGCTGGACGCACCGCCCTCCGTGGGTAGCTTGGAGGTGGAGGGTGAGGCGGGACATCGGGGGTCCCTGGAATTTATCAGCCTCCAGGGTCTCTGGCCTGACCGGCACCTTTAAGTGACACCAGCTGGGACCGGCTCCCCTCCCCCACTTCTGCTGTTTCCATGGGGACAGATGTCCATTTGCAGCAGCAGCATCCGGGCCACGGTTGCCAGCCCCGGCGGGAAGGAGGGGCCGGGTGGGGGCAGGGCTGGCCCCAGAGCCTCCCCCTCGGTTTCTCCATCGTTGTATCTGCCCGGATCAGCTCCCTCCGGGTTTCATCTGACTTCATCCTCTCTCTCCCTGTTTACCTCAAGCTCTCTTAGTTGTGGTCCGTCCCTCCGAGCAATTCAGGCTTCACCCCCAGCCGGGGACACCCTTCTCCCTCCAAGGGTGGCTCAACCCCCTTCTTTCCCTGGGGCCGGGATCCCGGCCTCCCAGAAAGGACACTTGAAACACACAGTAACTTATTTATTTCCCAGGCCGGAGGCGTGCTTGGAGACACGATTCGGCGCCCTAGAGCCCAGGAGAGGGTCAAGAAGGCAGCCCTGATGAAGGCCCAGGGCTTGGAGGGGGAGCGAGTCCCTCCCGCTGGCTTCCTCCAGGACGGGAAAGACCTTCCGCGTTTGCAGCCGGGGACTCCGGGACCTCCTGGTGCCGGGCGGGGGCTCCGGCTCGTGCGCTCAGGGGGTCTGAGCGACCACCGGGTACAGCAGGGCCAGATGCTCAGCGCCCTGCACGGGCAGCGGCCGGGAGCCGTAATGGAGGACCAGCTCCGGGACGCTGGCGAAGGGGCCGCTGTGCTGGCCCAGCACGAACTGGTTCTCTCGGGTCCGCGCGAACTTCAGATGCAGGAAGCCCTGGCCGCTCCTGGGGGACAGGCATCGCAGAGCGCCTTGATCACCCCAGACCTGCTCATGCTCTCTGACCCTAAAGGCAGCCTGGAACACAGGCTGTGCTTTTTCTCCAAACCTTCTGAGCCCTTGTCCTACCCTTCCGGGGCTCTCCCTTTCCTTTCTAAACTCTGCTGAGTGGAAGGACATTGAACCTCAGAATCATCTTATTGTTAATATGAATGAAGCGTTTCCTGTTTCCTGGCTAATTCTGTGTGTGTGTGTGTGTGTGTGTGTGTGTGATTCAATCATGGCAGTATTACCCTGACAGGTGCTATTATTATCCTGTGGCATAGATGAAAAAAGCAAGGCCCAGAGAGGTTGAGCAATTTAGCCAAGGTCACACAGCTATTAAACCTATTCACCAAGCTCTCTTCGATCTTGTTCTTTTAGGAATCTTACACTCGAATGCCCAGTAGACTCTGGGGGCTTGTTTTAACCAGACACACTTAGAATCTTAGAGATGCACATAGAGTCAGGATCTCCAATGAAAGGCCTCCATGGTCACTGGGAGATTCTGAGTCCAATGGGCCCATATGGATATAATTCAACTTTGGGACTGGAGGAGTTGAAAGGAAACGTCTAGGGACCCCCGGGGGGCCCAGGCAGTTCAGCCTCCAACTCTTGATTTCAGCTCATCACAGTTCACGAGTTCGAGCCCCTCACTGGAGCCTGTTTGGGACTCTCTCATCTTCCTTTTCCCCTCCACCCTTGCTCTCTCTCTCTCTCTCTCTCTCTCAAAATAAATGAATAAACTTTAAAAAATAAAGGAAACATCTCCTTCCCCATCTCACCCACGTCCTAGATCTACTGTCCGGCCTCGCTGGAGACCACACCCTCTGGCCCTACAAGGCCCGCCCACTGCCCCCATAAATCCCCTCCTCTGTCCTGAATCCCGCCTTCGCCCCCCACCCCACGCAGCCCTGAAAGCCCCGCCCACTAACTGCCGGAGCCACCCTCTATTCCCACTAAATTAACCGGCCAGCCAGAGGCGGGCGGTTCTGTGACCCTCGGTCCCTCCAGGGGGCTGGGGTCTGACCTGAGGGACAGGGAGCAGTCTTGGGGACTGGTCTCGCTGAGCCGCACGAGGTAGCTGCCTTCTTTGCAGAGCGACAGGAGGCTCTCGGCATCGGCCCGGCTCAGCGGGCCGTGGAACCACCTAGGGGGTGGGGACAGATGTCTCCTAAAGGGTCATCCCCCTTCAGACACACCCTGGGGTCTACTGCAGGCACAGCCGGTTCGAGGACTTGTGACCTCCAGGCAAACAAGCGACAAAAATCCCTCCCGGGTTTCCCGGGGGGGCGGGGGGGGGGCTGGTTTCCAGGCAGCTGAGCCCAGGTCCACGTGGTGCTGTTCCCCCCCCCAACCCCCCGACCTCGATCTTTACAGCCTCCCTAGGCGAGGTCCCCAGTGTACTGCTTCCCCTTCCCTAATCCCTCAAACTGAGTCACTTGCGCATGGCTTTCCCGCAACCTTTATCCCCACCCTCCTGTGTCACCCTTTCCTTAATATTTCCCTTCAATGTGCTCAGGGGGAGGCTAGCAGGTGCGAGCGGGGTCTCAGAGGCAGGCGAGCGCCCACCAGA
>NW_027527386.1:2091604-2094879 GCF_008692635.1 Crocuta crocuta
GCCCACCAGACTCGGCGGTTGTTTGTAGAGAAAGTCCCTTCTCCCCCTGTGCCCCCATCTTCACCAGTCAGTTCTGTGCCGTGGTTTGGGGACAATTCTGATAAACACAGGCTGGTGCCCTTGGGGCCGGACTCGGCGGGCTGTTGGGGCCTTCCGGGAGGAAGTGCCAGGCTGGAGAGGCACAGAGAAGACCCAGACTCTCCCAGCTTGTGCACCTCACCCCAGCCCAAAGGTCGGACCCCCTCAAAACCCTGCTCCTTCCTCCTAGTTCCACTCCAAGATCCCTCCAGAGGTGGGGATGACTTCCCTCTCTTTACTCTCAGGCTCAAGGGAGTCATCCAAGTGAAAGGAAGACACCCCCTTTTACTCTGTTGGAGCTAGGCACCATCTTGGGGGCCTGGGGCCCGAGGCTCCGAGAGGTTAAGCTGCACAGCAGGAGACGCAGGGCAGAGATGTGAACCCAGAATCTAATGCCAGAGGGAATGACCTAGCTAGGTGTCTGACACACAGGACGCTCTGGTCCCCCAGGGAAGATTAGCTGAGGAAAGAAATGAAGCAATGGATCGTAGGAATCAGCAGCTGGTATGGGATGGGGAGGGTCCTCCAACTTGAGCTTTCCCACTCACGGCTGTTTCTGCAGGGGCAGGGCCGGGTCCACGCGCTCTGCGGGCTGGGGGCTTCTGGCTGGGGGTTTCCGGAGCTCTTTGGCTGAGCCTGGGGTCCGTTCCCACTCTGGGCTGTCAAACTGCACTGGAGGGGGAAGAGGAAGGTTAGAGAGGAAAGGGTTAAGTCCAACCCACCCGGGAGGGGCGGGGCCGGGGCAAGCCAATGCACTCTCAGTAGGGAGGCGGTACCAGCTTGGGCAACCTATCAGAATCCCCAGTAGGCGCGGCCGGGTTGAAGGGCTGGGGCAGGATTGGCACAGGAGCAACCAATCGGTCTTCAGAAGAAAGGGGTGTGGTCACTCAGGTGTGGTGGGCTGCAGGGGCGGGGCAGCTCCACGAGGGACCAATCCGAGAGCAAGGGGCGGGGCTAGAGGGGGTGGGTTGGTCGTTCAGCAGATTCTGGCCAAGTCCTGGAGCCTAGAACCCCTCCCCCACCCAGATAAGGACAGAGTGAGGCGCTGAGCCTCAGTGTCCCTCCAGGTCACAGAGCTTCTGGGGCCAAGCTGGGTTCGCACACCTCTCTCTGGCCCACGTTATTTTATTCCTTAAAGCTGATTGTACTGTTACGCTCTTTACAGAAGGGGAAACTGAGGTCAGAGACTTGGCCATGCTTCCCCAACTCAGGACTTGACCCCAAGCCCACCTAATGACAGTTACTAAGAAATGCTACCTTCTCCCCCAGCAGCACTTCCTAGCACTCACTTTACACGCACCCTGTTCTGTAGGTGCTAGAATAACCCCCATTTGAGGGGTAAGGCAACTGAGACTGAAAGATAAAGTCCCTTGCCCCAAGTGAGTGACAAACCCAGCCCGAGCCTGACGCCAAAGCCTATCCCTGCACAACACTAAGGATAAAGAGTCGATTCCATTGCCCTCTAATGGTATTTCTGCTCTCAAAGAAGATACAGGTTCTGCTAGGAAGAGAAATTTATGGTTATCAGTCCTTCACACTTTAGTGAGAATGAGTAGTAAACTATCACAGTGGCAGATGGTTGGGGTCTATTTTGTAAGCTGAAACTGGGAAAAAGACCAGAGCAGGAAATGGAAGGATGAGGACATTCAGGGCCTGTGGGGGGTCAAGGCCTGGGTCGGAGGAGCACCTGCAAACGCCTTGGAGATGTGGTCTTTCTTCCACTCCCAGGGCTGGTCGTACTCATCCGCTGGCCGCTCATCCTCCTGAGGCCGCCGGCTCTGGCGCGGTCTGCTTCCAGAAGGGGGCCCATCGCCTGGCTCTTGGTCTTGCTCCTCATAGGGGGTGTCATACAGCTGCACCCCCTTGCACGGCAGTTCTGGGAGGCCAAGAACACTGGTCAGTGCCCACACCCCCTGGGGACCCTGCCACCTGCCCCCAAACTCACCCCCCCCACACACTCACCGCTCACAGCCCTCTGGGCATCGTAGGGCTCCATGTACCCGTCATCTGAAGGTGGTGGGTGAGGCTGGGCATCAAAGGGGTCTGAGTACTCGGTGTCGAGTTCTGACTGGAGAGAGAAGTAAGAAAGTGGCCCGGGGTAGTGGGGGGGACTAAGCCCAGCGGTGGACACCCCCTCCGGGGTGATGGCCCCTCTCTCTGGATCATCTAACACTTCCGCTCCATGCAGCTCATTTTCTCAGGGTTGGGAGTCCTCTCTACCTACCCTCTGGGATTTGTGCACAGACGCCACTTCCCCTTCTCTCTGCCTCCCTGCAGGCTACCAGCACTGTTCCAAATACTTCACATGTGTTTACTTGGAATACCAATACCCGGTAAGTACATCATCCCCATTTTACAGATAAGGAAAGCAAGGCACAGAGAGGGCAAGTGACTTGCTAAGGGTCACACAGCAGGTGAGGAGGAAGCAGGGTTTCATCCCAGGCTGTCTTCTTCCCCAAGTCCCCGCCTCCTCCTTCCTTTCTCTGGGCTCTTAAACTACTGGGCTCTTCACATAATCTCTTGTAACCCTCCTCAAATCCTTCCGTCTCCGTGGAGGGTTTGGGGTCGACTCCCTCATCCTCTAGGAAAAATATTGAAAAAAAAGGGGCTCAGTTGGTTAAGCGTCTGACTTTGGCTCAGGTCATGATCTCATGGTTAGTGGGTTCGAGCCCCACGTCGGGCTCTGTGCAGACAGCTCAGAGCCTGTAGCCTGTTTCAGATTCTGTGTCTCCCTCTCTCTGAGCCTCCCCTGCTCTCGCTCGCTCTCTCTCTCTCTCCCTCTCTCTCAGAAATAAAACATTAAAAGAAAAAAGCATGGGCATTGGAGGCAAATCTGGGTCAAGTTCTACTGAGCTGACGCTGTAACCTTGTGTCAGCTGTTTCCCTTCTGTGAGCCTCAGTGTCCACTTCTGTGAAATGGGAATAATAACAGGAGGGGCAGTTATAGTGGTGAGGATGTCCCGGTGCTCGGCGGGGCGCGGATTCACTCAGATCTGTTTGGGGAGCTGAGGGGAGAGGACCGGAGGTGAGAGCAGGGGACAGGCGGAGGGGGCACAAAGCAGGGCCACAGAGGTAGCGGGGTCACCAGCGCTGGGCGCTGGGAAGGGACAGATGTCAACCTTCATCAAGCAGGTGGAGGACTGAGGCGGGTCTGGCTGGTGCCTTGGCCTGGCCCATGAACCAGCTCCTCCTCATCC
>NW_027527386.1:2094999-2123211 GCF_008692635.1 Crocuta crocuta
CCAGCTCCCCCACATCCAGGGGGCCCACTGGCCCCCCCCGCCCCCGCCCGCGGCTCTCCTGGGGCCGCCGCGCACCGGAGACGTAGCCACGCACCTCCTCCGCAGGGCTGCCCAGCAGGACCTTGGCCCTGGCCATGTCGGCGGCTTCCACCTTGATGAGCCGGTGCTTGGGAGAGTCGTACTTGGCGTCTCCGAGGCCCTTGGCGTCCGCGCCGCCGGCGGGCTCGGGCTCCAGGCGGCCGTCCGCGTCCTCATAGGGGTCCTCAAAGTCCAGATTCTTCTGCTCGCGGTAGGCCCTCAGGATGTCGCTGTCCGTGTAGTCGGGGGCGGGCGGCTGCGGAGGGGGCCTCCGGCCGCCGAAGCTCAGGTAGTCCCGCAGCCACTTGGCCATGTGTGCGTGTGTCACGCCAAACCTGGCCGCCGTCAGAGGGGGACCCACACGCCCCCTTCCCGGCCCCGTTCTCCGAAGAGTCCCCAGGGAAGATGGGGGGAGGGGAGAAAGCGGGAGGGGGAGGAAGGGGGGAGGGGGGAAGACCAGGTGTNCAGGAGAACAGGAGGCAGAGGAGGCAGGAGAGGAAAAGTCCACCTTAGCCCGGCTCCGCAAGGACGGCGGGGAAGGGAGCGCCCCGCAGGGCCCTGAACGCCGAGCGCTGGGTGGCCGGGCCCAGGCGACGGGCATCCGCGGAAGCTCCCGNAGCCCGGGTCCAGCGGCCCCCGGCCCGGCCGCCTCGATCCAACCCCAGCCACCGGCACAAAGGGAAATAAAACCTCCTCCATTCCCCCTTCACGCTTTCGGAGAGACTTTACCCGCCGCGGCCGGGAGGGGGACTTTGGGGAGGGGGCGCGCGCGCGCACGCCCCCGCCCCTGCCGGCCCCCAGCCGCGGCCCNGGCGGGGAGGAGAGGAGGAGAGAGGAGGCGAGGTGGAAATTGGCCGGGAAATGGGGGGTCTGGATTTGACCGCCAGAAGGGGTGAAACTGACCAGCAGAGGGGGTGAGAGCGACCACGACTGAGGGTTGAAATTGAGCCAGGATCTGGCGGCGCAACTGACCATCAGATCCTTCCAGAGGTCACTGGCTAAAATTGATATTGATGCCTCCGAAGCAAGTGGGGAGGCGACAGGAAGGGACGGGGGACTCTGCTCTGCACCCCCCTCCCCAGGGGACCAATTGCAGCATGGGGGAAGGGGGCTGGGGCAGCTGGCCATGGGAAGGGAGATGCTATCTGTGCCTGGCGCGTGTCCTCAGCATCTGTCCCTTTGTGGCTTCTGGGGTGGAGGCAGGGAGGGGGACGGAAATGAGAGGGGTCTCGCCTGGCCTGGGTGCCTGTTGGCAGCTGCGACTGTCTGGGGGTGAGGACACTAAGCATTTGGGGGTAAGGGGAGCAGAGAGGTGGGCTGGACAATTCCAGAGCAAACGGGGCTTTTCTTTCATCATAAGGGGGCTTGCTGAGCTCCCGCTAACGCTGAAGTAAAAGGGGGGGGGTGATCAGGGAGAATGGGACCCCAGTGCCCCCTCCCCCAGGCTGCGCAGGTGCCTGTGGCTGGCAGGGGAGGGAGGATCAGAGAGAAGCCGGAGCTGACAGTGTCGTGAAAATGTCCCTGGGGAAGAACAGTGGGTCGGGGCAAGGTCTATGCTGTCTGCGCCTTGCTTTCCTCGTTTGAAAAGTGGGGCTTCTCACAGGCAACCCCCCAGGGAGCCCGAGGAAGGATTGCCAGAAAGGAGTGAGTTATTTTTTCCCATGGGGAAACCGAGGCACGGGGGGAGGACCTGCTCAGAGCCACCCGGCAGCTCGTTGCTGCCTGCACGCCCTGATATGGACCGGCTGGGGTGTTGGCATTCGAGACCCACGGAAGTGTCTTCATGGAATTAGTGTTTCTCCATCTCCCGCCCCCTCCCCGGCGCTTGCGGTTAGCCCCATTTTGCAGGTGGAGAGACTGAGGTCCAGAGCTGACAAGGCAAAGCCTCTCAGGACAGCAGAGGCTCCCACGGGTCTTCCTCTCTCCTGCTTTGACTGTGTCGCCCACATGAACCTGTTGAACTTGCTCCTCCTCCTGCTTGGCCCTCCAACCATGTGCCCCCACCCCCGCCCTCTCTGAGCAGCAACAANCCCCGCCCCCCGCCCCGCCCTACGGAGGACGGGACCTGGAAGGGGTTCCAGGAGGCGAGGGGCTAGAGATGGGGGGTGCAGAGATCCAGGCCCCCGGGTGCGGAGAGCCACGACCTTGCCGTGTGCCCTTGAAGAGCTGCAACAACTCTTGGGTTTCAGCGTGTTGACTGAGAGAGGAGGGGGCCGCTGGGTGGACAGTGGGGAGCGGGTGGGGGGCTCTGGGGGTCCTGGGCTGAGGGTCCCTCCCTCCCCCCCCGCACCCCTCGTCTGGGAGGCAGTTTATCAGGGGCCTCTCCTGGGTGTGGCTGTTTCTGGAATCCCAGCCCCCTGACCTTGGGTGGTGACCTGGACTGTCTCCCCGGCTCTGAGATGGGCCAGAGACAGCCAGCCTCTGCTGAGCGCTTTGGGGACGCTGTGGGCAGCACCTTGGGTTTTTTTTTTTTTCCTTTTGAGGTACAATTCGCATACCTGCTGCGCTTTACCTACTTGGCATGCACGTTTCAGGTTGAGAATGTTCTCAAGATCGTGCAACCATCACCACTAATTCCAGAACATTCCCATCACCCCCAAAAGGAACCCCACCCCCATCAGCAGCCTAGGTCTATGCTCCTGATTCCTCTGGCCCCTGGCACCTCTAGTCCACTCTCGGCCCGTGTGGGCGAGCCTGCTCTGCACATTTCACACACACGGAATCTCACACTATGTGGCTTTTGTGTCTGGTTCTCTCCCTGACACTGTCATGGGTCCAGGGTCCACCCATGTCGTAGCGCCTCGCTCCTCTTACGGACAAATACTATTCTACTGCAAGGCACACAGTAGGTGCTCAGTATGTGCTCAGTATATGCTTTAGGGGGCTGGGACCTGAGGGAGGAGCCAGCTGGGGTCCCTGGCGGGGGCTGTCCTGTCACCCTTCTGTCAGAGAGCAGCCAGTCTGGAGGGGGGGCAGGGAGCCAAGGCACCACGATAAGAAGGGACCCTTGGGGGTGGCTCATGGTGAGGCCTGAACACTCCTAATCTGATGGAGGAGACACAGCCCCGCCTTAGGAGCCCTTACTCTGATCTGATCGAGGAGACACGGCCTCGCCTTAGGAGCCCCTACTCTGATCTCAGCCCTGAGAAGCTCCTTGACAGTTTTGCCTTTTGAAACTCACAGTCCGATGAGAGAGACATGGTCTGGACCTCAGGAGCCTCAGGCTGATGGAGGACAGGTGCGTGCTTAATAGGCTCCCAGTCTGAAGCATTCAGTCTGATGAAAGAGGCATGGCTCCGACCTCCGGGGCTTCCACTCTGATGCGAGAGATGTGGCCCAGCTTTTAGGTGCCCTTAGTCTAAGGGAGGACACGGGAGCCTATCTTTAGGAGTCCCAGTCTGATGGGGGAGGCGTGGCCCAACCTTCAAAGACCCCTAGTCTGATGAAGACCCAGCTGAGTGGCTAATCTGATGGGAGAGGCCAGGCCGGCCCCTGGAGGCGCTGTCCCTGCAGGAGTCCTCATGGAGCGTGGTCGTTAAAGGTGGAGCCTTGTGGCTGCAAACCCGGGCCCTGTCCCTCGCTCACTCTGAGCTTCTGGCCAATGAGCCTCCCTCACGGGAGTGAGCAGTGAGCTTGGTGCAGAGCCTGACCTGCCGCTAGAGCTTGGGGAGTGGGCCCTTTGTGCAGCACAGGCTCGGGCAGAGTGGGCTATGGGGGGTGGGGCACCCCCACCAAGTCCTCTGATGTGCCGCCGCCTCAGGGGATTGATGGAGGAGATTCTGGATGAGGCCTGACAGCGCCCTAGGATGACAGACAGGAGTGGAGAAAGGGAGAAGGGCAGGCTCCGGAGAGGGGGAGGGGGGACTCTGGGGATGGGGAGGGGGGAAGAGGGCGGGGGAAGGTTCTACAGGATCCGAGCACACACGCGCACACACACCAGACCCTGATGTGTGCTACCCCTCTGTGCTGGACCCTGGGCACGGAGTGGGGTCACAGGGTGGGAGAAGGAGGCATGAAAGCCTGCAGGGAAATAAAACCGCTCCAGGCTGTGGGGAGAGGGAGGAGTTACACAGCGGGCAGAGCTGAGGGCCTCTGCTGCCTCAGCTGTGAATGGGGAGACACCCACTTAGGCCACAAACATCTATTGAGGAACTACTTAGTGCCTGGACGGTCTTAGGTGCTGGGAGATGCTCACCCGCCCACACAGCTGCCCTTGCAAAGCTCACTGTTGACAGGGCGCCCAGGAGGCAGACCCTCGGCCACCCTCCAGTGACCCCAACCTCCTGGTGGTCACAGCCACGTGTAAACCCCTCCCTGTGAATGTGGCCGGCCAGCGCGACAGGGCAAAGGTGATGGGGTGCCATGTCTCAAAGAGTCCTGTCGTGCTGACTTTGCGAAGCCAGCTGTCCGAGGTCCCCGAGGCAAGCACCAGAGGACAGCCCCCACCCAAGAGCCCATGAGGAGTAGGGATCCTGCCAACAGCCACGTAAGCGGGCTTGGAAGCGGATCCTGCCCCAGGTGGGCCTTCAGATGAGACCACAGCCCCTGTCAGCATCTCAACTGCAGCCCCAAGACCCCGAAGCAGAGAACCCGGCAGGACCACACCCACATTCCTGTTGTTTCCGGCTGCTAACGTTTGAGAGATCTTGATAAGCAGAATTCGCACGTGCTGGGGGTGTGGTACACACACCTCGTGATGGCAACCCCTCAGAGCCGTCTTGCCCAGCTGCGTGTTCACCCAGAGCTATCACCGCCTCCGGCACGCACTTATTTCCTTGAGTATTTTATTATATTTAGGCAGGTTTACTATCTTATCCCCCATCTTCCAAAAATAATGTTACCATTATGAGTGGGGACTGTTTTTTCTTCACTGTCGTTGCCCCAGTGCCTGAAACAGATCTGGGCACAAAGTAGGTGCTTTAAAAAAAAAAAAACCTATGTGCACTTGGAAACTAAAATGAGTAAATCTGCTCAACAAGCTTAGCACATGTTTGGCAAATGGCAAGTACTTCACAAACGGTGGCTATCATTACTCACTGCCATCCGGTGCGCCATGAGGAGAGGGCAGCTGGCGGCCATCCTCAGGGTGACCTCAGGCAGCAGGCTGCAGGCACAGAGTGAGCCTGGAAAACCTGGAAATCGGGATGTGGGGTGAGGGTTTCAGCCACCCTGTCTTGGAGGCTGGGGGAAGCAGAGCAGAAAGTGCAGAGCTGGGTGACCCAGTCAGGGGCCGGCTAACTTGTTGGCTTTGCGGGTCAGAGTCCCTGTCGTCACTACTCATCTCGGCCACCCTAGAGAGCGAAGCAGCCACACGTTATGTGCATACAAATGGGCGTGCTGCTGTGCCAATAAAACTTTATTTACAAAAATAGGCCGTGGGCCACGTTTGGCCCACCAACCGTAGTTTGCTAATAATATAGGTTGTAGAATGGAATTAATACTCTTAATAGATGGCAGTGTACACGGCAACAAGTAGGGTGGCCCCGAAACGATGGGAGTTCAGGGAACAGTCTGCAAGAATGAGTCAGGGTGAACCGGAGCGTCGGGGCCTCCTCATCTCTCCCACGACTTTGACTTCGGCCGCAGGGCTTACTCCGCCACCGGCTCCGGCAGGGGTGGGGCGGGCGGGGCACAAGTTCCTGGCACGTGCCCGCCTCCGAGCTGTAGGCCGATTTCAGGGCACAGGCGCGAGGCTGCGGAGTGTGGAGCTGGGAGGTGCGCTGTCTGCCCAGCGGTGGGGGCCCCACTTCCGCCCGCAACAGCCCTGTCTTCACGCGTGGCCCCCCCGCCCCTCGACGTCATCGGAAGCCCTGGCTGGATCCCAGTTCACCTCAAGTCACACTTAAGCACAGAAATCACTGAAGGAAAGCAGACCCCAAAAGTGGGGCTTTTCAGGGCGCCCGGGTGGCTCGGCCGGTTGACGTGGCTCAGGTGGTGATCTTATGGTTCGTGGGTTCGAGCCCGGAGGCTGCTTTGGATTCTGTGTCTCCCCCCCCTCCCTTTCTGCCCCTCCCCCGCTCACACTTTCTCAAAAATAAACGTTAAAAAAGCTTTTTTCTAATAAAAAAAGTGAGGCCTTTTCATCTGGCAAACTGATAGCGAGAAGCACAAAGCCTCGTTATCAAACGCGAGTACGCGCGCACGCGAGGAGGGCGGAGACTGGGGGCGTCGGGGCGTGAAGGGGTCTGGTGGGAGCCAGGACCGCCGACCAGGGGGCTCTGAAGACGAGACCCGGCAGCCTCGCAAGAACGCGGGCTTTGGAACCGGGGCTCCGGGTCACGTGACCACGTCAGCTCTCTGCACCACAAATCACCCTCATCACCTCCCTGCCTCTGAGGGGCCTCTGAGGGCGAGGCGGCCGGAGCGGCTCCGCGTGCGCCTCCGNCGCCCCTCCCTGCCGTCCAAGGGAGGCCAAGGAGTTCCACAAAGGCCTGCCGGCAGCCGAGGGCCGTCCTGGGAGGCCACAGTCCCCGGGAGGGCCAGGAGGGCGGCAGTGTGAGCCGGGGACCCCGAGGCCCCCGACGGCTGGTAGGTGGGAGGCCGGGGGAGAAACTGAGTCCAGTGGCGGAAGCCCCCGCTGGCCCCGCCAGCATGAGGTCATTTGTGTTTATCCGCTCAGAGCTCTGGTTGGTGCCAAGGCCTCCTGGCGACCAGCAGCTGACTGGGGACATGTGACCTTGACCCGGAGAAAGGCTTGGGCAGGGGTCTCAGTTGCTGCCGCTGCTGTCCTCACTGTCCGAATATGCCCCCAGCTGGCTCAGGGAGGAGGTGCCAGGCGTCCAGGGCACAGGGTCAGCCGCCTTCCCAGTCTTCACGGGGCCTGGGAGAGAGGCGAAAGCTAGCCTACCAGCCTCACCCCTGCAGCTCTGGTGGGGGCGCCCCTCCCCTGCCGCACTCCGCCGGTTCCCAGCAGGGGGGGCGCTGCTGCCACCTGCGGTGGCCGTCTGAGGCGCCGCGCTCCGATCTCAGGACCCCGGGGCACCTACCCTGTGTGGGTGATGCCTGGCCCTGCCCAGTGCTGCGACCCAGGTCTGTTTTCTTCACCACGACTAGGCCCGACAGCGGGGGCCTGCTGCCAAGGGTGCCGATGCTCCGGTCCCAGCTCTCTGCCTTCCTCTTGGCTTTTGGAGCCTGGGGGTAAGGAGACGGGGACACGAGTGGGTGAACGGTCCCAGATCCCACCTTCTCCAGCCCTACACGTCCTAAATCACACCACACCTTCTCACCTCCATGCCTTTACTCACGCCATTCCCTCCACCTGGAATGCCCCTTTTCCTCTAATGCATTTGGCGAACTCCTACTCACCCTTCAATACCCATTCAAGTATTGGGTTTCTCCTCTGGGAAACCTTTCTCCACAGTTCAAGCTCAAGTGGGTGCTGCATTTCCATGCCCCCCGCGCCCTCTACTGCCTTATTAAGTAACCCCCCACCCATGCCGTGGGTTCCTGTCCCGTCCACAGCTGCGCCCACAGGGCCACACACCATTCTTGGCACGAAGATGCTTTATCAGCGTGTTTGATGCACTGAGGGGAAATGGAGGCACCCACTTTGGGGACTAGTTAGGGGAAGGCAGAAAGGGCTCAGCCCCAAATCCAGCTTCAACTGTACCGGGAGGGACCCCTCTGATCTGTTTTATGTTGAAACAGAGAAACTGGAACCCCCCGGATTCGGGAGGTCCTGGCGCCGGGGCGGTCCTCACGGGGCCGCCGCCTGAGGGAGGGCAGAGGATGGAGAAGAGTAGGTCCTCAGGACAACATCCGTCTTGATAAGTGACGTGCCAGCAGGATGCCAGCGGGGTACGAAGTGTGAGGGACGCAGCCACTGGTGATGAGGCTGTCAGGACAGGTCTCCTCCGAGAGGGGACTCGGCTGATGCCAGAATGAGGAGGAGGAGCTAACACGCAGAGACGGGAAGGGGGCTCCAGGCGGCCATGCGGCAATCTGCACACCGCTCTAATCTGCAGGCTGGCCGGCCTGAGAGCGGTGACCAGGACAGACGTGGCCCAGTGGGGGACAGAGCAGCTTTCTGAGCCGGCATCACTGAAGGGCCTCACGAGGTCCCCTCAGCAGGCCAGCGCCGGCCCCTTGTGAGCACTCTCCCCAAGCCGGTCCCCGGGGGCTGCGTCACTGCCACTAAATGGAACCGAGAACACAGGAGTGGACAGACGAGCTTCCGTAAAGCTCTCGGTGAAGGTTTGGGAAGTCTCGATGGAGGCGTACTGTGCACAAGTCTGTCATCACGCTAGATGTGAGCAAGACACTGTAACTGGGGGGTCGGGGGGAGGTCATCGATGAGGCCCCTGCTGCTTTCAAAGCGGCCCCAATCTCTTATTCAGGTGAAAGAAAAAAAGGGGAAATTTTAGACAATTCAGGGGCGGTTTGTGCAAGAAAGACAGTGTGAGAACTCTGATCAGGGGACAGCTCCTCAAAGAAAACGTCTGGGGTCAGTATCAAAGATGAACGATGACAGTGCGAGACCTCCAGAGCCAGGCAGGGGAAACCCAGTGGGAACATGGCTGCCCCAAGGAAAGACTACATTTCCCATCCTCCTTTGCAGCAGGATGTGGTCAGGTGGCTCGGCTCTGATCAATGGGATGTGAGCAGCAGGCTGTGCAGGACCCAGGATCCTGAGGTCTGAACCTCCCGCTCCCCTGCCCGCCCCTCTCTTCCTGCCAGGAGGTGAAGGTGGCACCAGGAGGCCATGCAATGAGGGCACCGCCCCCGGACAGCAGAACCACGAGAGGGCGGGCCCCTGGGACCCGTGCTGTGGGGCCACCTTCCCTGCTCCAGATGGCTGCGCATAAAATGTCACAGGAGAGAAAACTGACCCGTGTGTCATTGAAACCCTTGTTACCTGGGGTCTTGTCCAGTGGCCAGGCCTGCAACCTAGTAACTCGGACCACGGATACATCTGAATTGCAATAAACTGTTTCTGGGGTGACTGTCGCTTATGATTTCTCTCATTAACCCCCTTCTTTGATTAACAAACCAGAGTGGCCTTGACCACCACAGGTAAGCCAGCTGTGGTGGAAAATGCTAGCAGTCCACCAGCCAAATCCTTCTCTCCCCTCCTTCCCGCCAGCACAGGCTGCAGCTCCCAGGCTCTGTGCGGCTCCTGTGGCCACGACGTTAGTCCAGCGGATGACCTACATCCAAATATGAGCCTCAGGGCCCTGGCATGCTCGCAGCCGGCCGTGACCCCGGAGCCGGACCTGACACTCCCGAAGACAGCCAACCGAGAAGCTGGAAAGCGCCTGGAGCAGAGGTGCCTGGCCGTGACCCCGGGACCTTATGGGGCTGACAAACATCTGTGTCCTTACGTCTCCACATTTGCGGGTCTCCTTGTTTCAGCGCCTGAAGCAGCAGCTGGTAAAGCAGAGCCTGTCTTGACCATGAACTTTTACTGGCCCGTGGCCTCGGCCACTCATTCCCTGAAGATCTAGGGCTGGTGGGGCTGCGCCGGCCGAGTTGAGCCCTTAGGACACCCGCCGACCCTGGCTCATCTGTGCGCGCACTCACCTCCTCCAGGATGGCGGTGGGGTTGGGCCTCGCGGCCAGGCGAGGGGGGGCGGGGGCAGCCGTGTCCTCTTCGGAATCCGAGTCCTCCAACAGCCTTCGCTTCCGAGCCTCCTCCACCAGGGCCCTGTGGGACGGCACGTGTGCCAGCCAGGTCATGCCACGCTGCATCAGGGGGCGCCGGGGGGACACACAGATGGCTTTAAAAAGTCTTCTCTGGGGGAGCTGGGTGGCTCCGTGGGTGGAGCACCCGACTCCCGTTACCGGCTCAGGTCGTGATCTCAGGTCATGATCTCGGGGAGACTGAGCCCTGCGTCAGGCTCTGCACTAAATATGGGGCCTGCTGGGGATTTCCTCTCTCTCTGCGCCTCCCCTGCCTGCGCACTCTCCCTAAATAAATAAACACTAAAAACTTTTTATTCCTCTGCCCACTGAGCGCAGCGAGTGAAGTGGTTGGCCGATGGCACCAGCTGCCTGAAGCTGAACCCCGGCTGGTGACTAGGTTGGGGCCACTCCCGGAGCGCCCCACGCCACAGTGCCCTCGATACCGGAATGATCAGGACAGCCTCCAGCCAGTGCCTGGCACTCAGAAAGTGCTGGACAAACGTAACTCCTCTCACTGCCCATCGCGGTATTGCTGGCGGTGACCCCCCCACGCCGCGGGAACCTACTATGCGCCTGACCCTGTTCCAGGCCCTGGGGTGCAGACGCCACACCACAGCCCTGCTGGGCATCTAGAGGGAGGGATGGAGGCCACAGACCAGGAGACGGTGAATCAGCGAGAAGGTTCCACGGCAGGCCGGGCCTGAGGGTCCTCTTGGGAAATCCCCAAACCTGGGGGCGGGGGGCTTGGGGACTCCAACAGGCACCCGGGGAAAGTGAGATGCTGGGGAGGGGAAGGGAGGGCCTCCTGGAGGAGGCGGCCCCCGAGGGAGCCAGGGAAGACCTGGAAGGGGTGCCCCAGGCAGAGGGAAAGCCGGAGGTGACTCAGAGCGCCCGGGCCCCGCCCCCGCCCCCCGGCCCGGCCACGCACGCGGTCTCCCTCTCGTCCTCCTCCTGCTGCTGCTGCTGCCGCTCCTCGTCGGACAGGCGGTGCTGGCGCAGCATGGCCTCGAAGTCCACGTGCGCCTGCCGCTGGTTCAGGTCCTTCAGCTCCTGCAGGTTCTCCAGCACCTCCATCTCCAGCTTGGAGTCCTTGGTTCGGTTCTCCAGCACCTGGCGGGCAGGACACGGGCTGCAGGGTCCCCCGCCCCGCCTCCCACCTGCTTCCACGGCCACACCCATGTCACAGCTGCGAACACCAAGGCCTGGGGCGTGGTCTCCTGAGGCCTCGAGGCTGGTCAGGGGGCGGCCTGCCGGCCTGGGCTTGCACCCCCCACGCCTCACCCCTGCCCCATCATGAAATAATGTAACAAAGAGGAGGGGCTCAGGGCCTGGATCTCAGGGTCGGGAGTCCCCTGCGCTGGGCACGGAGCCCACTTAAAAACACTGTAACAACAAAGGGTAAAAAATGACCCTCTGAGCCACTGCCACGTGCCAGGCTGAGAGGTCTCCAAACAGAAGGTCAGTTAATCCTTGCGACTGTCTTCTGTAGAGGCTCAGGGGGGGCAAGGCCAGCCCAGGTGTCTGAGGCAGGGGGGCTCGGAGACGGGCAGGGCTGGGTGTGGGGCCTGCCCTTGGCTGCTTCCTGGCCGGAGCCTCTGGGAAGTGGCAGTCCTGGGAGTTTGAGAGCATGTCCCCAATTCTTAGGTGCTCCTCCCGTGAGAAAGCAGAGGCTGAACTCCCTTCCCCCACATGTGCGCTGGACGCCGCGACCCGCGCCTGGTGACGAGTATGAGGGATGACAGCCTGTCACTGTGAGAGTGGCTCCTTTCCCGCTCTTCTGGGTCCCTCGCTTTGGGGAGGGCGGCACCACATCGTGCAGGGGCTCAGACAGCATGGGGGGGTCGGGCAGGGCGGAGGGGGGGCCCACCCTGAGGGCGTCTGCATGGAAACAGGCCCTCTGGTCTCCGTCGAGCCTTCAGAAGACGTGGCCTGGGGCACCCGGGGGGCTCAGCCAGTCGAGCGTCCAACTTCGGCTCAGGTCATGATCTCACGGTTCGTGGGTTCAAGCCCTGCTGACAGGCCAGCTCAGAGCCTGGAGCCTGTTTCGGATTCTGTGTCTCCCTCTCTCTCTGACCCTCCCCTGTTCACGCTGTCTCTCTCTCTCTCTCTCAGAAATAAATAAAACATTAAAAAAAAGATGTGGCTTGACCGTGACTTTGGGGCTAACTCACTAGGCCGTAGCCCCCACGGGCAGTGCGGGCGGACAAGGATGGACGTGACCAGGCAGGCAGCCCCGGGCACACCAGCCCCTGCAGAGCCACCCCCCCACCACTCTGCACCCCCAGGTCTGCTGCAGCAGCTCAGAAAACTGGCGAGGGCGCGGGAAGAGCTGGGCGTGACGGGGGCAGGGAGACCAGAAGGGGCACAGACTCTCGCTTTCTTCTGGGAAAGACAGCCGTCCACAGGGAGACGACGGTGTCCCCGAAGGTGCCAGGGACAGTACTAGTGCTCGGGGATTACAGCCCACGTGCTGGCCTGTCCCAGGAGTTTCCCGCGTCTGACGTCACTCGGTCCCCACCTCAGCCTGCGAGCGCAGCCAGCAATCCCACTGCTCGGAGGAGGGCGGCGAGGCACAGAGAGGCCAAGCGCCTTGCCCCGGGTCACAGAGCCAGCGAACGAACGGTCAAGGGAGTGTGTCCTTCTGCATTGCTGGTCCTCACAGCCCCCGGTCCTAGGGGTGTCCTGTGCAAGCTGAGGGGTAGGTGGCCGCAAGAAAAGCGCCCTGTGTCCTCAAGTCCGACTTCCTGGCTCCCTGCGTCACTTCCTCGGGCCGCGTGACCATCTGCCACCAGCCCAGTGGCTTAAGCAGCACGGATCTCTCTGTCTCCTGGCCAGCGTGGGCCAGGAGTCCAGCACCGTGCGGCACAGCTGACTCTCTGGCCAGTGACATCAAGGGTCAGTGGTCTCATCGGAGGCCCAGGCCGCTGGCAATCAGTTCCTGGCGGCTGAGGGACTGAGGTCCTCACTGTCTGGCCGGCTGATGGACAGGGGCTCACCCCCTGCTGCCTGCCAGGTGGCCCCCGCCCCCGCCTTGCCCCTTCACGCCGCTAATGTGCTCCAGACCCAGGCTACGGGGCTCAGGCGACAGGCCCGGCCCTGAGGCTGACTGCGAGCAAACCGAACGACCGGATCACAGGATCGGGTCCTGGACACGCAGCCCCAGGACCGCGCAGGGTGCACGAGCGGGAGGCAGAGCCGCCTGGTCCNCCCGCCTTGCCCCTTCACGCGGCTAATGTGCTCCAGACCCAGGCTACGGGGCTCAGGCGACAGGCCCGGCCCTGAGGCTGACTGCGAGCAAACCGAACGACCGGATCACAGGATCGGGTCCTGGACACGCAGCCCCAGGACCGCGCAGGGTGCACGAGCGGGAGGCAGAGCCGCCTGGTCCAGCCGCGTGGCCAGAGGCAGGAGGGACACAGGAGGCTCCACCCCTCCCCCCGCTCTACCTTCATGGGGTTGTTCAGCTCCTCGTCCTCTCGCTCCTTCTGCACCCGCTTCTCCTCCTCCTCCAGGAGCTTCTCCGCCTGGAAGTTCCGGGTGGCTCCGTGCTCCATGCTGTAGTCCGTGTTCTCCGGGTCTGTCTGCGCGCGGGGGAGGGGTAGACATCAGTCCCGTGTCCTTGGGCAGCAAGAGATCCTGCCAGCCGGCAGCGCATGGCNCACAGCCCGGGATGCTTTCTCTCGTGCTTTACTCCTTCTCGGGGCTATTCTTTCCTTTCCTTTTCTAAGTTTGTTTGTTTGTTTATTCACTTACTTAATTTTGGGGGAGAGGGGAAATGAGATGGGAGAAAGAGGGAGAGGGAGAGAATCCCAAGCAGGCTCCACACTGTCAGTACAGACCCCAGTGTGGGAATTGAACTTATGAACTGTTAGATCATGACCTAAGCTGGAGTCAAGAGTCAGACACTTAACTAACTGGAACACCCAGTTGCCCCAATTTAAAAAAATTTTAATGTTTATTTTTGAGAGAGAGAGAGACAGTGTGAGCAGGGGAGGGGCAGAGAGAGAGGGAGACACAGAATCCGAAGCAGCTCCAGGCTCTGAGCTGTCAGCACAGAGCCCGACAAGGGGCCCGAACCCACAAACCACGAGATCGTGACCTGAGCCAAAGTCGGACAGTTACCTGACTGAGCCCCCTAGGTTCCCCTAAAGCTTTTGTTTAAAAAGCAATCAAAGGGGTGCCTGGGTGGCTCAGTTGGTTAAGTGTCCGACTTCGGCGCAGGTCACGATCTCACGGTTCATGGGTTCGAGCCCCGCGTCAGGCTCTGTGCCAACAGCCAGGTCAGAGCCTGGAGCCTGTTTCACATTCTGTGTGCGTCTCTCTCTCTGACCCTACCCTGCTCACGCTGTCTCTGACCCTCATAAATAAATAAAAAGCATTAAAAATTAAAAAAAAATAAAATAAAAAATAAAAAACAATCAAAATATGGAGCACCTGGGAAGCTCAGTTGGTTGAGCATCCGACTCCTGATCTCGGCTCCGGTCATGATCTCACGGTTCGAGGGTTTGAGCCCCGCGTTGGGCTCTGCGCTGACAGCACGGGGCCTGCTTGGGTTTCTCTCTCTCCCTCTCTTCCCCTCCCCCACTTGTATGTGTGATCTCTCTCAAAATAAATAAATCAACTTAAAAAAATGTAACTGAAGTATGTAATTCTTTAAATATACCTTTTCTTCATTTCACCCAAATCTTGTTTATTGACCCAAAGGGAAAAACGCATGGTAAGAAGGTGGTACTGTAAGGACCTGAAAGGGGAACGGAAGGCTCTCCTCCTCCTCCCCCTAGAACCTCACAGTCGCCATGGTTACCGGCTGCCCATGTGCTCCGTGAATCCCTTATTGCTGGACACCTGGGTCACTGCTGCGTTTCTGCCCTTGCGAATGATGCTCCCCATGAACAGCTCCCCAAACACCCCCGTTTCCTGGGGATAAAGTGAAAGGGGGCCTCCCTGCAGTGGCGGGGAGAGGTGGGGAGCCCCCGAGGGGGCAGGAGCAGCCCGGCTGGCGTCTACCTTGAAGGTGATCTCCGCCAAGCACCGCGTGCACTTGATGTAGAAGCGGAAGATGGGCAAACCCAGGTAGGCCTCGTTCTGCACCGTCTCCTTCCGCGCGTTGAACTTCTTACCCTTGTAGATATACTCTCCGCACGTCTTACACCTGCGGGGCAGGACAGAGGGACCTGCACCATCTCGGTACCCGGGTTCCTGCGGAGGGCTGCTTGCACACCTCCAGGGCCGGGGGGCTCCCTCCCTCCCACGGCAGCCTGCCTCAGATTCCCCCCGTGTTGCGTGTTCCTCCTCCTACCTTCCTGGGTCTCGGTCCCAGGGTCCCCTTCTGGGGAAGCAGCCGGACGACCCAGGCCCGCTGAGACTTGCTAGTCACACACTCCCTGAAGCCTGGCTGGCGCTCACGGGGCATCCTAGCCTCCAGAAGTTTCCAGCAGAAGGGAAGCCACAGGAGCCGCCCAGAAGCTCTTTCCACCCTGCCCTCGCTCAGGCCCCGTGCTCCCCAGGCGCGGCACGCCGGCCTCCTGATGCTTCCTGCAAACACCCCCGGCTCAGGCCCCCTCCGGGCCTCTGCCCTGCACTTCACGGAGCCCAGGACACCCTTCACCTTGCAGACCTCAGCCCCACTGCCGTGTCTCCCAACGTGTCCCTGACCACGTCGGCCCAGCAGCACCCTTCCTGCCACCTGCTCCGTCACCCTCCCTCATGCCCGAGGCACATGTCCCGCGTGCACCGGGCGCCAACGTGCCTCAGCACCTGGTTATCATCTCCACCCCCTCCCGCCTGTGGGCTCCGCCCGTCTCGCTCCCCGCAGCGCCCCTGGGACCCAGCCCGGGCCCGGGCGCACAGCAGGCGCCCCAAGTGATTGCCGAATTGAAAAAGGAGAGAGAGAAACAGACCAACAATGCGTAAACAGTGAATGTCATTAACCAGGCGTCTGCGAGGAGCAGGTGCACCTAACTTCAACATGCGGAGACACACAGGTCTCCAGCCGTAGCGGCGGGGGGCACAGCACGCGTGAAGCAGGACAAGGGGCACGAGGTGGGGGTGGAGAGGCAGAGGGGAGCACGGAAGGGGTTGGAGGGGCGTCAGGAGGGCCTCTCTGAGCTGAGGTTGTTTTTTTAAAGATTTAATTAAACTAATCAATTAATTTTTTTTTTGAGAGAGAGGGCGTAAGTGAGCAAGGAGCAGAGAGAGAGAAAGAGAGAGACAGAAAGACACAAAGAGAGAAGCAAGGCTCACCCGAAGCAGGGGCCAAACTCACCCAACGCAGGGCTCGAACCCACAAACCACAAGATCATGACCTGAGTCAAAGCTGGATGCTTAATCGACTGAGCCACCCAGGGGCCCCATAAATATTCATACTCTTAAATTTATTTATTATTTTTTTGTTAATCTCTACACTCAACATGGAGCTTGAACTCACAACTGTGAGATCAACAGTCACATGCTCTACAGACTGAGCCAGGTGAGATTTAGGCCAAGACCGGAAGGGTGAAGACGAGCCAGCCATGTTAGAGAAGGAGGAAGAGTGTTCCAGGCAGAAGGAACAGCCCGTGCAAAGGTCCTGGGGTATGAAGAAGTATAGCTGTTGGGAGGAGGTGAATTATCTCCACACTCACACTTAACTACCAACGATCAAGAGCTCAAGGCCGACGCTGGCTAGGAGCTCTAAGAGTCAGGGGGATTAATCCTGAACGGTGAGGAAAGTGACAGCTGGTATGGTCACGTGCTCACTGCGCCATCACGCGGGGGCCACACGGGGGGCACTCACCTCATGTTGAAGGGAGCCATCAACCGCACCACGTACTGCCGGTCTTTGGGGAGCTTGAGCTTGGGGATCTTTGACGGGTCAAAGTCGGGGGGGTAGTATTTCTGTGGGAAGTGAAAGTGCCAAGGGAGCTGTATCAGGCCCAGGGAGGGACGCACACTGGGTCCCCAGGACCACCCGGGGTGTGATGACTTGCTGTAATGGCTCCTAGGACTCCACGGACGCTCGTACTTATGGTGACCACTTGTTACAGCAAAAGGACACGGGGACACATCAGCAAAGGGAAGGGGTGTGTGGGGAGGGGTCTGGGGAGACCAGACACCTGCTTCCAGAGTCTTCTCCCCACAGAATCACACAGGACGTGCTTGATTGCCCCAGTAACGAAATACACACCGCGTGTGACACGGGGTCTCCCGGGGAAGCTCATGGGGACCCAGCGCCCAGGGTTTTTGCCCTCGGAAGGCCACACGGGCCCCCCGTGCCTCGCAGGTTCTGATGTTCTTGACTCCAGGAGGAGGGCCCACGCGCAGCATAAACCACACCGTTCGTACAAAATTTAAGCACAAGGAGCCATGCTCATCAGGGGACCTTGGGAACGAGCCTGAGATTCAAGTTCCCAGATGCCAGCCAAGGGCCAACCTGGCCGCCAGCCTGAGGATGGCAGCCTGAGTTTGCTGCACTAACTCCTTCACTGGAGCCTGAGGTGGGAGATTTGGGGAAGGCAGGTTTGGGTTATAAAAAACAACTCCAATGGACGATCAGGTAATACAGCAGCTTGTGTTCTGAGCACCTACTCGGCACTGGATGCTACATGGAGCACTTCACATGCCCCGTCTCACAGAATCCTCACAAAGACTCTAGGATACGGAGTGTGGTGTACCCATTTCACAGATGGGGAATGAATGTCTGCGGGGACACAACTCTGGGGAAACAGCGTGGTACAGTGGTTAGGAGCGCGGTTACCGAGCCAGGGTTTGACTCCTCCACCCCCTGGCTATCACCCATCTCTCCCGGCCTCATTCTCATCTGAATGGAGACAACCCGTCCACCTCCCTGATGGGATGCGCAAGGCGCTAGTGCAGCCCCCGGCGCAGAACTATCCACCAGTAAATTACAGAAACGGCTCCCAGTTGGATCCTCAGGATGGAAGGGCTTTCAGGGACACGAAGCCCAGCACCCGCACTGGGCTATGAAGGGGCTGGGGGTGCATTCCTAACACGAGTGTTTAAAAGATTAGAACGCTGAGCCGCAGGAAGGGGCATCAAACCGACCCTGGAAATCTGGGCTTTTGGCTTGACATCCCGGACTCACACCCCCCACCCCCATCCCGGGAGCTCATCCCCTGACATTCCTGGCGGGGGCGGGGGGAACAGGAACTCGGAATTCAGTAGCTCTCTTCTCTAGAAGACGAATCCTGAGTTCTGAGCTCCCCTGAATCTCACAAAAGTCCGGGTTTTACAAGAGAGTTCGAAGGGTCCCCCGCCAGCATAATGGGAGGGCAGAGCAAAGCTGACCCTTGGGTGGGCGGGGCCTCATGGAGCCACGTTCCTGGGGGCGGGGCGGGGCGTGGGGAACACCTATAATTTCAAAGCGGACCCTCTCCCAGGGGAAATGATTGGCTAATTCCCTTCGAAACATCCAATCAGGGGATGTGACCAGGTAAATGGCCTAAGCTCCGCCCCCAGGCGCCGCGAAGGCCCACCCCTCACGGAAGGTGATTGGGAGGTGTCTGAAAGCCCCGCCCTGCGGAAGACGGTTGGAGAAAAGAAAAAGGTTCCAACAGGAAGAGTACAGGAAGCCCATCTAGGCCGGAGCTCCGAGATGCCCCGCTTAGGGTAGAAACCCCAGTCACTAAGTACTTACGTTTAAAACTTTTCGCTCCGACATCTTTGCCTCCTACTCCACCCACAAACGCCAGAGGGCTGCTCGGGCTCAGCGTTTGCCGAACTTCCCTTGTATTTCCGTCGACGTCACTTCCTCCATTCTATTATTGGTTGGAGCATACGCACATTCCCTTTTCATTGGCTCTGATCCCCGCCCGTCAAGACCCGAATCCTTCTATCTTCTCTTCCGAGTGGCAACCTAGATAGTTGGCAACAAAAGCTCTGACGGCAGCTTATTAGAAGTTCAAGGGAGGGCGCTGCTCCCCCTAGCGGTGAGCAGCGGCTCCTAAAACTTCGTCGTGACGGGCCGTGGCCGCTGCCGGCGACATTCCCTGCTTGCTGTTTCTTGGAGCGAGCCCCGAGGTCGGCGTTCAGCGCCGAGCCCTTACGCTGTGTGCTGGGCTGCGGGAAGCCACACGTGTTCCCAATACCCTAGCGCTCACCTGGGGACTGGGGTCAGCGCCCACGGGCTGCACATGTCCACAGAGGAGCACCCTGGACGCCCCCCCGTCCATGTTTACCTGTGTCCTGGGCAGAGACTCAGAGACCAGGCTCCACACTCACCTCCCCTGCACGCACGCACGCACGCACACACACACACACACACCAGCTCCCACACCCAAACACCTGGGAAGGGATCTGGGGACAGTACAATAGGGCAGTGTTGGGACAGTGGAAAGAAGAGCTCTCTAGATGGTGTATGAGCTTCCTGTGTCTGCTGCGAGGTTTCACAAGCTCCCTGTCCTAAAACCATACACGTTTACTACCCTGTGGTTTGGAGGTCAGAGGTCTAACGTGGATGGGGGTGCGGGGGTGCTCACGGCAGAATCTGTTTCCTGGACTTTTCCAGCTTCGAGGGTCCGCCCACGGTCCCCGGCTCACGGATTGGCATCCCTTTGGCTTCTGCTGTTGTTGTCACATCACCTCTCTCTCCCTCCCTCCCTCATGGTCCTTATCATGATCTTGGGGCCCCTGCATCATCCAGGAGAACCGGCCTGGATGTTCATTAACTTAATAAAAGATCCTTAATCTTCAAATGAAGGATTCTCATGATTCTTTTATTTTTTAAAAAACTTTTAAATGTTTTATTTCTGACAGAGAGAGAGAGAGAGAGAGAAGGGGAGGGACAGAGAGAGAGGGAGACAGAATCCGAAGCAGGCTCCAGGCTCTGAACTGTCAGTACAGAGCCCGATGCAGGGCTCAAACCCACAAACCGTGAGATCATGACCTGAGCCGAAGTCGGACGCTCAACCAACTGAGCCACCCAGGTGCCCCCAGATTCTCATGATTCTTAATCACATCTGAAAAGTCCCTTTTGCCACGTAAGGTACTATATTCACAGATTCTGGGCACTAGGAGTTGGGTATCTTTGGGGAGCCAGGACTTTGCTGGCTATAGACGAGGTGGTCAGGAAAGTTTTCTCAGAGGTGACTTCTGAGTGAAATTCACAAACCAGCCCATGCATTTTCTCTGGCCCTCAGTGGGGACGGCTTTGCTCCCTCCTAGAGAAATCTTCCCAGGCTCGTGTCCTATTTGTGTCCAGCCACAGTGAGGATCGCCCCACGGCAGGAGGGAGGTGGACTCAACTGCTGAACTGAATGGATTCCACGCCCCCCTCCCCCGCCCCAGGCAGAACTCCCGCCTCGAGCCCCAGGACTCCTCCACCCCCACGCTGTTCCTCCGGCCCAGCCCTGACCCCGGTCATAGGAGTGAGGAGTCGCTGTGTGTGTGTCCCGCTCCATCTTCTCTGGGCCTCATCTGGGTCTAGTGAAGGAAGGGAGGAGTAATCCTGATTCCAGCAACAACAATCTCTTTCTAAACAGTAAAAAAACATCACACGTTCCCAGTTCACAAAGCCCTGTTCGGCGGTCTAAGGAAGAAGCACACACCCATTTCACAGATTGACAAGCTGAGGCTCAGAGAAGCAAAGTCGTTTGTCCACAGTTGCCCAGCAACTCGGCATCAGTGAATGCAGGCCAATTGGGTCCCATCCGCAGCAGTGGGGGTGGGGAAGATGTCAGGGACCCAGCCCCTCTTCTGGGGGTCCTAGGAAGTCCCCTACTTGTCCCCGATCATGGAGGCGGTGGCGGGAAGACTCCAGTCACTCAGCTCCCCATAGTCGGTGAGGTCCTGAGCCGCCACCTGGACGCAGTACTTGGCCCGGGGCCTCATGGCCCTGAGGGTGAAGGATGTGGCTTCAATGGGCCCCACCTGAGAGCAAAGAGAGGGCCAGGTCAGCGGGAAGCAGGAGGCTGGGGGGGGGGGGCCGGGGTGCACAGAACTGCCAGGCCCAGCCTCACATCCCCTGCCCCGATCCGAAAAGCACATCCTGTGGCCCCCCCTCCAAGGCGTTGGTCCTTCCCGATCTTGGCCCCAAAGCCGCCGTGTCAGGATTCCTTTGGGGACCTCACGCCCCCGAGGCTGTCTCAGCAGTCAGACCCCCCCCAACCTACTCCTCCCCAAGGCCAGAACCAAGGCCTCTGGCTCCCTCCTGGCCCCACTGGATTGACCTGGTTTTGCAGTTTTCGGTATCTTCTGTTTCAAGATCTTCTACATCTTGGTGACCAGTGTCAGCCGATTCTCAGAGTTCGCAAACCGGCCAGGAGCCTGCCTCTCACGTACACACAGGCCCATCGGACTCACCCCCCTCTTCCTCGAGCCCTCAAGCCGGTCCTCCCCCTGCCTCAAAGCCTCCGGGGTCAGGTGCAGCCCAGAGGCAGCCGGAGCTCTTCAAACTCGCCAGCCCCAAGCTGATCGCCTTGCTCTGCCTTGCCTTCCGGTGGAAACCCCAACGGAGGCTCGGCCACGGCTCTCCTCTGGCTCCCGTGTCTGCCTCCTGGCCGTCCTGATGTGGCCCCTGTGGCCCTGGGTGGCCTGGCATTGTCCCCTTCTGTCGGGAAATCTACTAAATCTTCTTGCCAAGAAGACCTCTCCACATCCTCACTCGGTCATTGACACAGCTCTGCCTTCTCCGGCCTCATAGTCCCACTCTTCCTCTCAGACCTGGCCCTTCCCTCCTTCTGGGTCCCCCTCATCCTCAAGAGCGACCCAGCCCAGCCCCCACAGGCAACCTCCTGGCCCCAGACCTAACTATCTCCCTCTCGCCTCTGCCCTGACCTGTCCCGATGGTCACCGGGGGTGGTGATGGGCGCTTTGCATGTAGATTAATTAAGTTGCGTAACTTTGCGAATACGATCGAAGCCACTGGCTTGTGCACTTTACAACGGCGAGTTTTATGGCATGGGAATTCTGTCTCAATTTTAAGGATTGCAAAAATATTTAAAATACAATTAATGAACGCTAAATAAAATTTAAAAGCACGTTCCTTGGCAGGGCGCCTGGGTGGCTCAGTCAGTTAACTGTCTGACTGATTTCAGCTCAGGTCATAATCTCACGGGTTCAGGAGACCGAGCCCCACATCAGGCACAATTGAGCTTGGGATTTTCTCTCTCTCTTTCTCTGTCCCTCCCCAACACGCGCATGTGCACCCTCTCTCTCAAAATAAATAAACTCAAAAAAAAAAAAGAGGCGAGGTCCTTGGCGACTCCCCTATGACAGGTGCTCAGTAAGCACACGTGGGTTCGGGTACAGCTGTGGTGGGTGCACACGGAGAACATTCCATGTTCCCAGAACGTGCTGCGGGACAGCGCTGCGGAAGCCTGCGGCCCGCAGACACTGAGCTCCTGGGCCTGCCCTGCGAGGCTGTCCGGTGCACAACCGACCTCAGACTCTCAGCAGCACCCGGCCCTTGTTTGTTTTACTTTGTAAAAATTTTAAAACAATGTATTTGTTTTCAATCAAGGGGAAATCCGCATGACACGAAATTAAGGAATTGAAAGGCACCGTCCAGTGGCACTGAGTACATTTCCACTGTTGTGCAACGGTCAACTCTAGTTCCAGAACATTCCATCGTTCCAAAAGGAACCCATGTGCTCGTTAGCAGCCTCTCCCCACCTGTCCTCCAGCCCCCGAGCCCCACGATCCCCTTCCTGTCCATGGAGGAGCCTGTTCTGGACGTGTCACACACGTGGACTCACACCCCACGTGGCCTCCCGTGTCTGGCTCCCGCCCTGAGCATCGTGTGTTCGGGGCCCCTCTGCGGGGCGGAGGGGGTGGGCGCCTCGCTCCTGCTTGCGCCTGAGGGCCGTGCGCATGCGCGGTGGGTGCACCTGAGTAAAGTGCGCGTGCGCGGTGGTGACAGTCATCTGTGGACTCGCGCGTGCGCGGTGGACGCGTGTGTTTATTCCCCTGTTGACAATGGGGCAGCTTCCACCTTTCGGCTGTTGTGAACGGCTCTGCCATGGACATGTGTGTGCAAAGATTTGTTCGAGGGCCCATCTGCCGACCTTCTGGGGGGATGCCAGGAGTCCAGGCTCCGGGCTGTCCCCGTGTTGCCCCCTGTGGCAGCCCCAGCGCACCCCTGCCGGCGTGCTCGCCTCCGCCCGGGAGCCGCCCTCCCAGCCCCCTCGTCCTCCTCACCTGGCGGAAGCGCGCAGATCTGTGATGCTTGTATCGGATCCAGTACTTGAGTGCGAAGGTCTCTGGGAAGGGCCAGGACCGGGGCGGTTCCCACTGCACCCACAGCCGCTGCCCAGGGATGGGGCTCAGGCGGACGCCTTCCGGAGGGTCGGGTTTGACTGGTGGGCAAGCGGGACGCAGGGTCAGGAGGGGCTGGCAGACTCATGCCATCGGACATTCACTGACGGTCTACTGAGTGTCCAGCCTGGACGCTGGGGGCACAGCACCAGCCCAACCCTTACCCTCCTGGAGCGCGATCCCTCGGACAAAAGACCAGGAACAGGTCATAAAGAGTAAGGAAGAAAGATCGAGAGTACACGCAGGAGAGTGGGTTGCAGTGCCTTGAGACACAATTCGCATACGGCAAAACCTTTCTGAAGTGTCAGGTTCTGGGGCGCCTGGGGGGCTCAGTCGGTTGAGCGTCCGCCTTGGGCTCAGGTCACAATGTCACGGTTCGTGGGTTCGAGCCCCACGTCGGGCTCTGTGCTGACAGCTCGGAGCCTGGAGCCTGTTTCAGATTCTGTGTCTCCCTCTCTCTCTGCCCCTCCCTGCTCACGCTGTCTCTTATCTCTCTCTCAAAAATAAATAAAACATTATAAATTTTTTATATAAAAATAATAAAAAATTACATAAAGTGTACGGTTCAGTGGCTTTTACTGCATTCACAGACCGTCAGCACTATTTAACATTCCCCCTAAGAATCCCCGTCCCCTTTGCCAGCCACTCCCCATCCCTGAGAACCACGAATGCACTTCCTGTCTGTGGATGGGCCTGTGCTGGACATTTCCCATAAAAGGACTCACACCCCGCGTGGCCTCCCGGGTCTGGTTCCCTCCCTGAGCGTCGTGTGTTCAGGGTCCCCCCGTGGGGTGGCGGGTGCGGGCGCCTCACTTCTGCGATGTTGTTCCCTCATATGGACAGAGCATGTTTTGTGCGTCAGTCATCTGCCGATGGACACCGGTGTCGTTTCCACTTTTTGCCTATTGTGGATAATGCTGCCGTGGCCATCAGTGCACAAGGTTCTGAGTACATGTGATTTCATTTCTCCTTGGCATATATTTGACTGCAGATGCTGGCTTATATAACATGTTTAACTCTTCGAAGGGACTACCAGACTTTTTTTTTTTTTTTTTTTTGAGAGAGACAACGTGAACAGGGGAGAGCCAGAGAGAGGGGGAGGGCGAGAGAGAGAGAATATCTTTTTTTTTTTTTTTAATTTTTTTTTTTTATTNGTTGGACGCCTAACCGACTAAGCCACCCAGGCGCCCCGAGAGAGAGAATATCTTAAGTAAGCTCCACATCTAGCGCTAAGCCCAATGTGGGGCTCAATCTCACAACAGGGAGATCAGACCTGAGCTGAACTCAAGAGCCAAACACTTAACTCACTGAGCCACACAGAGACCCGAGACTTTCTTAATAACCACCAGCAACATATGAGGGTTTGCAATCTAACAATGTGCTCGGAGAGTCGCCAGGGGGCTCACTGAGGAAATGAGTAGAGACCTGAAGGAGAGGAGGGAGTGAACTGTGTGAAGATCTCGGGAAGAGGATTCCTGGCAGAGGGCACTGACAGTGCAAAGGTCCTGGGGCAGGGCCTGCCTGGTCTGTTGGAGGAACAGAGGAGGTGTGTGTGACTGGAGTAGAGTGAATGAGGGGGAGAGAGGGAGGAGGGCAGGGAGGGGACGGGGCAGGCGTGCAGGGCCTTGGGGACCCAGAGGAAGAGGACTTAGGAGTCCTAGAGGGCTGTGGGCACAGGAGGGCTGGACCTGACTCGGGGGCTCACATTCACCCTCTGGTGGCCGCTGTGGGGAGGGCGGACTGTGGGGGTGAGGGCTGGAGTCTGGGACCAGGGTGCAGGGGACTGAACGAGCTGGTGCGGGCCAAGATGGAGCCTGGGCCAGATGGGGGCTCAGGATTGGGAGAAGTGGGTGGCTTCTCAAAGAAATACAAAGGTGGAACTGGGGCGCCTGGGTGGCTTAGTCGGTTAAGCGTCCGACTTNGGTGGTGAGAGGGGGGCGGGGCAGGAGCAAGCTGGTGGCCTCCACACCCCCCACTGCCGCCCACACTCACTGATATGTTCCGGAACGAAGGGCAGGAAGCTGCTGCTGGTGCCCCGGGGCTGCACGGCCGTGACGTTGAGTATGTAGGGCACCATGGAGAACATCTGGACGTCGGGGATGGTGCAGCGGGTGGCCTCTGGTGTCAGCTGGAGGCAGGGCTGGCTCTCTCCGTGGCCGGCCACGCCCAGTCTGGACACGTAGGGACAGCATGAGGGCCTGAGCCCTTCGTGCCGGCCCGTCTGTGCCCTGGACCCCATGTGGACAGCACCTGAGGACCACGGACTGGGATCCTGCTGTTGGCTGGGTGTGACCCTGAGCGAGCCGTTCACCCCAACATCACAGAGCCTGTGATGACCCAGGGTCAGGGGTAACACCCACTGCGAGATGCTAGGGTGCAGATTCCACAGATTTCTGGAATGTTAAAGTTCCAGCGTTAGAATTACAATGTGCCAAGGTCGATGGACTCATGGGTTCAGAAATAATAAGATTCTGATTCTGCTAAGTTCTGAGACCCTGAGATTTCAGACTCTGGAGACATTCCAGAACATTCTAGAGCCTTCCAGAATATTCCACATGCTCCGACCACGCTGTCAGATGCAGTAGTCACCGAGTATGAGTGGCTCTCCACCATTTGAAATACAGCTGATGCAACCGAGGGTGTCTTTTTAATTTATGTTATCTACCCTCAATGTCAAGTTCCCAGTTGGGTGAATCTATTTTCCCAGCCACAAATTTGATCAACTATAACCAGAGACCAAGAATTTCCCGCGAATGTTTAGCACGTGAGTTGAAAAGTGCTACATGCGTGGAATGCATGTGGAGCTTCAAAGACTTAGCATACAAAGGGTGCAAAATAGCTCATTTATGTTTAAAATATTGATTACACGTTCAAATAATTATCCTTGAATCCTATTAATATTAATTTCTATTATGAATTTAAATACATGACTTGTACAGAGGCATGTTAAGTGACATTCTGTCGTATGAAACGACAAATACTTGGAATATTGAGATGCGACCGAAGTAAAATACTAAAATCAACTTCAGAATTTCTCTTTCCTTTTTAAACGTGGCTTCTCGAAGAGTTTAAACGAGGCACGTGACTCGCAATCTGTGTTTTAGGAAGTGTATTTCCCCTGCTGGTGCTGCCCCAGAGTCCCCAGGGTTTCAGGTCTCGCTCAGCCTCCGGCTGCCCTGGTCGAGGCCCCGCAGGAAGCCGCCCAGGAGGCCCTCCTACCGCTCTGACCTGTACGTGGCCATGAAGGACATGGGCCTGGTGGGGTGCGGAGAGGCGGGCAGGGTCCAGACGCAGTCCACGGCGATTGGGTACCTAGACGCCCAGCACCGCACCCTGGGCTGGGTGGGGGCTGCTGGGGCCCCGGGGGGAGAGGGAGCAGGGTGAGCTTCCAAAATCACCCTTGGGACGGTCCGACCCCTGCTGTGGGCTTGGCGCCAGCCTCCCAGCCAGGCACCCAGTAGGTGCCTAATAAAGGTTTGGGAAATGAATGAACGAATGCACGAGTGAAAGGCACCTGCACCAGCTCTCACCTCCTCTACAACCTGGGAAGGCAGGGAGTATCAATCCATTTTCCAGATGGGGAGACTGAGGTTTGTTTGTTTATTTATTTATTTATGTTTTATTTTTGACAGAGCACAAGCAGGGGAGGGGCAGAGAGAGAGGGAGACACAGAATCTGAAACGGGCTCCAGGCTCTGAGCTGTCAGCACAGAGCCCGACGTGGGGCTCGAACCCACGAACCGTGAGATCATGACCTGAGCCGAAGTTGGACGCTTAACTGACAGAGCCACCCAGGCGTCCCGGGCTGAGGTTTAAGGAGCCTCAAAGGGGACCTGGGTGACCCCTCTCGTAACAACGTTGTCTTGAAGCACGTGAAATGGATGCTTATAATTAAAATGTGTCTCGTTCACTCCTTCTCTCTGTCCCTCTCCCTCCATCCCAGCTATGGCTGCCACTTCCTGGTGTCACTTTGCGGTGGGATGCGTCCTGTGTCTCAGTTTCCCCATTTGTGCAATGGGTTGGTAACTCCCTCCCACCACTGGGAATCCAGTAGGTATGTGAGCTCCCCNCCCTCTGTCCTGGCCTCCCAGGCCCCCGGGGGTCCCACGTACCTTCTCTCCCGCTGCAGGGTGAGCAGCCCACCCAGAGGGCGAGCACCAGAAGCCTTGAGGCCATGACTCCGCAGGCTCTGCTGTCGAGAGGGGCAGGGAGCACCTCAGGAGGCCGGGGGCACCTCGGGGAGGCAGGAGACTGGAGTCCCACCAGCGAGGGAAGCACAACCCCCCGGTCGAAGCCCCAACTTCTCCTTCCCCGGGTCTGACTCCCCCACCCGGCGGGGGTGGGGGGCAGTGGCGAGCGAGCAGAGGCTGGGGGGGTGGTGGTGGCGAAGGAGCCCTCGTCCCTTCACCTATCGTGGCCAGCGGGGCTCTGGAGGCCCCGAGCGCTGGGGCGGGAGAGGAGGCCACGAAAGAGAGAAGTGGAGACCCCGTGGCCTTTCCCACAACAGCCCGGCTGCCAGTCCTTCCTTCCGCCTGCAGCGAGGACAGGGATGGGGAAACCCCAGAAGGGGGACAATGTCACGGGGGTGGGACGCAGGGACACCCAGAGAGAGGAGAGAGAGAGACAAGAGAGCGAGACACAGGGATGGGAGACTGTGAGCAGGGGCAGGAAGAGAAGAGAGACAGAGAGACAGAGACAGACAGAGACCTAGGGAAGGAGATGGGGTGAAGAGAGAGACGGAAACACAGGCCCTGGGGAGGCAGCCCCCACCTGCGGACCTTATCAGAGCCACGGGGACGCCAAGGGACAGGCTGAGCCCCTATAGACACGGTGCCTTCCCTGGACACCCAAGGAAACCCCGGGGACAGGCCACACTCCTGCCTCTCCTGCCTTAGCTGGAAAGAGCCAAGAAGCCCCAGGGGGTTTCTGGGGACTTGCCAAGGGCAGGGATGCAGGGAGAGGGGGAGGGGTGGGGGGAGGGGGTGCTCCCAGCAAAGCTGGGTTCAGGGTGAGGAAAGCGGCCCAGGACGCGCAGTCTTGGATCCCGTCTTCACTTGACATTCGGGCGGTTTGTTCACCATGAACCCCTGGTCGTCCTGACTTAGACACCGCAGGGCTTCCTGGGACTGAGCGGTGGGCGCGGGGGGAGGGGGCGGGAGCGCCTCACCTCCGCATCCCTGCTCCTGGCCACCCCCCTCCCTGCAGCGGGGGAGCCCAGCGATCAGGCCATACACTTTCAGGCTCGGCTCCGAGAGCTTTTATT
>NW_027527386.1:2123232-2128904 GCF_008692635.1 Crocuta crocuta
CTGCTGGGCTCTCCGGTGGGGGCGGGGCTCAGCCAGGGCTGGGCTCCACGCTGGCCAGTGTGTGCAGGGGGCCAGTGGGGGCAGTGGACACAGCTAGGGACAGTCGGGGAGGCCCAGGCTGGTCTGCGAGCTCGGAAGGTCAGTGTGGGAGCCGGGACGCCCCGCGCGGGGCCAGGCGGGCAGAGGGTCGGCGCCCGGCTGCTCAGTGGCCCTGAGTCTGGAGCCTCTGCATTTGTAGGATCTGGCTCAGAATCCGCTGCACGTCTTCGTCCATCTGACCCTGGGGGGTGGGGGGGGACGGGGCAGAGAGAGAGCCCGGGTACTCCCCCGTCTTCGCGGCTCCCTCCCTCCCCACCCCTGGAGGCCACGAAAGCTCCCCCTCTACCAGCCTTCCCCTGCAGGCGGACTCACCTGGATGGCGTAGAGGAGGTGGCTCCTGTACGAGGCCACCACCGCGCTGTGGTCCCTGGCGGCCTGCTGTGGGCATGGGGGAGGGGCTCCGTATGGGGGAGGGGGGTGCCCTCCCCAGGAACAGCCCCACAGCTCCCTTTAGACGCAGAGCCCTTGCCTGCACCAGTGCCCCGGCTGCTAAAATACCGAATCATTTTCCTCCCATGCCCGCCCGCCCCTCTCCCGGGATCCCCGCCCTGTGTCCTCACCTCCAGCTGCTCCCGCAGACCCTTAACCTGGCCACGGAGGGCCTCCACCTCGGAGGGGCCGGGGGTCGCCGGCTGGTCCTTCAGCGCCTCCTTGANACACTTAACCAACTAAGCCACCCGGGCGCCCCAGAAAAATGCTATTTCATAGCATGTGAAAATCCAACCCAATCCACATTCCGTGGTCATGTTTGGTGTACGGCCACCCCCACTCATGGACAGGTCAGAGCCGAAAACATGGACTCTGGCTTTTTGCAGAAGTTTGCTGATCTTGCCCCAGCCTCTCCCGAAGGCCAGAGGCCAAAAGCAGCCTGGCCTGGGGTTGAGCTGGGATGGGGGGGGGAGGGCTGGGCTGGGCAGCCCTGGGTTTGGGTCCCCTCCCTACCCTCTTACAGGAAATTTCAGGAAGGTGACTTAACCCCTCTAAGCCTCAGTTTCCTGCTCTATAAAGTAAGGAGAATCACGGTTCTCACCTTCGGTGGGGGGGGGGGTCACTGTGCTTCTGAACCGAGGTTAAATCTAAACTCTGGCAAACAACAGGTACTCAATAAATGCTGAACTTTATTATTCTACTATAGATCAGAGGTTCTCAACCAGGAGCCGTTCTGCCCCCAGGGGACTCCAGGAGATGTCTGGGGACATCTGTGGCTGTCACACTGTGGGTGCTTCCGGCATGGAGGGGGTGGGGGCCAGGATGCTGCTCAGCCCCCACAGCACCCAGGACAGCTCCACGGTGACCCGATCTGAGTGTCACTAGTGCTGAGAGGGACAGACCCTGCAACAAATCCACCATAATCTCTACCGCAATTTTATTTTCATTTTACAGAGGCAGTAATGGGCTCAGAGAGGTGGAGTGACTTGTTCAAGGTCACACAGTGAGCTAGGGCTGGGTGACTTGATGCTAACGCACCTGGGGCAGTGGGAATCACATCTGCTGTCCAGTGAGTGACATGATGTGTGTGACTTTGAGTCACTCACTTTGCCTCTCAGAGCCTCGGCTTGCTCATTTAGAAAACAGGAATGAAGATGCCTTCTGGCTTTCGGGATTAGAAGGGAATTAAGAGTGATCAGTGTGTGGGGGCACCTGGGGGGCTCAGTCGGTTAAGCGTCTGACTTCGGCTCAGGTCATGATCTCACAGTTCGTGGGTTCGAGCCCCGCATCAGGCTCTGTGCTGACAGCTCAGAGCCTGGAGCCTGTTTCAGATTCTGTGTCTCCCTCTCTCTCTCTGACCATCTCCCATTCGTGCTGTCTCTCTCTCAGAAATAAATTAAAAAAAAGAGTGATCAGTGTGTGAAAACCACTCAACCCAATAGCCACAGGCTGCTGCTAACCAGCCTCATTCTGGAAGACCAGAATTGGGGAACCTGGGTTCAAATGGTGGCTGAACCACTGCATGGTTCTCTGACCTTGGGCAAGTGGCATCACCTCTCTGTGCCTCATTTCCTCAAACGGGAACAATAAAAGCACCAATCTTATGGGAACTTGATATGACGATTAAATCCATGTCAGCTGCATGGCACAGGGCCTAGCATGCAGTAAGTGCTCAGTAAATGTTACCATAGTTATAATTCATAGCCCGTGTGTCTGAGTTGTGCCCTCCCTTCTCTGTGCCTCAATGTCCCATTTGGAAAGTGGGCTGATCTCCCAAGACTCTTTCATCCAGGACATTCTTGGATTTCCCCCAACCTCTGTGGGCTGGGAACACCCCCCCCAAGCTGAGCACAGGACAAAGGGACGCACCTTCTTGTCCTTCTCCTTGGCCATATCCAGGGCCTCCTGAGCACGGCTCTGGGCCTGGCGTGCCCGCTCGGCCTCGTTGCGTAGCCCCCGCAGCTGCTGCTCTGCCGTGGCCAGCTGGGCCTCGGCCGCATGCCGTTCACTCTTCATGAACAACGCCTCCCTCTGGACCTGCAGCCCAAGCCCATGTGTGGCCTGAGGACACGTGGATCCCAGATGCCTGGAACCCAGAGTCTTCTGACCCTTCTATTCTGGCCTGAGGACATTCAAGCCCATTTTGATCTTAAGGACTTTGACTCAGGAGAGTTTGGGTTCTTCCTGGGCACCAAGAACTTTCTGACACTGCCAGAGACTTCTGACCTGCTAGCTGTGTGGCCTTAGACAACTGACTTAAACTCTCTGTGTCTCAGTTTCTTCATACATAAAATATGGGTAATGACAGCCCCCACTTCAGAGAGTGATGACAGGGAGAAAATGAACAGATACAGGCCATCTGCTTAGAACAGGAAGTGCTATATTTGAGTCATTTTGCTGTCGACATTACTAATGCCCTTTTCGTGTTCCGTGTTGTAAAGCTTCATAGATTTCTCACAAAAGGAAAGAAATCAGAAGACTTTGGATGAAAAGCACAGTAATGTCCAAGCGATGACTGCATTTTCACAAAAATATCAAGATCAGAGCAATGTTAGCCTCACAAAAACGGATCTCGGGGTGAGGGCTGGGGGAACATTGCCCTTTATAGAAATAATAGCTCCAGGGGACCAAGGATAATAGGTAGAGGTTCTACTCAGTACAAAGTGGCTACACTTTAACACTTAAAAAAGAAAAACCGACCACACTGATTGATGAAGCAAATCAGACTTGTAAATTCTACCCCAAAAAGCAATGGTGGTGGGTGAGGCAGGTGAAATTAGGGAGTAGGGAGGCGGATGGACATAGTGAAGTTGGACTGTGGACTCTAGTAAGTAGATCACGAGTTTAACTGGTTTTAAAAGAGCGTTTTGGGGGCACCTGGGGGGCTCAGTCGGTTAAGCATCCAACTTCAGCTCAGGTCATGATCTCACGGTTCATGGGTTCAAGCCCCGCGTCGGGCTCTGTGCTGACAGCTCCGAGCCTGGAGCCTGCTCGGAATTCTGTGTCTCCCTCTCTCTCTGCCCCTCCCCTGCTCATGCTCTGTATCACTCTCTCTCTCAAAAAATAAACAAACATTTAAAAAATTTAAAAAAGCATTTTCTTGGAAAAATAATAATTCTGGCTACCATTTATCGATCTCTTATACAATCATATGTAGATTAAACTATTTAATTTTCATGTGAGGATTCAGAAGTATTATGATCTGTGTTGTAGAGATGAGTGAGCAGAGCCATGGAGAGGAAAATGCTTTCCTGAAAGCAACTAGTGAATGTGGCTTCTAATACACATATTTTGTTATGATACCTACCAGTTTTTGGTTTTGCTTTTTAAAAGAAGAGATGGACTCAAACATCCACCACCAGGGACCAAAAAATATTCCCTGGCCTTAAGAAAAGCAACAACTCAGGATCCAAATCTACTGGGGTCAAAATATCAGATTAAAAATCCCTGGGCAGGGGCGCCTGGGGGGCTCTGTTGTTTAAGCTTCTGATTCTTGATCTTGGCTCAGGTCATGATCTTGTGGTTTGTGAGTTCGAGCCCCACCTTGGGCTTTGCAGGGACAGCACAGAGCCTTCTTGGGTTTCCTGCTCTCCCTCTCTCTGCCCCTCCCCCACTCACTCTCTTTGCCTCTCTCAAAATAAATAAATGAATTAAAAAAAAACTTCTGGGGGCGCCTGGGTGGCTTAGTCGGTTAAGCGTCCGACTTTCGCTTCGGTCATGATCTCGCGGTTCGTGGGTTCGAGCCCCGCGTCGGGCCCTGTGCTGACTGCCAGCTCAGAGCCTGGAGCCTGTTTCAGTCTCACTCCCTCTCTCTCTGACCCTCCCCTGCTCGCGCTGTCTCTCTCTCTCTCTCCTAGAAATAAATAAAACATTAAAAAAAAAAAATTAAAAAAAAAAAAAACTTCTGGGGGCGCCTCGGTGGCTTAGTCGGTTAAGCGTCCAACTTTTGCTTAGGTCATGATCTCGCGGTTCGTGGGTTCGAGCCCCGCGTTGGGCTCTGTGCTGACTGCCAGCTCAGAGCCTGGAGCCTGTTTCGGAGTCTGTGTCTCCCTCTCTCTCTGACCCTCCCCTGCTCATGCTGTCTCTCTCTCTCTCTCTCCTAGAAATAAATAAAACATTTAAAAAAAATAAAAAAAAAAAACTTCTGGGCATAACATCCTCCTACTTTGGGGCTTAAGCATTGAAAATGATCATAAAACGACAACCTCTAAACGGCCAGCTGGAAGAACCACAGGACATTTTGGGCCAGCAGAGCAGATGGAGATCAGGGCAAAAAGCCCAATTCACTGGTTACAGAACAATGAGAGGGCGCTGCTCCCTGCCTCACACCATACACACAGTTCAAAGGTGAAGCGTATGCATGACTATGGAGTTAAGGCAACCATGTTTCTGAGAGAAACTGTGACCTTGGGGAGCACAGAGGTTTTGTAAACAAACCACAGAAAGCCCGAACCGTTAGAAAAATGATGGGGTCAGGGCACCTGGTGGCTCAGTCGGTTAAGCACCTGACTTCGGCTCAGGTCATGATCTCATAGTTCATGGGCTGGAGTCCTATGTGGAGCTCTCTGCTGTCAGTGCAAGCCTGCTTCAGGTCCTCTGCCCCTCCTCCCTTCCCTGCTTGTGCACGCACACGTTCTCTCTCTCAAATGTAAACACTAAAAAAAAATTTAATATTTTATTTATTTCTGAGAGAGAGAGACGCGTGAGCAGGGGAGGGTCAGAGAGAGAGGGAGACACAGAATCCGAAACAGGCTCCAGGCTCTGAGCTGTCAGCACAGAGCCCGATGCAGGGCTTGAAACCACAAACGGTGAGATCATGACCTGAGCCGAAGTCAGACGCTTAACCGACTGAGCCACCCAGGCGTCCCACAAATGTTAACTTTTTTTTTTTAATTTTAAAAAGAAAAAAAAAATTAAAGTAGAGAATGATGAGGTCAATATGACCCAAAGATTTTTTGAAACGAAACACAAACTGAGCCGTCCACCTGGCTGAAGGGTCAGACATCCACCTGCAAACGCTGACGGGGTCAAGGGTGTGTAGGATCGAGACCGATGGGGCGGCCACACCGCACGGCTGCAGGTCGGACCGCCAGGCCGAGCAGGCTGGTTGGGAGGCCGCGGGCGGGGGCGGGGCTGGGCGGGGG
>NW_027527386.1:2128940-2133798 GCF_008692635.1 Crocuta crocuta
GCCTCTCGCTCCCTTTGCCGCAGGGCCTCCTCCAAGCCACGGATCCTGGTCTCCAGCTCCGCCTGCAGCTGTTCCGAGGCCTCCGCAGCGCCAGGGTGCAGGACTGCGCCCGGGGGCCCCCTCGGGGCTGGGGCCCCCACTCCTGCGGCCTCCGGGGGCGTGGTCTCTGTGCCCCTAAGCTCAGCCTCCACACCACCCACTCCGTCGGCCTTCCTTTCTGGTTCTTCGGCTTTTGGCTTTGTGGCCTCTGTTTCTGGGTTTCCTCCCTCCTCCGGAGCCTCTGTTTCTGTGGCCTCGCCCCCCGTGGTTTTCGTTCTTGTGGCCTCGGCCCCTGTGGATTTTGTTTCTGTGGCCTCGGTGTCTGTGGGTGTTGTTCCTGTGGCCTCGGTGTCTGTGGGTGTTGTTTCTGTGGCCTCGGCCCCTGTGGATTTTGTTTCTGTGGCCTCGGCCCCCGTGGATTTTGTTTCTGTGGCCTCGGCCCCCGTGGATGCTGCCTCCACAGTTTCATCTCCGGCAGCCTCCTCGTCTGTGTTCTCAGCTCCGTTAACTTTGGTTCCCGGAGCCGTGGTGCCATTAAGCCCCATTTCTGTTGGCCCGTCCCTGGTGGTCTTGACTCCCATGCCCTTGCCCTCCCCAGAGGCCACCTCCTCTTCTCCAGGGGCCCCCCGTGCTTCCTGTCGCTCCAGTGCCCGCAGGGCTTCGGCGTGCTGCCTGCGAAGCTTGTCAAACTCAGCCCGGAGAGAGTCATAGAGGGCCAGGGGGATGACCTCGGCTGAGCCGTTTACCTCCATCTCATCCTTCTCAAAGCTCTCCAGGATCTGGGAGGTAGTAGCAGGGAGCTGGTGGGAGCTTGGGGCCATGGAGGCACGGAGTGGCCTCGCCACCTTCCCTGCTCACAGACTCAGCCACACACCGACGCTGACCTCTCCCTCCCCTCCCCTGGGGAACAATCCCTCAGATCCTCAGACCTGTCCCCACCCCACCCTCCTGTGCCTCAGTTTCCCCACCTGGACCTTCTCCATGAGCTCCTGGTTCTGTCTGGTGAGCGCAGCCACTTGCTCCTGGAGGGAGGCCAGGAGCTCCCGGGCTGAGGAGCGTGGCCGTGTGGAGAGCAGAGCCTCGGCCCCTGGTGGGCGCACAGAGTCAGCCCCGAGGGTCCCGGGCCACAGGGACGGGAACTGGGGGTCTGGAGCGGTGGGGGAGGGCTGACCTCCCTCCCAGCTTCAAACTCTCTCCATGACTGTGGGTCAAGGCCCCCATTTCCCGGGGACCCCAGGGACAAGGTGGGCAGAGAGGGTGGACGGGGTGGGGGCTCACCTGGAAAGTCAGACAGTTCCCCCTCCTCATCCTGCAGAGTGGACACGTCATAGCTCGTGTTCTCCCGCTCATTCTGGGGGCGGGGGAACGGGGTCCAGCTCGGGTCCTGCCCCCTTCCCATCCCGAAGACTCCCCCTCCCAATTCAGAGTGGACAGGGGCGTTCAGGTGTCTCCTCTGCTCCTCACAGGCATCAGACGGGCTGTATTTGGCCCACGGTGTTTACTCAGTGCCGACTGTGTGCGGTGGGGCTCTGCTGGGCCCCAGGAGCAGCAGTGAGCACTGCGACCATATTCCAGTGACTGGGGTTGTTATGTGCGGCCTGGGCGTGTGGGGCGTGTCTGTGATGCCACGCTGGGGTCCCGTGTCTGCTCGTGAGTCCCGGATCAGGCCACTCAGGGTCTGTGGGTCTGTGGTGAGCACGTATGTGTGGCGTGGCCCCTGCCTCTCCCGTGTGAGCTCCTGGGACCATGTGTGATTTTGTGCTTGTTTTAGTCTGTTGTGTGTGTCTGTGACTGTTTCAACCTGTGTGTGCCTGTGTGTGTGAGCATGCTTACCTACATAGGTATGTTTGTGTACGAACTAGTTTGGGAACTACATGCACGTGTACACGTATTTGTGGCTGTGTCATCTGCACGTGATTGAATGAAAGCGTCTGCTGTGCATGCGCGAGTATATACATGCAGGGCCATGTGTGGGTGAGCGTGGTTGTTCATCTCTGTGTATACAGGCTACACGTGTTGAGAAGTGCCCATTTTGTGTACGTACGTGTGTCTGTGGGTGTGGGCATGTTGCCTGTGATGGCGCGTTTGTACCTTTGACTATTGCATATGTGTTTGCGGCATGAGAGACCTATGTGTATTGCTGTGGTTGCCATGTAGCTGCAGACGGGGAGAGGCCCCGCCCACCTCCAGCCGGCTAGAGCCCCGCCCACCTCCAGCAGGGGAGAGGCCCCGCCCACCTCCAGCAGGGACAACCGGCTCTGCAAACTCTCCACCTCGCGTCCCAGGCTCTCCTTCTCTTCCTGCTTCTCCGCCAGCAGCTGCTGCAGCTCTTGTACCTGGAAGGAGGGCAGTGGGGGGCTGGGCCAGCCTCCCGGAGGAGTTGGGGGGCGGGCGGCTGACAGGGCTGGCTCTCCCCACAGCTCCCACCTACCTGTCTCTCCAGGCTGTGCAGGGAGCTGGCCTCTGCCTCTGGCAGCTGACGGGAAGAGGAGGGGACGGGGCTTGAATATGGGTGGGGGGACCACCCCTCTCCACCTTCTGCTTAGTAGCCCTTCATCGGACCGCAGACACCCGCACGTCACCTCCCGCGCACCCAGCCCTGCTCTGCCCCCTGACTCGTTACAAAGTATTTATTCAGTGTCAGACCCTGTTGGGGCCGCTCCTTCATTCACCGCTTCACTCAAATATTCGCTCATCCAACAAACATTTATCAGTTGTCTTCTGTGAGCCCATCACGGTCAACCACGCCTATGCTCACCGGCATGTAGTCAAATGGGTGAATGTGAATAAAATCCACAGCATGTCCAATAGCAGTAAGCGCTTTGAGTAAAAATAAAGGGACCTCGGGGCGCCTGGGGGGTTGAGTCGTTTGAGCGTCCAACTCTTGGTTTCGGCTCAGGTCATGATCTCATGGTTTGTGGGATCGAGCCCTGTGTCGGGCTCTGCGGTGACAGTGAGGAGCCTGCTTGTGATTCTCTCCCTCTTTCTCTCCTCCTCCCTCACACATGCCCGCACTCATGCTCTTTTTCAAAATAAATAAATAAACATTTAAAAAAAGAGAGAAAAAATGAAGGGAACTGGGAAGTGAGTCGGGGGTGTCACAATTTTATATAAGGTGGACAGGGAAGGTTTCTTTGGCAAGCGGTTCCTGGGCAAAGACCTAAAGGAAAAGAGGAAGGGAGCCAGAGGAGTTTCTGGAGGAAGAGTGCTCCAAGCAGAGGGCATAGCGCGTGCAAAGGTCCGGGGGCAAGACCAGGCCTGGCATGTTGAAGGAGCAACAAGGAGGCCCGTGTGGCTGGAGCAGCGTGAGTGAGAGGGGGGAGAGAGGAAGGAGGCAGCCAGGAGAGATAGGGGGAGTCTTCCCCATGGAACTGCACTGCGCCCCAGGCTTCCCCCAGGCCTGTGCCTCTGGGGCCCCTCACCTCCTGTTTCCTCCGTTCCTGGTGCTGCTCCAGGCCCCGGATCTTCTGTAGCAGCCGCCCCCTCTCCTGCCGCAGCCGCACGATCTCCTCATAGGCTTCGCGATCATCCTGTTCCCCCAACCCGGGGACCCGCCACCTTCACAGGAGGCCGAGGGGCTGTCCCCTCCCCTACCTGAGCCAGACCGTGTCCCCTCCTGCCTGCCCCCTGTTCCTCCCCCACGGCCTCTCTCACCGGCACGGGGATGCTGGCGGGGGGCTGAGGCGCCTTCCGCTTCTTGGGAGCCCCTCGCTTTTCACGGCTGGACACAGAGTTCTGGGGGAAGGGGTGCAGGAAGCAGTGGGGGACCTGCCGGCCTCCCACCCAAATACACCGGGCCGCCGTCAGCCTCAGCGCCTGCCCTCGCTTCCCGTGCGAGCCTGAGCTAGTCCCTGGGCCTCACTTATCCCGGCATCAAAGGGGCATCTTTCCTGAAAGCTCCAGACCTTGTGCTTTGCTCTCACCTTCTCTTTGTGCCTTGGTACCTGGTACTGGACCGAACTGTCTACAGGTTCCCCTTCCCTGCGGAGCCGAGATGCCGTAGGGCTGGGAGACAGAAAGAGCCCCGACCTGCCTCCGTCCCCGACGTCACCAGCCCTCAGCAGACTCGGTTCCCTCTACCACCCCAGCCCCCTGATGTGGGCCCCTCCCCCCAGTGTCCTCACCCAGTTCTGAGAGCTCGTAGATGCTGCTGTCACTTGGTGACAGCAGACCCTGAAAGTAGCCTTCGTCCCACACAGGTCTTCCTAGTCCCGACCCTGGGACAGAACTCCATCTCTTCTTTCTCTCCCCATAAAGCGTGGGACACACGGGAAGGTGGCGTGCGCAGGGGAGGGGGCTCATTGGCTGCTTAGGGACCCGTACCTGAGATGATGCCTCGCCTGAGTCATCCTCTAGGAGGGCAGGGGAGAGAGGGAAGCAGGGTCAGGCACTCTGTCTTAGGGGCTCCATTCCCAGCCCAAGGAAGGGCACTAGGGAGCCCGAGGGACTTAGGGCGGGGCGGGCTCCCACTCCCCAAGAATCAGGACTTTGAAAGTACGACTCGACTCCCTTTGCGGAGGCCGATAGGAGGGACCTTGAAACTCTCAAAAGGGGAGGACAGGGGGACCTCCAGGTTGGGGCACGGCACGTACAGGGTGCCCATTCTCAGGAAAAAAACATATCAGAGCGCAAGGATGACCCAGGCAAGCAGAGTGGACCCCCAGGCTGTTCTAAAAGCTCCGGGGATCCTTGAAACTGTTCTGAGTAGCATCTGGGGAGATGTGCTTCTATGATGCAGTAAACGGGGGTACCTTGAAAGTTTCTCCAGCCGAGAAAGGGAAGAGGAGGAAGAGAAGGTGATGGGGAGGTGTTTGAATTT
>NW_027527386.1:2133822-2138626 GCF_008692635.1 Crocuta crocuta
CAGCTCACATACCGCTGGGGGGCGAGGGGCGCTGAGCTGCCTCCTGCAGAAGGTGCAAGATGAGTTTGTCTCCGGCCAGGGCGCCGTAGTGAGCAGCATCCTGGCCCAGGGCGTCGGTGATGCCCGGCTGGGCCCCTCCCTGCAGAAGCACCTCCACCGTTTCGGGGCTGGCGCCCTCGCAGGCCAGCATCAGGGCTGTCCTACCAGGAGAGGGCGCTGCTGAGGGAGTGAGGACATTCCCAACCTCCCAGGCCCTCCTCCAGACCCAGGCTGCGTTGGGGGGTTGGGGGGGGGAAGACGCAACAAGATCCCCCCCAGGCTTGCCCAAGGTCACACAGCATACAAAGGGCTAATTCGGATGGAAGATACTCACCGGCCTTGCAGGTCCTGGTCATTTGCGGCAGCCCCCTGCTGCAGAAGGAGGCGGCACAGATCTGTGTGACACATCTGAGCGGCTATGATAAGGGGCGTCGTACCTGACTGGTGGGAATTCCGGGGAAGGAGGAAACAAAATATGAGAGAGGCTGACCTTGGGAGGCAGGCAAACCTCTATGACTGCCCCCGAACTTCACTCCAGACCTTTTTACACTTTTTAAAGGGTGCCCGGGACGCTGCCACTTGGTGACAGTGTGGCTCAAGGACAGTATCGTTCCCCAAAAGGTCCCAGACGCTCACCCGATCTCGGGGATTCAGATGTGCCTTGAAGGAGCAAAGCACTTCTGAGCAGGAAAGGCACCCACCGGCCGCTGGAAAAAGGGGGGGGGTAGGGCAAGGTTCAGATGTTTTCTGGCCTTCTGCCTCGTGTGATTCTTATCCCTCATTTCATGAGAAGTTCCTACCTTCCCTGGGAGGTAATAGCAAAGGTATGACTCCCTATTTTACAGAAGAGGAAACTGAGGGCCACCCGGGTCCGTGGTCAGCCAGCAGGGTAAGAGCCAGCGCCAGGATGAGGCCTGCTAACTCCCTGTCCCGAGTCCTTTCCACGGTCCACCACGGCTCTCTTTTAAGGTGGACGTTTTGGCTAATTTTTCTGCATCTCCTCTCTCTGCTTTAGGCAGCGTTTTATGCCTCCCACGGACCAAACGTCAGAGACGGTTAATGTTTACTGGAGGGATCAGACGTCAGCCGGGACTGGGCGCGCTTCTCGGGGGGGTTGATCTGAGTTCTGAGTCTTGAAGGTGAAAAGGAGGAGGGTAGCGGTTTCTGAGGAGGCAAGAGCCGTGAAGCGAGGAAGCCTGGTAAGGTCAAGGAAGGGGGAGGCTGGGGGAGGCTGTGTGTATGTCCAGAGCCTCAAAGAAGGAAGGGAGGGTTTCATGCCGTCACTGGAAACGTCAACAAGCTCTATCTGATTACCTGCCGTGTGCTCGAGCGGGTGCGGCATTTGGTTTTCTGCTGCAATCGCAGTGCTTACAACAGAGTCCCATGCAGGGCAGGGACTCAATAAAGATTTACTGAACGAAGCGCCCCGGTGAGCTTCCAGAGTCTGGCCACTAGGTGGCAGCACACTCCAACTGCCGGGAAGTTCTACCCGGCGGTTAAAACCCCCCAAGCAAATCCAAATTTATTCTGTGTTCCCAAAACGTCACACATTTCTTGAGTCATTAGTGAAAGTCATTCCCTGATCTCATGGGCATGGTGGACGGATGCTGGGTTGGATTCTGGTTCAGGCGGGCGGGTCCCTTGACCTCCCTCAGGAAGGAGTTTGGATCCAGGGATTATGAAGGATGGATCTCTGGCCTTCCTGAGGCCGCACTCTGGTCACTGCCCTTCCCACCGCCGTCGTTCTCACCCAGGCCTGGTACTAGGGGGTCACACAGCCTGAGTCCTCCCCACTTTCTCGTGGGTGAATCTCGATCGGCTTGCCTGTCTAATGGGGTGCCCGTCCGGGGCTCCAAGTGTTGGTGAGGATTAATGCTGAGCCCCAGGGACGTGCACACAGCAGGTACTCGGCGAGGAAAAAGGAGGAAGGAGGCAGAAGCTCATGGTCAGTCCCCCAGGACCCGGGGTAGCATAATCCCAAGCCCAGCACCCTCTGGGTCATGGTGGGCAGGGCGAGGCTGGGCAGCACCCACCTGCATGATGCAAGGCTGTCCACCCACTGCTGTCCACGATATCCACCACGCAGGACGCCTGGGGAGGGAGGCGTGTGGGTCGTCGAGGCTCTCCAAGAACTGGGACCTGCCCCTTGGGCTCTGCCGGATTTCAGGGCCCCTGCCTAACCCTCTCTTCCCTCCCCCATGCCTGCTCCGCGGAGCCCGTCTCCTCATGGAACTCCCAAGGGGCTCTCTCGGCTTTCATGAAAACTGGTGACAAGGAGGGCATCACTGGGAGCTCAGGAGCAGCTGGGGGCTTGGGGGCTGGACGAGAGCTCCGAGAGTGGCTGCAGCTCAGGAACCACCTAGGGTTTGGGGAGAGGCTGGGGCTCAGGAGATCCCTGGTCTTGGGAGTATCTTGGGTGTGTGAAGTATCTGGACACTCAGGGAGTCTCTGGTTGTCCAGGGAGTAGCTGGGGCTCAGGAGTAAAGGAGGCTAAGACCTACCCAGGATTCAGGGGGTATCTGATAGGGGCGGGGGTTGCCGTTCAGGGAACTGCGAGAACTCAGGGGTAGTCAGGGGAAGGGAGTATCTCAGGTCAGGGGAGTATCTGACACAAGGAAGTGAATGACCTGCAGCAGCTGCGTCAAGCACTGTGGGTGCCCATACTTGGCCGCCAGGTGGAGGGCATTGTAACCTGAAAGGCAAGGAGGGTTTGCTGGGGTTCCACATCCTCAAGGAGCTTCTGGCTGCTCCCCAAATCTGTGTCAACTATTTGCGATGAGTTTCTCCCCAACCCCCAGGTGCTTCTCCCTGTAGCCGGAGACTCTCCAGGCCCCAGGTAGTCTGTATCCCAGACATTCTCATCTCAAGTACGCTCCACACCCTCCCCTTCTCAGGCCCCACGACCCAGCCACTCCCCACGCCCCCAGCCACTCTCCAGGCCCCCAGCCACTCTCCAAGCTCAACGCCACTGCCGCTCCAGCAATGCCCCTCAGAATCCGTTGGTCCTGTATGCCCTTGCGAATCCATAAGCCCTTGCCACTCCACAGGCTACCAATTCCCCTGTCGGCGATACGAACCCCCAGCTGCGCCACACACCCTGGCTCCTATGCCTCCTACGATGCCCCAGAGTTTCAGCCAGGGCTGTGCCCCACCCCTCGTTCGTTTACCTCCTGAGCCCCAACTGTTCCCTTTGGCCACGCATTCTATCTCAGACATCCCTTCAGAGCCCTACCCCTAAACCCCAACTACCTCCCCCCCAATTCCACTTGTTATTCTCCCGCCCCCAGGTACTTCGCACGCTCAGGTAATCCTCTGTTCCAGCTACTCCCTCTGACTTAACCACTACCTGAGTCCTGGCCACTGCCCGCCCACAGGCTGTCCACTCACCTTGCTTGGTGCCACAGCACAGCCTTTGTTCTTGCGCACTGCGGCCTGACATGTCCCTGTGCCTCCCTGGGTGGCACCGAAAGCAACCCCCGCTTCTTCAGCAGGCCGCTGAAGCCATGGAGCGGGGCCTGACGGGACGTGCAGGCTGAGCCCCTGGTCTGACTTCCTCCCCCCTCCCCCAGGGCCCAGCAGGCAGTACCTGCCCCATCGGTGCTCATGACATTGGCGCCCTGTGCCAGCATCACCTCCAGGCAGCTGGCTGCACCCCTCATGGCAGCCAGGTGGAATCTGGAGGTCAGAGGCCAGGGGTCAGCTGCAGGAAGGCCACCCCTCGTCCCTCGGCCTCCCAGGGCGGGGCACTCACGCGGACTTGCCCTCGGGGTCCAGCTTGGTGGGCACCAGCCCCTTGCGGGTGATGAGAGTGGCCACGCGTGCTGCGTCGTTGTTCTCCACGGCCTGGAGCAGTCGCTCGTCACCTTTGCCCCACTCCTGGCTCTGCAGGGCGCACCCAGAGGAGAGTGGGGCCAGGTGATCGCTGCCCCCTCCCTGCTCCCCCTGGCTGGGGCTCCCGGCTTCACTGCCTGCCCTTGGGCACTTGCCTGGCGCCTGCCTCTGGCTGCCGGCTTCGGGATGGGGCAGGGGCCGCAAGGCGGGCAGGAGCCGAGGTCAGTGGGGCTGAGCCGCAGCTGCAGGGGGAGGTAGTCCTGGGCGGGGGTCTGAGACGGCCTCGCCCAGCCTACATCCCCAGCGTCTGCTCCCAGGTCCATACAACACCCACTACATGCCTGTCCCATTAAATTCTCCCCGGATCAGCCCCCAGCATCTTCCCAGAAATTGTCCCCAGCCAGCCCTTCAGTGAAAGCCACCTTTCCAAACATCACCCCCATCTCCAATATCTTCCCGTGGGAACCCCTAAGAGGGTTCCTTTAAACGTCTCCAGGACCATCTGTCATCTATCCTTCTTAAACTGTCCCTGAAATGCCACACTTGTCCCCCAAATGTCCCAAGATCTGTTCTCCAAGAAACCTCAGCGTGAAATGCATTCCAAAATGTCTTCCCCAAATTCCTGAAATTTCTCCAAATTCGTCCCCCCAAATGACCCCAACAAGTCCTAAAAATGTCCTTCCCCCCAAAAAAAAATCCCTGAATGTTCACCGAGGTTACTCTCCAAATGTCAATATATTTCCCAAAAACCGTTCCTTAACATTATCCTCTCAAACGAACCCACCCAAAACTGGTCCCCGAAACCGTCCCGCCAAACGCCCTCTAAATTTTCCAGGGTCCCCTTCTGTTCTCAGAGCTGCCTCCCCAAACATGCCCAAGTCTCCTCAGATGTCCAGCCCGCAGCCTCTGCCCCCTCCCCTCACTGCCGGTCCGT
>NW_027527386.1:2138698-2142224 GCF_008692635.1 Crocuta crocuta
GTCCCCGGGTCTGGGGGCGGGGGTCCAGGCCTGGCCCAGCCAGGGGCGGGGAGGGGCGGGGCAGGGAGGGGAGAGCAAGGGCCCGAGCCCCGCCCGCTCCCGCGCCCCCTCCCCTGGCCCTACCGCGCAGGAGGCGGTGGCGCACACGCACAGCTGCTTCATGGCGGCCAGGGCGCCAGGTGCCCGGCTCGGTGCTCCGGGAGGCCACGGCGNGGGTCGCAGGTGCCTGCGGGCCTCCGCCCTCTCGGCGGACACAGCCTCCCCCTGCCGCCGCGCCATCATTCCTTCCCTCTCGCACCAGTGGGACCCGGCGGTCTGACGAACTCGAGTTTGAATCCAGGGCCCTGCACCCCGACCCACCACATTTACCGCCTACACGACCCAGCCAGGGTACTTGCTTACCTGCTTTGGACTTCACCTTCCTCATCTGGAAAATGGGGTTCAAAACAAACAGTAGCTACCGCGCGCAGAGTGTTTTCCAGAGGACTAACGGGATAACTACGTGAAGCCCTCCCCGGTGCCCGGTACATAGTAAGTGCTCAATAAACACGGACTCATTCACCAAAGATGTGCTTCAGCCCAAGTGCACAGCTCATGCTGGATCCTGGGGACACCGGCCGTAGATGCACACGGCTCCTCCAAGGGGCTGGTGGGGTCTGTTCGCGGGTGTTTTTCTCAGACTGGGAGGCCCTTGACCGCAGGGCCAGGCTGAGGCCTCCCTGGCACAGACCTGGCGCCCCAGGGTGGGGTGCGAGAGTCGATAAATGTTTGCTGAGTGAATGAACGACTCACAAGGCCAGGCGCTCTGAGCCACGTGCATTTCATTTACTGACTCCATTTGTCCTCCCGGGGGATGCCCCGCGGTGACGAGACAATGTCCCCGCTATCACCGGGGTCCCCGGGGAGACATGTACACCCATGGATTGCTGACCCAGGGTGATCGGGCTGTGACGGGGGCAGCCCAGGCCAGCTGGGAGCTCAGAGAGGACTCCTGACACTGGGTAGTCTGGGAGGGCTTCCCAGAAGAGAGGGCATCTGAGTTGAAACTTGGAGGATGGGCAGGAGTTTGGGGGGGGGGGTTGCAGGGACAAGATCGTGTTCAGGAGAAACTGAAATTATTGCTCGCCTCAACCAGCCCCGTTACCTGTGCCCTGATCCAGGACCAGGTGGATGGGGGTCGTAACTTAAGGGTAGGGCAGAGGAAGAGGTGTGTCCCCAGAAGGAGCGGGGAACCAGGAATGTGGGACATGAGGGGGGCCCAATAAAGGTTCCAAAAGGCAGGATGTTGTGGCTGCAGATTCCCAAAGGGGCCAGCAGAGGTGGGGGTGGAGGAGGACACAGGGATGAGGGGAGAGAGCGGGGAGGAGTACAGACATGGCCTTCCGGAACTTGAGTTTAGCGGCAGTGGCTGCAGACAGGAGGAGGGGGCCTGACTCCAGCTGGGTCTGTTCTGCACGCTGTGTGGCTTTGGGCTAGTCACGCCCCTTCTCTGGGGCTCAATTCCCCAACCGCTCAACGGGGCAGATAACAGACAGCGTAAAGCCGGGCTCCTCCACTGAGGCACTGCGTACATTTGGGGCCAGATTGGGACCAGATCGTTCTCTGCTGGGGGGCTGCATGGGTACCAGGGGGCGGGGTGCTGAGCAGCATCCCTGGCCCCCACCCACTTGATGCCAGGAGTACCCCCAGTGTGACAACCACAGATGTCCCCAGACATGTCTCGGGCTCCTGGGAGGCAAGATCTGCCTGTGATTCTTCTTAGACACCTTTGAGCAGGAGGAAGGAGAGGTGAGGCAGGGAAATGGAGAGTTTGGTACTAAGCAGTTGGGGAGGGGTGGGTGTTGAGGGCTCCCGCCCCTCACACCCAGAGGCAGAGTGCCCCTCTTGGGCGCGCCCACAGAGGAGACCGAAATGCATCTCCCGGCTCAGGCCTCGGATCTCCAAGTGCCTTGCCCTGGATTCTGTGCAAGCTCACGCAGACACCCCTCGAAAGCCCCCGAAGCGCGTGTGGGCACCACCATCCCCCCAGGGGGCCGGGCCAAGTCTTGACATCACCACCCTCCTCTCACGCCGCGCCCGGCCCACCAGCCAACCCTGCAAACTCCATCCACGTACCCCGGCTTGCCTGTGGTCCAGCCCCATCACCGCGGGCTCCATCTCCGGGTGCCTCCTCCCTGGTCTCCTGGCTTCTGCCCTTGGCTCCCACCTTCCTTCTGCCCAGCAGCCTCCACAGCCTCACTCAGCGTAAAATCCGGACTGCTCCGGGGCCCACAGGTTCTACAGAAACTGGTCCCCGGGACCACATCCCACTCCGCCCCCTCCCTGGCTTCACGTAGCTTAAGAGCTAAGAATGGTTTTTACACTTATATAAGTCGTTGGGGGGGGGGGGGCGATCAAAAGGAGAGCAATATCTTTGATGGGATGTATGACAATGACATGAAATCCACATTTCATGTCCGTAAATAACGTTTCAGCGGGACGGAGCCATTGGCAGAATTGAGGTCTGAGGGCCCTTGGTGACAAAAATATTACCGCCTGGCCCTTCACGGGGACAGTCTGCCCGCCCCTGCTCTACACGGTAGCCCCAACTTCCTGAGCTCATCTCCCCTACGGATCCCCTGGTCGGACCCTTCACGGTGGCCTCCTTCCTAGCCCTGGCCTGGACTCCCACTGCGCCCTCTGCCTAGAGCACCCCCCTCCCCCACTGTCTACAAGGCTGTACCCCTCCTATGGGCTACACTGGACGCCCCCCAAAGAGGGTTTATTAGCAGGGTTTTTCTCCCCCGTTCTCACGAGCGGATGCCACACTGTGTATCCTCCCGATACGTTGCTTCCCCTCGGTCTCTGCCCCCCCCGAGATGTCAGCTCTGCACGGGCAGGCATTTTGTCCTNACAGTGCTGGGCGACCTGTTCAAAAATTATTAGGAATTTCCAGATGGTGAGAAGAGAGCATGAAACCAAACTGGGGCCCTTCCGAGTGAGGGTCTGCGAAGCTGGCCCCGATCTCCCGCGCCCACAACAGGGCCTGGCACGTAGCATGTGCCCACTCAGTGTCTGTTGAAGGAATTAAAGCAATAGTGACTCTGGAGAATGAAAATGAGGGACAGACTTTCCAGGAAGCACTGAGGAACTGGGACTCCGTGGGTCTCTAAAAACTCCAATCTTCTTGCTTGTGAGGTTTTTCTAAAACTTGAAATAATGGAGAGGCAGGGGTGGGAGGGGGGAGCCCAGGACTAGGCTCACGGCTCCAGTTAAATCCCATCTTACAGATAGAAAAACTGAGGCCCTGAAGGGTTCCAAGAAGGCTCAGAGCAGGTACCACGATGTGTTGGGGACTTGAAGAAAAGGCTGGTATTAAAGGAGCAGAAGGGGGGCCTGGGGGGCCCGTCAGCTGAGCATCAGCCTTCCACTCGGGTCATGATCTCGCGGTTCATGAGTTCGGGCCCCACATCGGGCTCTGTGCTGACAGCAGTATAGTCCGCTTGGGCTCCTCTGTCCCCCACTCTCTGCCCCTCCCCTGCGCACT
>NW_027527386.1:2142361-2146073 GCF_008692635.1 Crocuta crocuta
CTCTCTCTCTCAAAAATAAACATTAAGAAGAAAAAGAAGCAGAAAGGAGAGAAAGGAGCGGGGAAGGACTGAGCAAGGGTGTGGTGGCTGGACTGTGTGCTGAGAATTGGGAAGGACAAGTCCCGAGAGAGACACGGGGGGAGGGGGAGGGGTGTCTGTCTGTCTGCAGTCACGAAGTCACGGTGTTTTCTTTCTTCCCTTGGGGGAGGGGGAGCGGACAGAACAAAACCGGAACCTGACTCCTGCCCAGAAACTGGAGCCGCAGGGGGAGGGAGGGACAGTGAGATGCCGGATGGGGGTACGGAGCACAAGCCTCTTCCCCTTCTGCCCCCTGAGCCCCCAGGCCTCTCTCCCCAGCCTCCTCCCTGCCTCCCAGACACCCCAGACACCCCTGTCTGCCCTCCGCCCCTCACCCCCATACCTGTGTGAGACGCCTAACACACCCACGTCCCAAATTAGGAGCCTGGGTTTTTTTTTTTTTGGTTTTTTTTTTTAGCTGCACAGGTTTTGAAGGATTTGACTTCAATATTTGAAATTAAACAATTATACGGTTTGGTTCACCACCAGCTACAACATTTCAGGAGTTCTTGGGTGGGGAAGGGGGAACAGTCCAACTTAGGAACTGATTCCAAACAGGCTGAAGAATTTTAGGATCCTTCCAGAATGAATGAAACTGACTCGGTGTCACATTTGATGGGAGTTGACCACCATTTATTCCTGACTCTGTGTCTCTATCTCTGTCTCTGTGTCTCCCTCTCCCTACGTCTCTCTTTTCAGTCGACAGACTACCCCGACCTGGCGGAAGTGTGGTGTCTCACTTCCTAGCTGTGTGACCTTGGGCAACTTCCTTAACGTCTCTGGGCCTCCTCTCCTCACCTCACCTATAAAGTGGGATAATAAAAGCTCCTACCCCATAGGATTTAAATTAAAATACGTAAAAGGAAAAGGGACATTAAGCTTAATCACTAACGGAAATAAATAAGGTGAGTTGGGAAAACGGAGGGGCCACAGGGGGCTGGTGACAGACACTCGCAGCCACCCAGCTGGCCGGGCAGCACCCGCTGGCCTGTGTCTCCGCTCCCCGCCCCAGCCACAGGCACCTGCTGTCATCCCCTGATGCCCTGAATCACCCAGGCCCGGCCCAGCCTCCCAATCTTTGCCCGCACTGGCCCCTGTCCCTTCCTGGTGTCCCTTCACTCATCTGAGTCTTCCCTGTCTTCCCAGGCTCTGCTCCAGCGCTGTCTGGTTGTGGGGGCCACGCCTGCCACATGGGGAGGGCCCGCCACACGGTGGGTGGAAAGACCAAGGGAGGCTCCAGGCGGGGGGCGGGGGGGACAGCGGGGTCTGAATCTCGCCATCGGCCCTCTGCTCCGTGGCTGGGCGAGGCGACTTAACCTCTCCAGAATTTGGTTTGTGTGAAGTCAAGCCTGACCCAGGCCAGGCACAAAAGGGTGCCTAGATTCTCTGATCTGTGCCCTGGACGAGCCCCCACACTGGCAGGGACTTGGAGGGGGTACGACGGAAGGAGGAACATCTCTCCAGGGGAGTTCACAGTCCAAGGAATGGCTGCAGGGGAAGCCAGCTCCCACCCACCTCAGGGCCTTTGCACTGGCTGTCTCCTCTGCCTGGGATGCATTTCTTGAAACACACACACACAACCCCCTCCCTCTTTCCCTTCTAATCTTTGCTCTAAATCAGCTCCTTGGTGAGGCCTTTCTTGACAACTTGCTTTAAAACCGCAGCCATCTCCCCTGCCCTAGATGCTCCGATTCCCCTGCCTTCCGTCCTCGGTCTCCGTGGTCCCAAACATGCCTTTTCGTTGTTTACCTGGTTTAGCACCCATCACCCCCGACTCAGCTGTCCGCTCCGAGGGGGCAGGGATCTCCTCACTGGCTACCACAGCGCCTGATACAAGCATTCGCTGCATGAACCCTCAAAAGCAGGAGATAAGGGTCCCCCAGGAAAGTGAGTCCCCAGAAAAGCCAGCGGCCACTGGAGCTTCTTCGGGATGAACAAGTGTGACTGAAGCCGAATGGTGGGGGCTGCGGAGGGGCTGCGGGCAGCAGTGCGGGACAGGGCTTCCTGTGCAGAGGGCGGGGGGAGGGGGCTGGAAACTGAACAGCAGGGGGCAGTAGACAGGACTGGGAGGAGAGGGGACAGGAGCCACGGGGTAGACTCGAACCTGTGGGGGCTGAGGAACCACAGGAGGGTTCTTTTTTTTTTTTTAATGTTTTATTTATTTCTAGGAGAGAGAGAGAGAGACAGCGTGAGCAGGGGAGGGGCAGAGAGAGAGGGAGTGACAGACTCCAAAACAGGCTCCAGGCTCTGAGCTGGCAGTCAGCACAGAGCCCGACGCGGGGCTCGAACCCACGAACCGCGAGATCATGAGCTAAGCGAAAGTCGGACGCTTAACCGACTAAGCCACCCAGGCACCCCAGGAGGGTTCTGAACAGGGAGGCTGCGCCTGGTCCCTACTGAAGCCGCCAGAAGGATGGGGGGAGGGGCGGAAGACAATGCTCCAAAGGCCCTGGGGCTCCTCAGCCAGGCCTGGGGCACAGGGGCCTGAAGATGGGGACACTGAGCATCTCCGTGGCCTCAGACTCACCTCTGTCTTCTTAAATCGTGCCCGCAGGGTCTTCATGGCCGGCGTCTGGCGTTTCTCCGGAACCCAGGCCACCTGGGGAAGCACCAGAGTGGGTGGGGATGAGGGACCTGGTGAGCAGGAGGGCCACCTGCCTCCCCCTCCTCAGAAGGACAGCTTCCTCTTCCCTGGGCCATCTCGACCCTACAGCAGGACACAGACACAGGAGGCCCCGGCGCCTAACTGCTGTGTGTCCTTGGCAGGCCTCTTGCCTTCTCTGAGTTCCACTTTCCTCATCCTTAAAAAGACAGGGGATGATCCCCTCTTGACCACCTTGTGGTCAGTTTTCAGTGAAGTCCTTAGCATACAGTAGGTGCTCGATAAGTGCACCTGCCAAAGCAGATAAAGCTTTCTCTGGTCTCTGAGCTCTCATCTGTGCAGTTATTTCTGCACAGCGTGCCTGCTTTTCCCCATCTTCTCTGGCAAACTCCTATTTACCCTTCACAGCCCGTTTCCAAAATCCCTGTTCTGATGAGCTTTGCCTGTTGCCCACAGGCTGAACTCCCTAAGCTGGGTTCCCCTCCCCCTAGCTGGGCCCCGCCCCTGCCCCAGCCCTGCCTTGGGAGGCTGGCAAGTGTGTGGGCTGGTTCCGGCCAGGCCCAGAGCTGAGGCCTCTTAGCACAAAGGCTTGTTTCTTGGATGATCAGAAAGCATCTTTGCAGCCAAGTCTAGGGATTCCTTCCTTTTTTGAGTGGAATTTCTTTTTTTAAGTTTATTTATTTGGAGAGAGAGGAGAGAGAGAAAGAGAATCCCAAGCAGGCTCCGCGCTGCCAGCGTGCACCCCGACGCAGGGCCTGATCCCATGAACCGTGAGATCACGACCTGAGCCAAAATCACGAGTCGGACACTTAACTGAACTGCCCAGCCGCCCCGAGCGGGATTTCCGTGAAGGCGTGGCCGTCGCCTGTCCATCCTGCCCGTGAATTCTGGAAGCCATCCGTCCCCCCGCACCCACTGTCCTACCTGAGCACCTCATCCACCCCCTGGGTCTGCCCACCGACTCACCTTCTCCTGGGTTTTCATGTGCCCTCCAACCAGGCTTCATCCACCCCCCCACCCCCCCACCCCCCA
>NW_027527386.1:2146233-2154202 GCF_008692635.1 Crocuta crocuta
GGGGGGGGAGTGGCTTTCTGGAAGAAGGGATGATGCATAAAGCAGGACCCAGTGGCCAGGCAGGACGCTGAGCAGGGCGGCAGCACTTAAAGAAGGTATGTGCCCCAGACAGTGCAAAGGCTGGGAGGTGGTGTGCGTGCGTGCGCGTGCGTGTGTCAGGGTGCCTGGGTAGCCCGTCAGCGTAGCTAGGACACACACAGGCCTCTCCTTTCCCCCGCGCACCAGGGCTCAGAGGCAAGGGGCTGAGGCCCTAAGGGGGCTCTCCATCCCAGGCTTCCCTCACTGCCTGTCTCCCACCTCCTGCAACGCCAGTGACTCCAGCACCCGCCTCCGCGCCCGCTGCGGGCTCCAGTTACCTGCTCCCAGCCGGGCCACCAGCTCACACCAGCAGCTCCAAGTGCTCCGCTCTGACACCCGATCAGCTCTGAGGGCAGCCGCCCCAGGGGGCCGGGGACGAACAGAGGGAGGAGACAAGCTGGCTGCGGGGCTGCCTGCTGGCCAACGGGCCCAGGCGGGGAAGACACCAAGCGCTCTCCCCCCACCCCCCACCTGTCCTTTGTCCTTGCTGTTTCTTCACTAGGAGCGCCCTCTTTGCACCCCATGTCACTCCCAACCGGCTCACTCTCCCCATCTCATTCCTTCTCACTCCGGATCTTTGCTGCAACACCTCTTCCTCCAGGAAGCCTTCCTGGACACACACCCAGGCTGGGTCCAGGGCCTCCTCAGAGCTCTCGTATGGCCCGGGGCCCTCATGACACCTTAACCACACCCGGCACCATTGCCCGGCCACTTGTGTCCATCCTCGCCACAAGGTGCCGCCTATGTTCTCCAGTGTTTCTCGGGCACCCAGTAGGTGCTCAATACGTGTTTCTTAAATGCATCCTCAAGGCCACCAGCCCCAGTGTTCTCTCTCTAGCGGTGCATCAGTCGGGCTGTCATCAGCCTGATGTCATCCACCTGAATAACGTTCGAGTAATTCAGAGCGGCGTCCAAGGCCCTCCCCGCACGGGCCGCCAGTGCTCCCTGCACACAAACGCAGGGTATTCGTGACTTTGTAAACTTCTGAAATGTGCAGCAGAAAGAGCCTTGACTGGAAGCATCAGCCCTCCGTCCTCCCGAGAGGCGTGGGGACCTCAATTTACTCATTTGCAAAAAGAAGAAAGGGGAGCACTGGCCGCTTGCCCCCCTCGCTTTAGGGGTGACTGCAGAGCTCTCACGCGGACGGCCGGCCCCGTCTCCCGCTCCCTAAGAACAGCTCGAAGGAAGCGGGCTCCCCTTCGCCAGCAGTTGAGATGGCGGCTGCGGCGTCAACGCGAGGCGCATGCGCCCTGGAGGGAGAGGCTGGACGCGCAGGGCGGAACGCGGCTCCTCCCTCTCGTCCTGCCCCGTTTCCGGCGGAAGCGGCCTCAACAAGAGAAACTTTATTGTTCCCGTCGGGGCGGCGAGGATGTCGGTGAATTACGCGGCGGGACTGTCGCCGTACGCGGACAAGGGCAAGTGTGGCCTCCCCGAGGTGAGAGCGGCCCGGCGTCCCGAAGGCCGCCCCCAGCGCCGCGGGCTGGGCGGGGCCGGGCAGCAGCGGGGCATTGTGGGAATATCGGGAGGCACGGAGGCTAGACAATGGGAGGGACTTCCCGGTGGGGAGGGGGCGGGAAGTGACGCCCCCTGCGCTCCTGGGCACTGGAACCCCCCGACCCCCCCAGCCCCGGGTCGGCCCGGCTGGATAGAGGGAGGGGCCCGCGGCGGTGGAAAGTCCTGAAGTTCTGCTGGGGGAAGCCAGGGACAGAGTTGCAGGCGGAAGGCACCGCAGAGGCAAAGGCGAGGGGATGGAAATCCACACGCGTGGGGAGCAAACACGGCCCGAGAGGTTTCCGGGGCCAGGACCGGCGGGGCCTCACACGCCGGGCGGGGGAGCCGACACTTTATCCTGGGGGTGATGGAGAAGGGTTCTGGGTGTGATGGACGTAGGTACGTGTCAGAAAGACCCCTCCCACTGTAGGACTTGGGGTGAGTCACTTCCCTCCTGGGTCGCTTCTCCCCTTCTGTAAACTGGGGGGGGGGGGGAGATTGACACCATCCCCTGAAGGCTGGTCTGTCCCTTCCGACTGAGGTATTTAACATGAGCCCTCAGAATCCCTCCGGAAGCCCCTCTTCCCTTCCTGCCTGTTTATTCGCTGGATTCCGCAAACATTTATGGAGCGCCTACTGTGCACCCGGCACTTCCTAGGCCCTGGGGCCGCAGGAGGGAAGGAGACAGACACCACGCCCTCGTTCTAGAGGGGACACAGACAAAGGGGAGTAGATATAAGAAGTCGGATGATAGTCGGCCTCAGGGAGACCAGTAAGGCCGGGAGCCCTGGGGCTGCATCCAAACCAGCGCCCAGGAGGCATCCCTGAGATGACTTTGGTTTTTTCAAAACTTTTTTAAATTGTGGCAAAACACAGAACATAAAAGGTATCACCTTAGCCATTTTTAAGTATACAGCTCAGTGGTACTGAAAACATTCACGCTGTTGTGCAGCCGCCCCCACCATCCGTCTCCAGAACCTTCCATCGCCCCAAACTGAGACTCTGTCCCCATAAGACAGACTCCCCGCCCCCTGCCCCACCCCCGGCTCCCACCATCTACCCTTTATCTCTGTGGATGGGACGCCTCTAGGGACCCCCTGTGAGTGGGGTCACGCAGGACGTGTCCTTCTGTGCCTGGCTTTGTCACTGTGCACGGTGTCCTCCGGGTCCATCCACGTGGTGGCAGGTGGCAGGACGTCCTTCCTTTTTAGGGCTGGATAATAGTCCAGTGTGTGCATGGATCCTGTTGTGTTTCCCGTCATCCGTCAGTGGACACGGGTTGATTCCACGTGGTAGCGATTGTAAATGATGCTGCCATGAACGTGGGTGTGCAAGTGAGATGACTTCTCAGCCAGGACCTAAAGGGGATGCGGGAAGAGCCATGTGGGAGAATTGCAGGCAGAGGCCACAGTTTACGCAAAGGTCCTGAGGCAGGACCAGGCCTGGTGTGTTGGAGGAACAGTGGGGAGGCCCTGAATGGCTGCAGCAGAGCGAGTGAGGCGGAGAGAGGGAGGAGTTGGGCAGGTTGAGTAAGGCCTGGGGGCCTCTGGGGGACTTAGGCTTTTATCCCGAGGGATGCAGGAGCCCCGGGGGGCTGTGGGCAGAGGAGGGACGCTACCTTTCCCAGTCACTTGTCCGCCCTGGCAAGGCGGGGCCCTCCGGCCTGTGGCTGGCAGCCTTGCCACACGGGGCCGTGTTTTGCTCCCTCCCTTCTGCTCTGTGCCTGGACAGATCTTCGACCCCCCGGAGGAGTTGGAGCGGAAGGTGTGGGAGCTGGCGCGGCTGGTCTGGCAGTCCTCCAACGTGGTGTTCCACACCGGTGCCGGCATCAGCACCGCCTCCGGCATCCCTGACTTCAGGTCCGTGGGCGTGGAGGGGAGGTTGAGGCAGGGCCTGCCAGGCGGCCAGCAGCTTCCCCGTAAGCTCGCGCATCTTTGGGCATCAGAACCCATCCTGTTGGCATCCCCCTGGGGGTGGGGGAGGGGGCGCACATCTGCCCTTACAGATGTGTCCCTTTAAGTCGCTCCACATTCGGGGCGCCTGGGTGGCTTAGTCGGTTAAGCGTCCGACTTTCGCTTAGGTCACGANTGACCATACCTAGCTGCAAGGGATCCTGGGGAATGTGGTCTTTTGCCTGGCTCAGTGTCCATGCCTAACTATTGGGATGCTATCACCTTAGAAGATGGGCAGATTGATATTAGGGGTAATTAGCTCCACACTCACTTGCAGATATTTTTCTATCAGACCTGGTGGCGGGCAAGTGGCTTTCACCCTCCAGCCCTCAGCCTCCTCGCTTTTTAACAGGGGTGTGCGACCAGACCGTGTCTCAGCTCCTGTTTGCTTTGGGCATATCTTGTGTTAGACTGCTGAAAAGTAGGAGTCTAGAACCGGTTCCCGCCCCCCCCCCCCCCCCGCAGCGGCCCCTGTGGGTGCCAAGTTTTTCTAGGTTTTTACTCCCTCCCTAGGCCTCATGGGCCCTTAGCCAGACTACTGCAGCAGAGTAGATTCCTCGTTCTGGGACGAACGTTAGACGGCTAAGGCATGAATTTCCCCCCCACCCCAATAATCTGCCATGGCTCCCCACTGCCACACAGCAGAGTTCCCAGTACTTGGGGCTGGGAATCAAAGCCCTTTCTGACCCAGCCTTGGGGACGTCTCTCCAGCCTCAGCTCCGGGGCTTTGCTGACCCCTTCTGCCTGCACTGCCCTGCCCTTGCCTCTTACAGTTAGAGACAGCTCAGCCTCCTCCAGGAAGCCTTCCCACACTTCCTATGCACATTCCTCTCCACTTCCACTGAGCTGCTCCAGCTCCGCAGGCTGCAGGGCCTGTGCCCCGCCCTCCGCCTCCCCCCCCCCAAGAGGGCAGGGCCTGGGCTCACTAGGGCCCCAGCATCACCCAGCACAGGGCCAGGCTCCGGGCGGCAGCAGGAAATGTTGACTGAAATGAATGATTTTTGCCCTTTTGCACCACACTCTCCCTCCTCTCTCTACCCTCCCCTTCCCACCCCCCCTTTCTCTTACTCCCTTCCTCTTATCTCTTTGCCTCCCGGGTCCTCTGTCTCTCTCTGTCTGTGTCTGATTCTCTCTTTTTCTGTCTCCCTGGTCCCTAAACTCTCCGTGCCTCTCCCCACCTGCCGCCTTCAGAGGCCCCCATGGCGTCTGGACGATGGAGGAGCGGGGCCTGGCCCCCAAGTTCGACACCACCTTCGAGAGCGCGCGGCCGACGAAGACGCACATGGCGCTCGTGCAGCTGGAGCGCGTGGGGCTCGTGCGCTTCCTCGTCAGCCAGAACGTGGACGGGCTGCACGTGCGCTCCGGCTTCCCCAGGTGAGGCCTCCCCAGGTGACGCGCCGCCCGCCGCTCTGCGCCTCCGTTTCCTCGGCTGTAAAAGGGGCGTGGTGCCCGCCCCGCCCCCGCGGGGCTGCCGCGGCCGTTTAGGGAGGCAGCCGGGAGTGGCGCTGGGCACTTGGCGGGAGCCGGTAAACCGCCGCCTCCTGGGCACCTCTCGAGACTTGGGGTGCCCTGAGTCTAGCCCTGACCCCGCTCCGGCCCCCCGGAGTATGGCCCCCCGCCCTCAGCCGCCGGCCCCACAGCCTGGCCACGGGCCGCTATGAAACCTCCCTCGGGGCGACGCCGTGGGGGGCTGGGGGGGCTGGGGGGAGAAGCTGCAGGGAATTTAGAATTCGGGGTTGGGTTTTCTGCCCCTCGTTATCACTTCTTCAGTGAACGTGAACGCTGGGAGGGCAAAGGACTGACTTTTAAGTTTTTTTTTTTTTAAAGTTTATTCATTTATTTTGAGAGAGACTGAGCGAGTCGGGGAGGGAATCCCAAGCAGGCCCCACACTCAGTGCAGAGCCCGGCGAGGGGCTCAGACTCCCGGGCCGTGAGATCACGACCGGAGCTGAAATCAAGACTCAGCCGCTTAACCCACTGAGCCCCCCAGGGGCCCCCCAGGACTCAGGCGGTTCTTACAGCCTATGGAGGCGGCCAAGTGCGCGGGCGTCGCCGTTTGGACGCGTGCTGACCTCGGGAACGCCCAGCCCCCTCTGGCTGGCTTCACCTTAGGGCTCTGGTCTGGGCGGAGCCACTGGCGTCTAATCCTTCGGGTCAGACCGCTTTGCTAGGCACTTGGCTACAGACCTAGCCCTCGTGGCCTGCGTAGACGTTTCTAGAAATGGGAGCAAACATTTCCTCGCTGTACAGGGAATGCATTCGACGGCGCGGGAGGATAGGGCGTTTACAGGGACGAGGAGGCCGGAGGCCATGTCGGCAAACGGCGGCACAGCCAGGGAGCAGGGAGCGTCGAGGCGCGTTGGCGCGTCAGGNACTTCCTGCTCAGTGGATTTCACGCCTGCCCACGCCCAGGCCGTGCCCGACACCCACTGCCACGCCCTCACAGTGCCACGCGTGTGTGCGCGAGCGTGTGCGTGCTGGAGGAGGAAGCGCTGACCCCCCAGCGCCCCCTGCCCGCCACCCGCTGTTCCAGACACAGGACGCAGAGTATGCAAGACAGACAGAACCCCTGCCCTCCCGGGAATCAGGCCGGGGGGGCGGTGGAGGAAACAGGCAGAAGACAAGACAAATCCGCAATTAAATTCCGCGTCAGGTGGTGATGTTGGCATGAAACCAAACGGGAAGGTTGGGCGGGAGTCACAGCCTTTAACAGGTCAGGGAGGCTGTGACCTGTGAGAGGGGACAGAGGGAGGGGACAGAGGGAGCCAGGGGAAGAGCCTTCCAGACCCGATCGTTGTTCTTCCAAATAGCCCAAAAGTTAGACACTGTGGTCCCATTTCACAGATGGGGACTGAGAAGTGACCTGCCCAAGGTCACAGTGCTGGGAAGCCACAGAGCTGGGAGTTGACCCCTTGTTCTTCTGCCTCCAAAGCCCAGGCCCCTGGGCCACCCATCGCCTTAGGCTCTTCCTTTGCAAACTGGGAATCAGAATTTCCACACTTCACACCCGGTGACACTCAGCAGCGGGCGGTTCCGACATAACTGTGATTGGATTTTCTGAACGAATGGTCTCCCCCGTGTGCAAAGGTGGGGTCAGCCGGGAGGGCCAGCAGTGCCTCAGGCTCAGAGAGGTGGGCCGCCCGTCTGTGAGGTTGTGGATGTTGGAATCAGCAGCCAGAGGCACGGGAAGGAGGGAGCCTGCTGATCCTAGGGTTGAAGCTTAGGGAAGGCTTCCTGGAGGAGGAGGGCTCAGCGCTCTGCCCGAAGCCTCAGGAACGGGAACGGAACCCTGTGCCGTGGCCAAGTGTGTCCTTTCTCCTTCCGCAGGGACAAGCTGGCCGAGCTTCACGGAAACATGTTCGTGGAGGAATGCGCCAAGTGTAAGACGTGAGTGCCCCCCCTCCCGGGGGACGGGGCGGGGCTTCCGCTCACCCGGAAGGGAGTTGCTTGTGACATTGCCAGAGACCCAGGGAGGGGCGGGGCTGGGCCGGAGCTGAGGCTGGGGCTGTCAGCACAGAGCCCGACAGGGGGCTCGAACCCGTGAACTGTGAGATCGTGACCTGAGCCGAAGTCGACTTAACCGACAGAGCCCCCCGGGCGCCCCTTGGCTCCCAGCCCAGAAGCTAGACGTCCAGAATGGGTCCCACGGAACCCTGTGGGGGAGGTTCCTGTCTGCCTCCTGGTGTCTTCTGGATGTTTCTCAGAGTCTTGTGCCCCCCCGCTCGCCCACCCCTCACGCCACCCCCTTCCTCGCTGCGTGTCTGCCTTTTCTTACAGGGACGCCAGTCCTATTAGGTTAGGGCTCATCTTAACCGCACACCTGCAGTGATCCTGTTTCCAAATAAGGCCCTAAAGTCTCGGGGCTCAGTACTCCCTATCTTTTTGGGGGACACAATTCAGCCCGTAACAGAGTTTGACAGGAAGGACCACCTGCTCGGTCACCCCCTCCCACCCTCCAGCCAGAGCCCTTCCTGGAGCCTTCTGGATGTGTCTCCTGCCCGCCTGCTGAGTGGCCGCACAGGCCGGGTCCCCCCACTGCAAAAAAAAATTTTTTGTCCCCTAATATATCTTGAAAACTTTCAAATCTATAGAAGACTCACAAGACTAGTAGGAGGAACTCCTGCTTCACCTAGACCAGGGCTCAGCAAGCCTTTTCTGGAAGGAGCCAGATGGTAACATGTGTTCAGCTCTGTGGCCCAGACAGTCTCTGTCACGACTGTGAGCTCTGCTCTTGTGGCGTGAAAGCCGCCATAGACCACACGGAAAGGAATGGGCATGGCCGTGTGCCAATAAAACTTTATTTGTGTAAACAGGAGGCTGGGGGCCAGAGTCCATCCACAGGGCCGTCACTCGCCATCCCGACTAGGTTCGACAGTTGTTACCATTTTGCCACAGCGTGTTGGTACTTGCTGTGCAGTCGAGGAGGAAGTGGCAGACTGCTGGTCATC
>NW_027527386.1:2154276-2162139 GCF_008692635.1 Crocuta crocuta
CCCCCCCCCCCCCCCAGCCCCCCAGACCTGTCTCTCCCAGGACTGCGCTCTTCTGCCCCTTGGCCGCGGCGCTGTAAAGGAAGACTGGAGTGCGGTGCCTTGGCGCCTGGCCTGTGGTCCCCGTGGCTTCTGGTTCTTTTGTCTCCCGGTCCGGGATCCAACCCAGAGTCACGCTTTGCGTGTAGTTATCACGTCTCCTCGGGCTCCTCTGTCTGCAGCGCTCCTGACCCTTCTGTCTCCGTGCTCTTGGCATCAGGGTGCAGCCAGGCCAGTGGTGGAAGCCCCCCGTCCCCCGCTCTGGGTTTCTGGGACGTTTCCTCGTGCTGAGACTCTGGTGTGGCCCCCGTTTCCCTGGGGACAACACTCCCCCGCAAAGAGCAAGAGCCGTGCCGGCGGGACCCCTGAATGGGAGCAGGCGGTGGGCTGACCCCGCCCCCACGGGCCCCTCTTCCTCCCTCAACACAGGCAGTATGTCCGGGACGTCGTCGTGGGCAGTATGGGCCTCAAGGCCACGGGTCGGCTCTGCACTGTGGCCAAGGCCAGGGGGCTGCGGGCCTGCAGGTGAGTGACCCTTCGCTGTGCCCGGGCTCCAGGCGCAGGGGCTTGTCTCCGTCTCACTCCCCCTCCCCCACTGCAGGGGGGAGCTAAAAGACACCATCCTGGACTGGGAAGACGCCCTGCCTGACCGGGACCTCACCCTCGCCGAAGAGGCCAGCAGGTCTGACCCCGCGCTGAGCCCAGACCCTCTCCGGGCCCCACTGGCCCCGCTAGTGACAGAGCCTTCTCACACACCCACCCCACCCTGGTCTCAGGCGACAGGCGACAGGCGGGGAAACAGGCTGCAGCTGCCGGACACCTCCGTCCAATGAGCCCTGGGTGCCGAAGGTCACGGCCGCATCCGCAGTCCCGCTTCTGGCTGGGTGGGGAGGCCGCTCTGGCAGATGGGAAGCGGCAGGGGCTGTGGGCGCCCTTGACTGCAGAGAAGGGTGCGGAAGAGCTGACCAGGCTGGTCTGGGCATGTTGCAGGAGCACGAGGTGGGCGTGGGGCCAGGGGGCTGGAGCCAGGAGGGGCTGGCGGCCTCCCCTGCCTGTGGGGCAGGAGTGGGGCTGCAGAGACCTTTGTGGAGGGGTGGGGGTGGACGGGGCCCGGGCCGACCCTCCCTTCCTGGCCCAGGAACGCAGACCTGTCCGTCACTCTGGGCACCTCCCTGCAAATCCGGCCCAGCGGGAACCTGCCCCTTGCCACCAAGCGCCGCGGAGGCCGACTGGTCATTGTCAACCTTCAGCCCACCAAGCATGTATGTGCTGAGCCCACCGGACGTGCGCCCCGCTCCAGCCTCCCTCCCCTCCAGACCCCTGCCTGAGCCCAGCCCGTCTCTGCCCCTGCAGGACCGCCATGCCGACCTGCGTATCCATGGCTATGTGGATGAGGTCATGACCAGGCTCATGGAACACCTGGGCCTGGAGATCCCCACCTGGGACGGCCCTCGGGTGCTGGAGAGGGCGCTGCCCACCCTGCCCCGCCCGCCTGCCCCCAAGCTGGAGCCCAAGGAGGAGGCGCCCACCCAGCTCAACGGCCCAGCACCCGCCAGCCCCAAGCCCGAGCCTTCCGCCGAGCCCTGCACCCAGCACAATGGCTCGGGGCTTACCAGTCCCAAGAGGGAGCAGCTGGACAGTCCTGCACCCCACAGGCCCCCCAAAAGGGTGAAGGCCGAAGAGGTTCCCAGCTGACCAGGGGGCCTGGGGAGGGCGGGGCTTTTTGTAGAAACCGTGGAGTCGTCTTTTCTTACTGTTTTCACTGTTACCTGTATCTCCCCTCGCGGGTGGGGGGCAACCTCAGGGTGCTGAGAGCTGGGCTCCAGGCCCCAGGCAGGCCCACCCCCCACTGCCTGTCTCTTTATCTCGAGGGGCCGCTGGTGTGGGCCTGGAGGGGAGCGCTTTCATCCTGGACACAGACCTTGGGAGCTGGCCCCCAGGCACCCGCTTCTCCCTGTGCCCCGGCCCCTGACTCAGGATGCTCTGGGGAGGAGTGGCCAGGCCCTCCCTAGCTCCCAGCCCACGCAAAAGTTAACTCCCTCTGCCCGGGGCCCTCACACCCCCAATCCCCTGTCTCCCCCAAAATCGCCTTCTTGGTCCGTCCAAGAGGTAAGGGAGGCAGAGCCACTTTTAGGAGCCAGACTTCATGGAGTGGGGGCACAGGCAATGGAGGCTTGCACTGCCTCTGGGGCTAGAGGGAGAAAATGGTGTGTCCACCTGGCTTCCTCCAGACTTCCAGAAAACTCTTCAATGCAATAAAAGCAGAAATTCTTGCATCCGAGTCTGTGTTTAACACCCATAACCTTGTGCCGGGTCCCAGTCCCGGGGAGGAGGTGGGGGGGGCAGGGGGTGCCGACAGCGTGGTTCCCTTCCCCCACCCCGCAGAGTCGGCCTGGGCCTCCCCGCAGTCCCGGCCTGGGGGCCACAGCGCAGCTGGCGTTTCTGGAGCTCCGCTGCTGATTACATGCTCACGTGCATGGTTCCTGAATATTCGCCCTCCGCTACCGGGCTGTGAGCCCCTTGAGAAGAGCTGCCGGCGACCTTCACCTCGTTGCAGCCGGGGCCCCCACCTCCCCGCACCTGCGCAAAGCGGGCGGGGCGGGGCGCATTAGGAGAGCGCGGCCACAGCCGGGCTCCAATCAGATCCCTCCACTTCCGATGCCTCAGTCTCCTCATCCGTCGATGGAGCGAGGTGGGCAGCACCCCCCCTTCCAGCCCCCAGGAAAGCAGCTGTCCTAGACCTTCCGAGGACACCATGAAGGGCCTCCTGGGGTCCCCGGAGACCTCGGGCTTCAGGCGCGCGCGCGCTCTGCTCGCGGCCGCTCTCCAAGGTGCTGAAGACACTCGCGGCGCCCGGCCGGCAGCCTTTCCAGCCTAGTGGGGTCCGGGGCGCCCGCACCCCAATACCCCTTCCCAGGCTGGCCCAGACGCTCCGTCCAGGAGTCGAGGAGCCCTAGACTCCGCTTTGTGCCAACGTGTTCTGTCAAAATACTTTATTAAGGATCACTGCAATCGTAGAAAAGAGGGGCGGCTGTGGGCTACGGCTCTGGGGCCAGGGTCCCCGCAGAGACCTTTCTCTTCCCTGTGCGCAGGGGGCAGGGAGGAGTCCCGGGGCAGGGGAGTTGTCGAGGCATGGCGTGTGCGTGTGTCTGTGTGAGACTGCGGATCACTCTGTATGTGCCTGTTTCTTCCTTTGCCTGGGTCTGTATCTCTCAGGCTTTGCGGCCCTGCGGCTGCCTGTGTCTGAGCGTGTTCTGTGTGTACTTGGGTCCGTGAGTGCATGGCTGTGAGTTCGCGCATCTCCATCCTGGCACTTCCGCCAGGGTCTCACCTCACCCCCATGCCTGTCGCTGTCCACAGAAGGGCCCCTAAGCAGGAAGGCCTGGGGGCACGTCCGGAGGGTGCTCACAGCTCCTCCCCCGCCGCCTCCAATCCCACGCGCCCAGGGCTGAGCGCTGGCTCGGCCGCAGTCCAGTCCAGCAGGGTGGTCCGGCTCAGCTTCTCCATCGAGTTGTCAGGGATCAGGGTCGAGTTGCCCAGCTCTTCCGTCAAGTTGTCCAGAGCTGACGTGCCCTGAGATTCCCAGTCCGCCCTGGGGCTGCCTGGAGGCCCTTCTGGGGATGTGCCAGCTTTGGGCAGTGGTCCTGGGGCCTCGGAGCCTGGTGTGGCGTCGGGGGCCACACGGGACGCAGCGTCGTTGTGCAAAGTTCTGGAGAAAACTGAGCAAGGGTTGGGAGGGTCATGAGGGCTGGGGCTGGGGCTTGAAGTCCCTCCGTTCCCTAACCCCAGCCTCAGGGAGCAAGGGGCTCCCCCACCACACCCCAGAGTCCCAGGACAAGGGCCTGGAGACCCAAGGGGATTGTGCCCATGGGGCAGCCCGGAGCGTTTCGGAGAGCAGAGCATCCCCGGCCCACCTACCTCGAACAGGTGCGTAGTCCCCGGCGCTTTCGGCTTTGTTGGCAACAAAAGGGCTAATGGAGGGCAGGACGATGAGGGCGAAGGAGAGAAGCAGGACCTGGCGGAGATGGGAGAGGTCACCCCATCCCCCTCCCTGTGAGCAGAGAGGCCACCCCCTCCCCCCTCCCTGTGAGCAGAGAAACCGAGTCCCAGAAGATGGGACGGTCCTTCAACCAAAGCTTGCGCTGCACTCATCTCCCCCACACAGACCCCTTTGCCAAGGCCGGGGACCCCCTTTATCCTGGGGGCCAGGACTTACCGCGATGCAGGTGCCTGTCTGGGCCGACTTGCTGGTGGACTGGACCACAATGGCCTGGAGTTTCTTCAGCTGCTCCAGGAGGGACCTTGGCGGGAACGGGCAGGCCTTGGCTGAGCCCCACGGGGCCGTGATCTGGTTCCCATCCATTTCTGGGGTCCCCCAGCCTGGCTGATGTCTGAACCCCATTCATCCCTCATGGCCCCGCTGGTCCTCAAAGTTCCAGACTCTCCCTCTTGGCTTCAATAAATCTCCTTGAACATCCCACCCACTCCCACCCACTCACTTCTCTGCCACCCCACCTCCGCGATCCAGGCCGCCATTATCTCTCACCAGCACCCCAGCCCCAGCCTCTATCTGGACCCCCAAGGCCTCTCCTGCTCCCCGAGGGTCCATGCTCCAAGTAGTAACTAGATGGCACTGTTCAGATGTGAATGGGCATCTCTCAACCCTCCCAGCACTCCCAGCTCCCTGGGGTAAGAGTCAAGTCCTCCCCATGGGCCCCAAGGCTCCCCCACATGACCTGCCCCAGCCCCTCCATGTCCTCCCCTCCTCCCTCTCTCTCCCCCATGCTCACTTACTCTGCTCCAGCCACACGGGCCTCCTGGCTGTTCCTCCAACACTGGGGCCCAATGCTACCCCAGGACCTTTGCACATGCTGGTTCCCTCTGCGCCAAGAACACTATTCCCCCCGATCTTTTTTTTCGTAGCTGCTTCCTTCTCATCTATCAGGTATCATCTCCAAAGTCATCTTATCTGACCTCCCTGCCCAGAATTGCCCCCTCTTGCTCTCCAGGGCCTTCACCCTGCTTCACTCTTCTCCTCAGTGGCTAGCACTATTTGAATAATCTTTTATGTGTTTCCATTTGTCTCGAGTACATCGCCCACCAGACCATGAGCTCTTTAAGGAGGGAGAGTGGTTCCAGTGCCCAGAACTACGCCCGGCACGGACTAGATGCTAAATAAATACTAAGTGGATGCCTGCACCCCTCTGACGGAACCGGACGCGGGTCTCCAGCACACCATGCCCCCGGCCTCTGGCCGTTCGTCCGCCGTTTCCTCCCCCACAGACACCCCTCCCAAGCCCAAGTGCCCTCCTCTCTGCAGCTGCACCCCTGCTAGGTGGAGCCCTTACCCCCTGCTCTGCTTGGCCATCACAGAGGCTGTCCCCCACATTGCCCACCCCTCCTGCAAGGGACTCTGGGGGCTGCCCCCCTCCCCCCATCCTCCCCCTGTCCCTCTGCCACAGCTGGACCAAGACTCACAGATTCTGCTTCTCGAGATGCAAGACCTTCCTCTGAAGCTCCTGGTTCTGGGCAGTGCAGGCTGACATCCTGCAGGGACAATGTCACAGTGACATTCACAATACGCGTGTCACCAACTAGCTCAGCTGACGTCTCCCTGTGGGGCCCCACTTTACAGGCAGGGAACCCACGGCCAGAGACGGGGAGTCACTCATCCAAAGTCACCCAGCGAGTCTGCGGACAGGGCCCAGATGCGAAGCCAGGTCTGCTTGGCTCCTAGACCCCAAGTCTGCACGGATGTGGGGGCTTCGCTCCGGTCTGGGCCCCCAGGATGGGGAGTGGAATGCCCAACTCGGGCAGTGATGCTTCCAGAAGACTGAGTGGTAAGATGACAGGGACTCCAAGGGAAACCAGGTTACAATCCGCACCCTCCCTGTGACTTCAAGCCACTCTACCTTCTGACCTCAGTCCCCTCACCTGTGAAATGGGGCTACAATTAACCTAGTTCACAGAGCATTTGGGAGAACAACTTGAAATGAAGTTGATCAGGGGCTTCGCAGATTCCATCTGGGGAATAAGACGATGGACTAAGACAATCCATCCAGGGGCTCTCAGGTGCAGGCTGGGGGGCCCACCTTTCCTACCTGCATCCATCTGCGTCTGGCCCAGACCACCCAGATGTGGGCCGGAAATACTCAAATCCCAGCGTGAGGCTATGTCCCAGCAAAGAGAATACACTCCCCCACTGAAAGGCCCTCCTTCTGGATGATTCACAGGATAAAAAAAGACTCCGGGACATCAATTAGGGAAGACTCAAGGACCAGATGGTAACGACAATTGTGTAAATCGCCACTCAGGAGGTGCAGCCGACACAGTACCGAGAGGAGCAGACCTTCACCCACCTTTGTTCAGCTCAGCAAGCTAGACGCACACATGTTAAAAGTTAGCAAGAGAGCAACACAGCCACCCCCCCCAAATAAAACATCACGGGGGGGGGCATGCCAAAGCTAAGAGCAGAACTAGAATATAAAAGTACAGGTGGGTGGGAGGTAAAAGGCAGAAAGCCACGCTTTGAAAAGAATACTTCAATAAATAAGTCTCTAGCAAGATTAATCAAGAAGATAGGGACGCCTGGGGGCCTCAGTCGGTTAAGTGTCCGACTTCGGCTCAGGTCATGATCTCACGGTTCATGGGTTCGAGCCCCGCGTCGGGCTCTGTGCTGACAGCTTGGAGCCTGGAGCTGCTTTGGATCCTGTGTCTCCCTCCCTCTCTGCCCCTCCCCTGCTTGCTCTCTCTCTCAAAAATAAATAAACATTAAAAAAAATTTAAAGAAGAGAAAAGAGGAAGAGGAGGCACAAATGAACGGCAGGAGTTATTAAAAAGAGTATGATGCTGATAGCACACAGCTCAGCAAACTAAAACGAGAGAACTAGGAACCACCGGATGTCGACACGCTTGCAACGCACAGCTTCCCAGACAAGGACGGCATCTCGGAACCCACTTGGGAAGAAACAAGACCCCCAGGCCGACCCGTAACCCCCGTCGGGTCAGCCCCGGTTTAGAAAGGGCGCTTGCCCACTGCTATGCTTCTGTTAAAGAAAAAAAAGGAGCCTGTCCCCTTAAATGAGTTGAGAGAGAGGAGATTAGACGAAAGCAGGAAAGTTCTGCCAAGAATGCTCTCCCCTCTGTCCCTGCCACACACAATCAAGGAGGCCACGGCAGCTCTGAGGACCCGTGATGCCCACACAGGGCGGTAAGCACCCCGTCTTCAGGCAGGGCGCCAGGACAGATGGGAAATACGGTCTCCTTTCTCGGGGCCTCACGCTCTAGGGGATAAAGGGACCCCGAGACCGACCTCTGCCGTCTCTAGGCGTCTCCCTATCCTTGTAATTCGCACGACAAATGACCGCTCCTCGAGGAAGAAAACCTCTAATTCTGTCGCCCCCCCCCCAAAAGTGTGGCCTTAGCCCCCTGGCACGGCTCTCCCCGGTGCCCTTGCCCAGGGCCTCCCGGACCCCAGCCTTACCGAGTTTCCAAGCCGTCAATATATTCCTTCTTCTTCTTCCGGCTCTCTTGGGCCGACTGCTTGTTCCGGATTTTCCGGCGGATTTTTTTCAGCACTCGCTCCTCATACTGCGCAGTGACACGGGGAGGGGGGTCCAGCCATGCTGTCTGGAGCCTCCCCCCGCCTCACCCCTGCTCTTCCCGNCGGGGGGGGGTCCTGGGTCCTGAGGATTTGCCCAGATCCCAGCCCCAGGTCGGAACTGGCTCCCAGACGCTGCGCGCTGGTGCGGTTGCGCCACCTTCCGGCCGCGCCTGGGAACAGCGCCTCAAACCCAGGTCTGGACAGGGAGAGAAGCAGGCTGGGGG
>NW_027527386.1:2162241-2169065 GCF_008692635.1 Crocuta crocuta
GCCCCTTTGTGAGCCCCGGCAGGCGGGGGGCTAGGATGAAGCGTGACCGGCCCAAGGACGGCCCCCAGGGCGCGACCCGCGGCTGCCCGTAAGTCCCCCCTCGGTTCCCGGAGGTCGAGCTCTGCCCACTGCGTTGGGCTCCGCTCCAATGACAGCCGCGTCCCGGCACTTGTGCNCCCAGCCCCGCCTCGGTGAGGGGCAGCTGGGTGGGCGCGGGGCCCCGGCTCACCTTGGTGAGGGGCAGCTGGGTGGGCAGGGTGAGGCCTTCCTTGGCCAGGAGCTTCTTCTCGTCCTCCGTCAGCACGAGCTCCTGCAGGTCGCGGCGGGGCTCGGTCGCAGGCCGCGGCAGGCGAGGGGCCGCCAGGGGGCGCTGGTGCTGGGGGGGAAGTGGGGCCATGGCTGTGGGGGCCGCGGAACAGCCTCTGGGAAACGACCCCAGGCCCGAGGCCCTAGCGGCTCTTCCGCTGTGGGGTCCCCGCCGCACTAGGGCCGAGACGAGCCCATCCCACAGGCACCCTCGCGCGGAGCGTCCACGCAGGCTCTTCTTCCGCTTCTCCTCCACTCCTTTGACTCCAACCCACCTGCTCTAGGCCGGGCAGTTCTGGGCTCTGAAACGCCCCGCAGTCTGGCTGCAGCGGCGAGTGTGACCCACAGAGTGAAGGGGGGAGCACTACACAGCTGTGAAACGGATGGGGTCCCCCCCGCCCCCAGCACACACGCCATGATATCAGGCAATCACCACAATAAACCCTCAAGTTACAAACTACAGGGGCGCCTGGGGGGCTCCGTCGGTTAAGCTTCCAGCTTCAGCTCAGGTCATGATCTCACGGTCCGTGGGTTCGAGCCCCGCGTCGGGCTCTGTGCTGACAGCTCGGAGCCTGGAGCCTGTTTCCGATTCTGCGTCTCCCTCTCTCTCTGACCCTCCCCTGCTCACCTGTCTGTCTCTCTCAGAAATAAATAAACTTTAAAAAAGGAAAGAATTTTGTTCTCACAGTGCCAACGTCTTAGAAATGTCACCCTGTGGAAGGGCAGACCCAGAATGAAGGTGCACATTCTGGACCTAGAATTCCAGCCCACTGATCAGCCCAACCACTTCCTCGGCCCCGAAACGGGGCACTGAGTGGGTTGTCAGGCCTGGCTTACGGGCACTCGAAGCCGCTGGAAAGACAGATGGCCCTTGGTCAGTGTGCAACGGCCCAACAGGCCAGCCCAGGGACTGAGCCAGTGGGGCTGCTGTGTGGCTTAAGGCAAATTACTGACCCTCTCTGTGCCCCTTTCCTCAAAGGTAAAATGAATATAACAAGAGCCCCAACCTTTAGGGTTGCTGTGAATTGAAAGATGATACATTGATGAGCCTGGAGGCTCCGTCGGTTGTGCGTCCGACTCTTGATTTCAGCTCAGGTCACAATCCCAGGGTCGTGTGATCGAGCCCTGTGTTGGGCTCCATGCTGAGTGTGGAGCCTGCTTGGGGCTCTCTCTCCTCTCCCTCTGCCCCTCTCCCCTGCTCTCTCTCTCTAATAATAATAATAACAATAAAAGATGATACCTTTAAAGCATCTAGAAGAATGTCTGGCCAATAGTAGGTACTTCATAGGTTTTAGCTATTTGAAAAACTGTTATTATTACTACCGCGACGGCAAGCGCCCCACCCTGTGTGTGACTCAGTCTTGCGGTCTCTGAAATGGACGCACGGGGGCCTTGTGACCCCTAGCAGCCCTCCAAGCGCTGAGGCTCCAGGGCCTGGGGTCGGGGCTGCTCACCGGGTCTGCGCCGCTGCCAGAGAGGAGGAGGTCTTTCACGGTGAGGCTGCAGCACGGGGGAGGGTCAGCTAGCTCCGTCTGCTCCTCGCGACAGAGGCCCGGGCTCCACATTTCTGACCAGGGCAGATGGAGACAAAGACACGGAGCGGTCACGTGGGGGCCCCTGAGCTTCCAGCATCAACCTGTCTCCTCCAGGAAGGCCACCAGGATTGACCACGACACGGTAGCGCCCCAAGGCCTGGGTTGAAGGGAACAGTCCCAACCGGGGGGCCTTGGTCTTCCCTCTGATGGAAAACGGGAAGCCGATTCATCAGGACGTTGTTGAGGGACCCACTGCCCACCCAGGAAGGAGCGGCCGTGACTGCCCAGGACTGTAGGCTGTCTCCAGCCAGCTTCGCCTCATCTCCCCCTGCGGCCAGGGACCTGGGTCTCATTCGCCTGTGGTTCCCTCCCCTCTGCAACCCGGCGGCTGGAGGCACAGACTTCGGGGTTACGTAGCTCTTGGTCCTGTGCAGAGCTGAGCGGCCTCGGTTCAGTGACTAAACGTCTCTGAGCTTCAGTTGTGTTAACTCTCCAATGAGTCTAATGAGAGCCGAAGGGACAGAGGACGGCCTGCCGGGGGGAGGGGTGTCTTCTGCAACAGGCCCGTTGTCCCCACATCCAGGGGGAGCCTCTGGGGCCCGGGGTCCCGGACCTCTCGCGCTCTCACTGAACAGCTACTACTATGATCCTGGCACAGGAGCCCCAAAGACGAGGCTGAGGGCATGGGGCCCGGAGCGGGACCCAGCCTTCGGGGCTGCACCGGCTCAGCAGCTCTGACTCATCGCTTCGCCTCACGGGGACTCCGTTTCACCGTCCTGGAAATGGGCCCACGACAGCGCTGGGATCAAGGCAGGGGCAGCGAACGACGGTGCAGAACCCACCCAAGTCTATGGCCACAGACGCGTCCAGCACTTGGGGAACTGGTCCGGGGGCGGCGGCGAGGCAGGGGGGTCCAGGGTGGTAGGGGGGGCAGGGCAGCTCCCCCGGCCCCACAGAATGGCGGCCCGGGGGGGTGGTGGCCGCCCCACCGCGCGGAGGGCTGTCCTGGGGGTCAGAGGGCAGGTCCTCAGAGATGCCGCTGTCGCTGGCTGCGGGAGACCAGATGGGGGAGCTGGGCAGCGAGTCTCCGGAGGCCAGGATGGAGTTTAGGAAATCATCAGAGTCCGGGCCGGGCAGGACCTGCCGGGACAGGGAGACAGGGTGGGAAATAAAACCTCTACTCCCGGGCGCCCGGGGGCGCAGTCGGTGAAGCGTCCGACTTCGGCTCAGGTCACGATCTCCCGGTTCGTGGGTTCGAGCCCCGCATCGGGCTCTGTGCTGACAGCTCAGAGCCTGGAGCTGCTTCAGATTCTGTGTCTCCCTCTCTCTCTGCCCCTCCCCTGCTTGCTCTCTCTCCCCCAACAATAAATGAACATACATGCATACAAGCCGTCCCTGCTTTGTTCCTGATTGCTGTGTGACGCTGGGCAAGCCGCTGTTCCTCTCTGGGCCTCACTTAGCCTTTCTGCCAGACAGAGGAGCCAATGCTGCTTCCTCTGCGGTTCTTGGAGCCTCAGCACAATCGTGTAGCATGGGCACCACCCGAGCCCCGAGTGGGGGTTCGAACCCACCCCCACACAGCTGTGTGACCCCGGACCAGTTACTGCCCCTCTCTGGGCCTCGGCTTCCCCGCTTCTAACAAGCAGCTAACGTCGTCCACTGCTCAGGGTAGCTGAGAGGCTCAACGCACAAGGATGTGCTTCGCTGAGGGCGAGCACCGTGAGCCCTGAATGCCGCACCAAGCCGAGCGAGGCTCGGCTCCGAGGCCTGGCGTGTCCTCACCGGGTCGTCGAGGCGGCCCCAGTCCTCGCCCAGCTCTACGTGTCTCAGGACGCCGTCCTGCCGGTCGAACAGCAGGTCCAGGAGCTCCAGGCTGCCGATGGGGCCCAGGGGACCGGTGGAGGAAGCCATCTGGGGCAAGGAGGGGACAGGCGTGAGGGTCACACAGCCCCCTCTCCTCCCACCCGCCTTCTGCACACGGCCCCACGGCCACGGGCCTCAAGCCCACCCCCCGCTCAGCCCCCGGCCTGGCTCACGGCTGCCCCTGGATCTCCCTTCTCCAGATGGGCTGCGGGCCCCACCGGCTCTCCCGGGACATGGGAGCCGTTTCTTTAAAAGTGCTAGAAGGTTCCTGGGTGGGTGGGGTGATCAGCCCGGCTAAGCCCCTGTGGGGCCGAGGAGACTAGTCCCCTCTCCCCCCTCCCATCCCAACTCTCCCCTCCTGGAGGAAAGACAAGAGCAGCCCCGGGATGAACGCGTGATTTCAGGCATGATATGCTTTCTCCAAGCCTCAGTCTTCCCATCTGTACAGTGGGAGGCTCCTTCCACCTCTGGGAGCCTGGGGAGCATTTCCTGGCTAGGCCTCCCTCTCCCACGGCCACGGCCACGGGCCCGCCCGGCTCACCTTCCCATCTGCCAAATCCCCATTCATGAGGCCAGCCAGCTCTGCTTCCGGCCGCTCCCCAAGTCTGCTCAGATCCGGAGCTCACCCCACAACCGGGCTCCGTGCGCTCCTCTCTGCGGCTCTGTAACCACCCCCAAAAGATGCTGAAATAGCCTCCGGAGTTCCCAGCCCATCCCTGGGTGCCGATTGGGGGCCAGGCAAGATGGACAGGGCGAAGGGCCAGTGATACCAGGGCAGGCTGGGGGAGGGGAGGGAAGACCGTTATCTTGATGTTTTGTGCTTTTCTAGCCGCCAGTGGGCAAAGGCCAAAGTCTGGGGTGCCTCAGCTCTGCCATGACCTCTCCCCTACTTTCAGGGACTGTTTCTCCTCTGAGTCCCGGGATGTTGGGCTCCAGGAGAGCGCAGGACCCCCGACTGGGTCCCGTCTGCTCTCGGGACAGAACAGTCCCGGGAGGAACAGCCCAGGCCTTGCAGAGGTCGGTTGTCTCTCTGCCAGCAGCTGCCTTCCCCCAGGAGCTGGCAACCTCCCACCCACCCTCCAAGCCCTCCACAGACAAATTTGAGCAGCTCTGCGCTCCTTCTAGAATCTTCTAGCAGTCATTTATTCGCTGAATATTAATTGAGTCAAACTGGTTCCCACCTCAGGGCCTTTGCACTTGCTGTTCCCACTGCCCAGGGCTGANCCCAGATGGCTGCGAGGTGGTGTGTGACCCCTGTCCCACCCCCACAGGGGCCCCAAAGGCCTTTGTGACATCACTGTTTTCACTGATTGAAATTTGCTTGTTTGTTCACCTGTATTTTTGTCTTCCTTCATTTCTCTGCTCTCCACCCCCAGGGCCTTATGGGCTAGAAAGGGGCTTTCTTTGTTCTCTGCTGGGTCCCAGCGGGTAGGAAAGTGCCTGGTACACAATCACTCCTACTCACCAAGCGCCTCCCCTGTGCTCACCACTGGTTTAGGAGCTAGGGAAACAGCGCCAAACAAGCTAGACCATAAATGCATAAACAAATAAACACATAAATGGGCAAGTGCTACCGAGAAACTAACTGTAACCATGGGTGAAAGGCAGCCGAGGACTGGAAAAGCCTCCTTTAAGGAGAAGTGTTTTTTTTTTTTTTTTTTAATGTTTTATTTATTTCTGAGAGACAGAATGAGCAGGGGAGGGTCAGAGAGAGAAGGAGACGCAGAATCTGAAACAGGCTCCAGGCTCTGAGCTGTCAGCACAGAGCCCAATGCGGCGTGAGATCTTGACCTGAGCCGAAGTCAGACGCTTAACCGACTGAGCCCCCCAGGCGCCCCAAGGTGAGTTTTTTAAAGTGAGTTCTAAACCCAGTGTGGGGGCTTTTACACTCAGGACCCCAAGATGAAGAGCTACATGCTCTACCTACTGAGCCAGCCAGGCACCCCTTAAGAAGGTGACGTTTAAGTACAGCCCTGAAGGATGAGAAAGAACCAAGCATGAGAAGACCTGCGGGAAAGGTATTTGAGGCTGAAGAAACAGCACGTACAAACGTCCTGGGGTAGTATCTAGTATCCTGTGGCTTGTTGTGGGAACGGGGAGGAAGCCCATGTGACTAGAGCAGAGTGAGTGAGGGGGAGAGGGGGGGAAGGGAGGGCAGGGAGGGGATGGCGCAGGGGNGGGGAGGCTATGGTGAAGGATTTTGTTTATAGTAAATACAGCAAGAAGGTGTCGGCAACTCAGAGAATGGAGGCCTAAAGTGAGCCTTCCGTGTGCCAGGCACGATGCTGGGCATTAGCCTCACAGTGACTAAAACACCCCCCTTCCTTCCAAGTTCACATCCCATTGGTTGTGACATCCCATTGGTTTTTCTCAATGGATCAATCATTTATTTACATAACAAAAATTTAACGAGGGCCAACTGAAGGACCAGGGTCCAGCATGGAGGGGGTGGGGGGCCGGGAAAGCTGCTCAGTGCCCCCCCGCCCCCTATGGCGCCCCCACCCCAGACAGTGATCCAGTCCCGATGCCAGCAGTGTGTGTGTGTGTGGGGGGGGAAGTCCCTGAATCACTGTCCCCTCTGGATGCTGGTGCCATCATCTCCCTAAGCCTCCGGATCTTTCTTACTTCCTCGCTTCCTCTGTACCCACCCTGTTGGCTTTTTAAGGCCATGGCTTGGCTTTAGGGATCCCCGGTCACAATAGGTACCCAGCCTTTGGGGCACACGGCGCGTTCCATACACAGCAGGTGTATGAAGGGGGGAGGTTTGACTCCGGGCTTCTCCCTGCCGATGACCCTCGGGAGCCGGGCTCTCCCTCCTCCTCGGTCCCAACGCTGGCAGAGGAAGGAGCCCTGCATCACTCACTCAGCCCTTCCTGTAGGTTAACCCCCCTCGTGCCCCTCCCCAGAATATTGGTATTTACAATTTTTTTTTGTTTTTATAATTTTGGACTTTAGAAGGCATTTATATGCCCCAATGAAGAGCTATCTGAACCCTAAGATAAGGATAAGCATTGAAGGACAGGACAGCTTTCTGATGTCCTTGGCATCATTTTATCTCACTTGCTAAACCCGAATGCGGACTTCAAGGCAACGGGGGCCGGACTGCAGAGCAACATCGCG
>NW_027527386.1:2169133-2174089 GCF_008692635.1 Crocuta crocuta
GGGCCACCCACACCCCCCCCCCCGGGTGACGGGAGTCAACAGCTTCACTCCTGGGGTCGTGAGAGGAGCGCAAACCCCCCTTCGCGGGGAGAGACGCGCGATCCCTGAACGACTCGAAGGCGAGCGCCCTCCGCAACTTTCTTCGTAACTGTCGCGAACCGGAAACGACCGGAATATCCAACCGGAGGGGACGCAGGCGGGCGTCGGCTCCGCCAGCGGGGAGCACGTCACGCATCCGTGCGGCACGCGGGGCACGCGGCGTGCGGAGACCCCCGCCCGCGCAGAGCACCTACTGTGTGCTTCCGCCCACGCGGGGGGAGTCAGGCCGAGGAATCCTCGGGAATAGAAAACGGCTTCCCGGGGTTACGTGGAGGGGCTGAGTGCGCGGCGTGCAAGGCCTTTGTAGGGCGATGAAAGCATTCTCCATCTTACTTTTAAGTAAGACGCCCCAGGCGTGTTCAATTTGATGCGCTTAGACAATACTATACACTCGCGTCACCGCCACTAAAAATGGGATCTAAGGTCGCCCGGGGGCTCAGTCGGTTAAGCTCCGACTTCGGCTCAGGTCATGATCTCACGGTCCGTGGGTTCGAGCCCCGCGTCGGGCTCCGTGCTGACAGCTCAGAGCCTGGAGCCTGTTTCAGATTCTGTATCTCCCTCTCTCTCTGACCCTCCCCTGCTCACGCTGTCTCTCTCTAAGAAATAAATAAAACATTTAAAAATTAAAAAAAAAGAAATAACAAATTGAACACGCCTAAGACCTGTGCGTTGTTACTGTGAATTAATTCCCCCTCAAAAAAAAGTGTAGAAAAATGTAATGAACAATCACACGCAGAGAACATTTAGTAAAACATTAGAAACAACAAAATACCCACCAGTAGGCGATGGGTGGATACAGGTGGATGTGCTTCCATGTTGGGGTGTGATGGGGCCGTGGAAACGCGCCAAGACCATTTGTGTGTGCCGATATGCAACAAGACTGAGAATACAAACGCACCAGGTATTCAAGTTAGCGTTTAAGAGCTGCATTTCCCACCGCAGTAAATGGCTTCACCCGTGTCCCCAAAGCCCAGCCTTCCCACGGGGACTAGATGCCTCCCTTGTAACATTCTCTAAATGAGGAAATGCCTCTTGAACTTTCACAGTTATTGCTTTATTCTGGTGCGAACACTAAAGTATCAGTGATTGCTAGCTGAGCGCTGCCAGGAGGCAGTCAGTTCCTCCCTCATTGATCCTCTTCCTTTCCATCCCTAAAGTTTCCTTAGGTGGTTTCCAAAAGTACAGAGGGAAAACACACTCAAAGCTCTTTGTTTCTGCTAATTCTAACTAAAGTGTGAATAACTGATATCTCTTCTTGGGAACAGATACATTTTCTAAGGGGGTTTGGAGGAACTGTAGCTCAAGTCCAGATGAGTTCTTAGGTTTTTGCCCAGGGCAAAACCCATCCCCCCCCAAGATGTTAGGTATAAATAGTTCTATTAAAAGGTGAAAAACTGATATCAAGCTCTTATATTCCTTTTCATGGGAGCATTTACATTTTCTCATGGAACTTGAAGGCAATGTTTGTTTTATTAACAAAAAAGTCATTAAAAACACTTCTTTTTTTAATTAATTAATTTAAAAATTTTTATTTATTTCTGAGAGAGAGAGAGAGAGCATGAGCAGGGGAGGGTCAGAGAGAGAGGGAGATACAGAATCTGAAACAGGCTCCTCGTTCTGAGCTGGCTATCAGCACAGAGCCCGACGCGGGGCTCGAACCCACAAACCGTGAGATCATGACCTGAGCCGAAGCTGGACACTTAACGGACTGAGCCACTCAGGCGCCCCAATTTGTTTATTTTTGAGAGAGAGAGAGAGAGTAGGAGCAGGGGAGGGGCAGAGAGAGAATATCCCATGCAGGCTCCATGCTATTACCATGGGCCCCGATGCAGGGCTTGAACTCACAAACCGTGAGATCATGACCTGAGCCAAAATCAAGAGGCAGACACGTAACCAATTGATGGAGCCCCCCAGGCGCCCCAACAAAAATGCCTTTGGATTGTTTTCTGCATAACATTGGTCCAGGTTCTGAGCCAGCCAGAGAGAGGAAGGGTGTAGGGTGAGGAGCTAGAAAGTCTCCAGCTAGGGTTATCTGCCAAACTACAAGACCTAGATCTGTATGTAGTTTCCTCAGCACCTGGCACACAGGAGCTCTCTGATCGATACTTGTAGAAGGAACAGCAAAAGACTCATAAATATAATTGCAGAGTTTAGCTCATGGTTGACAAACTACAGCCTGTGGGCCAATTCTGGCCCTCGGTTTGTTTTTGTAAATAAAGCTTTAATGGCACATAGACATGCCCTTTGGTTTACTTCTTGTTTATGGCGGCTTTCATGTTTCAACATCAGAGTTAAGTAATTGCAGCAGAGACCCCATGGCCTGCAAAGGTGAAAATATTTACTATCTGGCCCTTTATAGAAGTGCTCTGTAATTCACAGGTCTGGCTCTTGAGACCTACTTTGCCCAATGCAGGGATCACATCACATGTCATCGGAGCACCCGTAATGTACAGTGTGACCGATAAACTGGGTTTGAAATTTTATTTCATTGTTATTAATTTACATTTAAAAACCTATACTCCATTCTGTTCATGGACAGCTGTTAGTACCTATGGAAGAGCTTGGGTACATGAATCTACTTTAAAAAAAATTTTTAATTATTATAAATTAATATAAATTTATTTATTCTTGAGAGAGAGACAGAGCACGAGCAGGGGAGGGGCAGAGAGAGAGGGAGACACAGAATCTGAAACAGGCTCCAGGCTGTCAGCACAGAGCCCAGCGCGGGGCTCAAACCCACGAACCACAAGATCATGAGCTGAGCTGAAGTCGGATACTCAACCTACTGAACCACCCAGGAGCCCCAGCAGACTATATTATTAAATCGAAACTTAATTTTACTGTGTGCTGTTTATATGTGGTTGCTCAAAATTTTCAAAGGACTCGCTAAAAAAATTTTAAGTGTATTTATTTATTTTGAGAGAGAGAGAGAGACTGAGGGAGGGGCAGAGAGAGAGAAAAAGAGAGAGAGAGAGAATCCCAAGCAGGCTCTGTGCGGCCTGTGCAGAGCCTGATGCAGGGCTCGACCTCACAAACCATGAGATCATGACCTGAGCTTAAAGGACGGAGCCCCCCGGGCGCCCTTGACACACGACAGCTCTGTGAGGCGGCGAGGGGTTAGAGCCGAGTGGGGCTTCGCATCCCTGCTCTGTGTGTGACTACAGGCCAATGCATCTGCCTCTCCCTGCCTCAGTCTCCTCATCTGTGGAGGGGGGTAAAAGCCCTGCCTTGCCGAGTTGTGGGCAGGAGCCGATGAACCAAAGCATGTGAAGTGCTGAGGAGGAACAGGCATGGACCCAGGTCCCCAAACCTGCCCTTCCGTCCCGACCAGCCCTGCACCTGTAAGGCGTCCGCCCGGGACACGCGGACAGATGCCTGCCTGGCGCTTTCTGACCACCTTAGCCCTTTGGCCTCAGCACGGATCTGCTCGGGGAACCGGCCCCGCTTTGCACACAAGGACGGAAGGGCTAATAAGGGGTTATGACTCACGGCGCCACCCCATGAGTCAGCCACAGTGGAGGCAACGCCTGGGCCCCCTCCAGGCGGGGGCTTGTCCCCGGCCATCAGGTCACCTCCCTGTTCCTTTGGCTTCTCACTGGAGGGCTCTCTCTACATTTGCCTTTAAAGTCAGTTTGGGGAAGAAGAGGCCGGGGTTCAGGGAGCAGCAGGCCCCCGACCAACTCTCGGCCTGTCTCTTCCTCTTCCACATTGTCCCCCGCCCCCTCCTCCACCCCCTCCTCCCTTCCTCCTCCNTGATTTGAACCAGAGTCTGCAAGCACCACAAGGGAGGATTGCTGGGCATAGGGAGGACTCCCTCGGGTGTCCCTAAAGGATGAAGGGCATTGTGCCTGGGAACGCGTCCACCCACTCACTTATTCCTGTGGTCACTGTTTATTGAGCAGCTGCTATGCACTGGGCATCAGGGACACGGCAGGCAGCAGCCCAGACAAACCGTCCCCCGAGCGGGGGCGACGGAGGCTAAATAAAATCACCTGCGCATAAGCAAGTAGATAAGTTAGTCGAGGGGACTATGCACAGAAATCCAGAGCAGGATGGGGGGTGGGTAGGAGGGGCGGCAGGGAGGGGCTGGTGCTGAAGTGCGAGAGCAAGTGGGGTGAGGGCAGGGGTGCTCAGGGCCTGCTCCAGGCTGAGAAGGCGGATGGTCAGGTGTGCCGCCAGCCGTGCAAGGCTCTAGAACTTTCTGTGGGGGTCTGGGTGGGACGTGTGTCTGGACAGGCTGGGAGGCCCGCGGCATCAGGGGCGCTGCTGTCCCGGCCCGGCTGGCTCCTGGGGGCCGCGGGCAGGGGGTCCCCCAGCTTCAGGAGGACGGGAGGCCCCTGCGGCGGCCCCCACTCCTCGCCGGTCCACACGCCTCTGTCCGCCCGGCCCCACCCCTCCTCCATGTCTGGCCGCCATCACACTTGGCGATTGCTTTACGGGGTGGCGGGTCCAAGGGTCACAGCTTCGCTCTCACAGGAAAGGAGGCCTCCATTGGCTGCGGATGTGGTCATCCCAGCCTCCTTCCCGGGGCTGCGGGGGAGCGGGNGTGCAGAGGCACCTGTACGTCTCCAGACCCCGAACTGGTCCTGACCCTTCAGCCTTCGCCTTCTGATTTAGCTTCCAGGCTCCCGAAAGGAGGCGCCCGCGGCCGGTGGCCCTGAGGGCGGAATCCTGTGTCTCCCGGGCCCGGAGGCCGCGGGTCCTAGCGAGGTGTGGGCAGGGCTGGCTCCTGGCGAGCCCCCCCCACTCCTCCCCCACCGTCTTCGCCCTGTGACTCTGCGAAAAAGGGACCTGTCACCCAGCTCAGGACCCCAGCCTTGTGACCTCATCTTAACTCGATCACCTCGCCAAGACCCC